>NC_085966.1:7200260-7800260 GCF_910591565.1 Cydia splendana | reverse complement strand
ATTCTATATCAATGTTTATAATGTAAAATTATTAGAAATTTTTTTAACGTGCTTCTTATTCAAACTACAAATTAGCTTATTATTTTGTCGATATTGAATTAAAGTTTAATAAATCCACAACAACATATCTAAATTCTTAAGTTAATAGGCAAGCTAAAAATTTAGAAGAATAAGATATATGCTTTAGAATTAATATGCGTTTTTTGTCCTATAATATCTAATATTGAATTAGAGTCTGTAAAAATAAGTCTATTACTATAAAATAATATACGCAGCCATATTATGGAAAATAAGAAATTTCGGTGTGTAGCTTGCATTGTAATAGTAAAATATATTTAAAAAGGCGCGAAATTCATACATACGCCGCGCTGGTCCGTCAGTGTCGCCGGCGCGGCGCCCGAGAGCCAATCATAGCCTACCTATACCTCGCCCCTCGCCTCGCCCCACCTGCCGCTCACAGCACTGTCTGTCTTTTCTTATCATTCATTTGTTTGTTTACTGTGGACATATATAAATTAGATGCGGACATTACGTGAAATTAAAGGGGTCCCTTTGTTTCCCATAAAGTTTTAAGTCATAATGTATTGTTTGTCATATAAGAACCTTCGGGCTCTCGAATTAAGGTTTATTTTTGAATGGCCTTAGTAGCAGTGTGATAGCGTTGACTCGGCTCGGAGAGTTAGCGAATTGGCGATTCATTCGCCGAGTTAGCGGATCGGATACCAAGTTATCAGTTAATTTAGTGGCCGAGTTGATTAGGAAGAACATTTGAATTTCGAAATTGTAATAAAAATGTACATGATATTCGCAACTATTTTTTACCATAGTTTGTCAAAGGACTGTCTCATTTCAACATAGAGAGAATCATCATACTATCTTTGACTTACACTAGTACTAGCACCCAAAAGAAAAGGATGAATATAGTTTTTTGTTTTTATTTACTGACAAATTGGTTTGACCGACTATACCTATTTCTGGTTCCTATTGTCATGTCCTGTCCTATTCAACGTCAATATCATATTATGTATATTATAAACCAACTGCTCAATATTACACGTATACATATTGAATATACAATAAGGTAAGTGACCTCACCTTATTGTATATTCCGTGTCGGCCGTATATGCCTATATACGGCCCACCTTAAATTAAAATGGTTTTTTTTTAATAAACTCCTGTTTATTAAAAAGTATGAAAAACTCACTCAAATAGGTATCTTATTTATTGAAGTTTCTTCATTATACCAAAATAGTTATAAAAATATTACGATACTCTTGGAAAATATACCTTTTATAAAAGTCCTATTGTGGGCCTTATTGAACACTAGCAGGGTATTACTTAATCCCGCAAAAAATAATCATTTTGACAGTAGACAATAACAGATTTTATTGTTTTTAACTTAAGAGTTATACATATACAAATAACAATATTTGGTACTTCACAACAAGAGGATATTTATAATAAGTTAAAAATAATTCTTTTGGGCCTTATTAACTAAAGATATAAAAATTGTCTAGTTTACGCGAAAATAGTAGGTAACTAAAGTCACTAAACATAAATCTTTATTATTATTATGTTTTAACATCTGGGGGCACGGCAGTGCCCCCGCCAAGACGAGCAAAGCGCAAGGGCACTATCTACCTTTTCTCGAAGCGCTTCGTCGTTTTTTGGAACCCTCATAACTTGGGGTTGGATTATACTAGATAAACAAAGTTCTCGGACTTATTAAGTATATCAATTGCATAGCTCTTATACTTTAGATTTTATTCATATCTAAAAACTTCGATTTCGTCACTGACTCACTCACTTGATGATTATCAATACCTTTAGGGACTTTAGTTTAGGGTACTTCCTGAAGTCCTCTAAGAAGCTGAAATTTGATATGTAAGATAGTTTTAGTACACAAACAACAAATAAATTCAAAAACTTGAATTTTTTAATGCCTAAGGGGATGATGAGGGGGTTTAATCTTGTATGGGGAATCAATAATCGCTGAACCGATTTAGTTGAAATTTGGTATGTAGATAGGTATTGTTATGGGGAAGGATATAGAATAGATTTCAACCTCAAAGTTTACCCTTACGGGGTGAAGGCAAATTTCAACCCCAAAGTTTACCCTTACGGGGTGAAGGGTTTATATGGGGAATCAGTAAGAAGTACATTGTGTAACAGATACTTATTTCAGGATTTTTAATAGTAAATCACCCCCAACCCTTTAAATTAGGGGATGGAAGATTGTTATAAGCAACTTACAAAAAGAAGTGAAATCCCACCAAAAACATTTTGATGTAAAATGTTGCCCAGACGAAACCATAAGGATCGCACTGTCAAAAAGTTATCAGATCTCTTGCCAAGCTTCTAACTCTACAAGCCCTAACTTCACTAGCTCTACACCTTAGTCAAAGTATGTGGCTCGGCCGTTTCGTTTCTACAAGAACTATTGTATGTATAATAAAAAAAACCGCCCGAGTGCAAGTCGGACTCGCGTTCCAAGGGTTCCGTACATTACACAATTTTTAACAATATGTTTTTTTAGTGAAAAGTGAGTAAAATGTCTTTTAAAAACCCGTAGGGATCGGATCAAAAACTAAGTACTTAAGTCCGACTCACGCCACAGATTATACAATAGTTCTTACGAACAGATACTTATCTCTCAAACAAAACGCAAATACCTACCGTTTTGATACCTACACAAAAATACAATGGAGTGACCTTCAACGCGCCGCTCCCCGCACCGCGCGCACCGGCACAACGCTAGGGTTGCTGACGCTTAGAAATGATAAATAAATACCCACTTAAACAGAGGAGTGAAATAAAAGGAAAGCTAAATCTTAAATTATACCTAATATTCCGATTATGCTTTAGTGTTTGCGAAATAGTCATTTTAAAAGGTCATATGTCCCTGCAGTAACCGCAGTGTTTACGCCGTTTTATAAACCGCGCAATAATCCCAGCAAGAATTAGTTTTAAAACTTCGTGTAATTTAAAACCAGATAGAGATTAATGTTACATAGTAAAGAAAAATAATAGAAACCCCATGAATAAAGGTAATTAATTATAAGTTAACCAGAGCAAAAATGAGTAGGCACTTTCCGGTGTAAACTTACTGTCGTTAAAATAAACATTTACCAAAATAAATTAAAAATTTAATACCTATTTCAAATAGATAGATATCTAAATCTATACATTTGTCACACATATTAAACATTACATGTTTAATTAAAGAAATTCAATAGTAGGTAGGTACCTACTACCCGCGCGATTCGAACTGTAAGATATCGCGCCGTTAGACATTCACTAGATATGAAATAGTAAAGATATGTGACGTTCCACGGCAAAAGGTACCTTATGGCGGCTGGCGCTTACGCTTATTATTATCGCCACTCCAATATTCAGTCGGGGCAATGGTACCTTTTGCCGTGGAACGTCACATATCTTTACTATTTCTTATCTAGTGCATCTCTAATTCATTTCCCGAATCCCGCCGTACGTGTAACTATCGTAAAAATTGACAGTGCGGCGCGCGGTGACGTGCGTACGTGAGCGCGTGTGGCAACCAACTGGCTTGCTTTTCTACCGTGAACGGGAGCAGATTCGTAGGTATTAATCCGAGCTCGCGCAGAGAGTTCCATAGGCCTGCTCACGCTTAGCTCCACATTTCTAATAGGTTTTCCTGTCATCTATAGGTAAAGAGCTAATATGTGTATTTTTTTCATAATAAAAAGACCCAGTAGTTTCGGAGATAAGGGTAATGTTAATTTTTTGGCTGTTTTCTTAAATAACTTCTAAACTATTTATTTTAAAATTATGAAAAAAATATATTTGAGATTCTAATTCTAAAATGAGCCCCTTCATTTGATATATAACAAAGATATAGTTTTTTTTCTTCTATTTATCATTCATCTCAAAAGTGACCCCTTTATTTAAATTTATATTACATATTTACTTTACATGTATGTCTTTGGGTTATAGACAAATTTCAACTTATTAGTCCAGTAGTTTCGGAGCAAATAGGCTGTGACAGACGGACAGCCAGACACACGAGTGATCCTATAAGGGTTCAGTTTTATTCCTTTTGAGGTACGGAACCCTAAAAATAATGATTATAATAAGTTTTTCACCTTATGCCCATGTGGCGGTAGCAAAACAGCCAAGCCACATATTTTGACTAAGGTGTAGAGTTAGTGAAGGGGCTTGTAGAGTTTGAAGCTTGGCTCGACAAGAGATCTGATAACTTTTTAACAGTGCGAGTCTTAGGCTTATGGTTTCGTCTTAGCAACATTTTACATGAAAATGTTTTTGGTGGGATAATTTTTTACAGTATAAATATTTATTCGTAACAGTTAGTATTATCTTTTAACATGATTTTTACTGTACATCTGGGCCCTATTTCACCAACGTGACAGGTGCGGCATTTGTCGACATCACTGTTACTGACGTCACAGGCCTTTATAGGCTACGGTAACCGCTTACCATCAGACGAGTGGTGTGGTTGTTTGCCACCAACCAGTGTTGGGCGTAATTAATTACTCGTGTAATTTAATTAATAATTTAATTACATGTAATTAAAATGTTTGTAATTTAATTACATGTAATTAATTTTTCTGTGTAATTTGCAATTGTGATTACATTAATTAGTAATTAAATTACTCAATTACTTTTCATTTACCTTTTTAATAATATGCAAATATGAACAAATTTACTTGTAGTAATTATAAAGAAAAACTTTTATGAATTCCATTATACGCTGGATAACGTTATAACATATTTTTTATCCCTGGAATCATACCTTTACAGGGTACTATGTGACAAACCACGTTGACTATGGCGGTCGGCGCTTACGTCGCGTAGCACCGCATTAGTATTGGGGCGCCGGTAATAATGACGTAAGCGCCGACCTAAGGTGCCTTTCGGGTTGGACTGTAGCAAAGGGGGGGCTGGGACTTGGACAATTGTCACAAGAAATACGACAATACCTGTTTTTTGCCGATATAATAAAGTTTTTTTTTTAATAATACAATGATAGTGACAAACAGGAATAAGGCCCGTCCGATGGTAAGCTATAACCGTAGCCCATGGATGCCTGTGACGTCAGCAACAATGAGACTTGTCGAATTGTCGCACCTGTCACGTTGGTGAAATAGGGCCCTGGTGCTACATTACGACACCGGTGCTATAATAAGCACATTAAAACACTCCCTTTGGCCGTGTTTTAAAATTCGTCATTCGTTGCAAAATTTCTATTTTTCGCACTTCTATCGTAAATAACTACCTATGTATTAATAAAAAAAGTTACCTATATAAGTAAGTAGTTACTGCCTTTAAAAAGTATAAGTGTCTAAATTTTATTAGACTTTTTGATTCTTTAAAACGTCTTTAGGTCAATAAAGCAAGTGAAAAATTATTAGAGTTAGACCAAGAAAAGTCTGCAGCGATTTGGACAGCCCACGCAGTGAAGGTGTTATTTATAAGTCATAATTTCATAGAAGTTTCTTCAAATCGGCCTTATTAATGAGAGATTAAAAATATTCAAAATTATCTTAAAATATTTAAATCTATTATTTCATCTCATACGTTCAATAAGGCCCGGGACTGGACCTTTTTACCTGCACTGACAGTGGATCTTCTTAGCAACAAGTACAAATTCAGAATAATAGGGAGCAACTGCTATTTTTGAATGCTGGGCCTTGTTACCCGCCGGGCCTCATATGCCTGCACCTCACCTACCTTATTTATTTGTTTTACAAGGGGAAAATTTGTTGATTAATCGTGCTAATATTGATACCCAAACAAGCGAAACATTCTAAAATTGAACCACAAGCGTAGCGAGTGGTTCGTAAAGTTGAACCTCGAGCGTAGTGAAGGTTTCAAGGGACGAGGGTTAAATAAAATTTTCACTACATCAGCTCGTAAAGGCCCTCTTGATTGTTCGAAACGGATAAGAAGAGTGGCATTTAATTTGATGCAAATTTTGAGTTGTTTCCGTAGGTATACTCGTAAAGCTCAGTTGGTTGGTAAAATTGACTTTAAAATGATAAATATTGAATAACGTTAGTTTGAAATTGATTTAAATGATAAATTAAATATTATCGGAGATATATATATCGAATATCGCTCTTAAACAAAAAATATATGTCGCTAGTCATTTACAACCTAAAACCGCCAAATTACGCAAAATTATATTGAAATGACACCTGTCTATTGAATTTGAAGAATACTTTAACAAGGGTGGTTATCTGTATGACAATGCACCTAAAATAATTTTCAAATGTATCTATTATTTCTATACTTAACACGATAACGAATTCTACGTAAACCAAACCGCGGGCAATCCCTAGTACATATAGAAATAAATAAGTGTAAGTAAGTTTCCATTAGTGTACCTACTATTAACAATATAACTATTTACCATTGATAATAATTTTATAAACGTTTTGTGGTTTTTTACGGGCACCGCGCTAATCGCTAGCCCGCCACCGTCGATCGCTGCCTCCTGCCACGGCGCACAGCGCGGCGCGCGAAAACGCCGCGCGTTTGAAATGTAACTCAATATAAGCGCGGAATGCATACTTACGTATCAGTATTTAGTGTCGCCGTGATTTTATATTTCTAATATTTTGTGTGGGAACTAAGATCTTTATTATGACCGTGTAATATTAACTCTACAAACTTTAATTCAATATTGGCTATACTGCTTAACCAGAAATCAATATCTAGACAAGCACATTGTCTACATTTCTAACTTTTTACAAGTATACTAAGTTGATAGATAATATCGTAATTTTACAATATCAGCTACTTTAATTCTTTATTGACAAAGTAATTCGTGTTTTTACGTTCACCAGAAAGCAGCTGTTCCAGATTTCTAAAAACCGAATATTGTGAATAAATTAAAGTGTTATTGAACATGTTACAGTTTTTTGTAACTTTAATTTTATATTTACATAGTTATTTAGCAAAATTGAAATATTTAAATATGGCCGAACGCTCCACCTATAATTTTCTAATATTTTACATAAATGTTATTTAACATGCATGCAATAACATATCAAAAAAGAAAAAACTTTAATGTTATCAAAACCCATTTTTGTTCCACCGCTGGTCTAAGTGGGTAGTGACCCTGCCTATGAAGCCGATGGTCCCGGGTTTGAATCCTGGTAAGGGCATTTATTTGTATGATGATACAGATATTTGTTCCTGAGTCATGGTTGTTTTCTATGTATTTGAGTATTTATATATTATATATGTCGATTACGGATCGTCCTAAAGGCGGTGGGCGCGTGAGGGTAGTACGATAATGTATTACTTCACAGCTAAACCAGTATGCTACCATGCTACCAGTGCATGAAATAAACCTTAGGACTCGTTAACCATACTAGTGCCTACTATATTTCAGAACTAATTGCTATTAGAATGTTGACTGGTTAAATTGAGAATGAAAAGATCACATGAAACCGTTCAAATCTTTATTCAAGTCAAGCTAGGCCGGCTCCAACCCTACATATCTGACATGAGAAGATTTAGCCCTATATGGGACCGGCAACAAACTCAGAGGGACAAATCTTTTCAAAACAACACATAACACATCCTTTCTTTATTTCACAAAAGTAAGCTTCTAATGAAACATGAGAAATCAAAATAACACTTGAAATAAAACACTTAGCTAAATGGTTAAAGAACGCGGGATTATATAAGCTATCAGAATAATCCTTCAGGTATAAGCCTTCAGGAACGTAGCGAGTTAGGCACGAGGTTTGCTAACGAGTACGTCCGATCTCTAGCGCGGTCCGATCAAGAAGAACTACCAGCGGCGGAGCCTCTCCGCTCCCGCCTCAGTCAAGTTGGCAAACCTGCTCGACCAGTCTACCAACATACCGACAAAAACGCCAACTCGTGCCTACGCTCACTCGAGAGAAACCTCTCGACGTTCCAAAGCCTTCTACCTGTCATCTCAGTTCAACAACACGCCAATAGATGGCGTTACTCTCTACGCAACTTTATTTCAACAATGCGCCAATAGACGGAGTTACTCTCTACACAACTTTATTTATTTTGTTACAACCAAATAATACGTAGCTCAACATTGCTAATCGATTTTATACAGGCGTCTAAAATAATGAACTATAACGCTGCAATACGTCTTTCTGGTGTCAGGGTCCGACATATATATCGTTGTCTGAGTACCCACAACACAAACCTTCTTGAGCTTACTGTGGGGCTTAGTCAATTTGTGTAAAAATGTCCTATAATATTTATTTATTTATATAATATTAAAATACGAGAACGGGTTTATGATCACAAGAGTGTTTTAATGCCATTATGTACAGGTACATACACTGTTTTATCTACACACCTATTATAAGCTCTATTATGAATGATTCATAAATAAGTTTTTTTTCTGACGTACATATTATTTTTAAGCTGACTTTAGGCTGCCGCAAATTACGGTTTTTGATCACATCATAGAGGGTTTGTGATATGTACACATAAAATATTTGACAGATAGAAAGGTAATAATCATAGAAATATAGATGATTTTTCTCGTCGCAATCAGGCTTCGTCCATTTTGGGTTAAATAAATTCGCTTTCGCCCACGTCTTGCCAATCCGCTGCTCTTCCGTCGGATCCTCAAGACTAATTTTAGAAAAATAATGAATTTAATTTTATAGGGCCATTGAAAGTAGGTCGTATAAAGATAGCTCGCCCATAAATAGACTACCTATTTGCATCTGCCGTATTATGCAGAGTAATGACGTCAGAGCGATGAAAAGTTTTATTTACGGAAGTGGTTCATATTGTTCTGTGCTTAATGGATGTTTCAAACGTTTCGCGATGAATACAGTATTTGCGGTGTAATGAAATGTAAACATAAACAACGATGTTGCAATTTTCGCAAACCTCGAAATGATTTCACGGCGTGTTGTGCACAAAATGAATCAAAGTTCTAAAAATAAGACATGTTCAATTTATATTTTCTTGTCTATATAATACAATACAAATACTCTTTATTGCACACCTCAATAAAAGAAGACAATACAAAAGAAAACAGAAATACAAGCAGAGGTAAACAACAGGCGGTCCTATCGCTAAAAAGCGATCTCTTCCAGACAACCTTTGGGTACCGGAAATTAATAAATGTACATATGTCAGTAGGTGTTGCAAATGCAATGAAAGAAACCAATCTATATGTTCAATCTATATCAGGCAGGCAGGCTTCTGATTGATGGTAAACAAATAGAAAGAGTTTCTAAATATAGGTACCTGGGCTGCTGGCTGAGTGAAAACTGGGATCCAGAACAGGAAATCAGGGTGAGAATAGAAATAGCCCGTAGTGCTTTCATTAAAATGCAAAAATTATAAACCAATAAAGACATTAAGCTAAATTTAAGATGGAGACTAGTAAAATGCTATGTATTATCCATACTTTATTATGGTGTAGAAACATGGACCTTGAATAAAAAAATTGAACAGAAAATAGACGCCTTCGAAATGTGGCTGTACAGGCGTATGCTGAGAGTATCATGGACCGCAAGAATAACGAATATAGATATCTTAAAAAGAATGATGAAGAAAAAGGAAGTATTAGCCACAGTTAAGCGGAGAAAGATTGCATATTTTGAACAATTACATAGAAATGAAAAGTATAATCTGCTGAAAGTTATAATAGAAGGAAAAATAGAGGGAAAACGGGGAAGGGGAAGACGGGGGATGAACTGGCTCGACAACATCAAAAAATGGACAAACATCAAAGACGCGGCCACGCTAACAAGACTGGCCAAGAATAGAGAAGACTTTGCAAAGGTGGCCGCCGACGCCCGATAGGGCATGGCAGCAGAAGGAGAAGAAGAATCTATATTTTGATTTCAGACTGAAAAAAGTTTTTTTTTTTAAATCAATTGCAGAACTACAGCTATTGTAACGTTTAAACGGTTACAAAAAGAAAAGGTAGTGCCTCAAGCCTACCTGGTATTATAAGATATCATGTATTCAATATTCACATATCGTTAAAAACAAAAACACTGCACTACGAAAACAATATTTAGCTTTTTTAACATCGACGCGCATCAAAGTCACTAATATTTTATTAAAAATCATTTTACCCAAGCCTGTCCAATCCTCCGCTCTCGTTATATTCCCAACGATTGCAAGAGCGAGCGAGTCAAATTTTCTGGCTGACCAATACCTACCTTAATGTACCTTGAGATCTCTAACAACTGTGAACCGAACCGAAGAACGGACGAACAAATGAATAGAACTGGTTTTTATGAACATTCGACTCGTCCAAGTTTAATGGGTGATAGTCAGTAATGGAAAAGCTAGTCGGGACGGCATCTATCCGATTTCATTGCTAAATAATTCATGAGGCAAATGCATCGCATGAGGCATATTGATTTGTATCACACATACAATTCTCTTTGGAGCTTTACTCGTGAATATTACATAAACAGTTGATGGCAATTTAATTTTGAATTGAATGTACTCAATGCCAATATTACTCTAAAAAGTTTCGCGTGTCACTTTTGTATAAATAATTAATTGACTCCACTGTTTGTGGTAAGGAATGTAGCTAGTAAATATATACGAACTGGTAGTGTATACACAGTACTAGTAATTAAGCAAGTAATGTGAGTAATCGATATTAAACTTTCGTGAGACATGTTTTAAATTGTTTATACGACAACGGTTTCACTCACTTGAATTTTTAGTCGCTATTGGCGACATGTTTCGGGACGGTCGGGGGTCCTTCCTCAGGCTCGAGTGCTCGCGGCGGCTGCAACTCGAGCCTGAGGAAGGACCCCCGACGGGCCCGAAACATGTCGCCAATAGCAACTAAAAATTCAAGTGAGTGAAACCGTTGTCGTATAAACAATTTAAGTAATGTGAGTGTTGGTGGCATCTACTGGAAACTTGTAAATCAGCCTTAACGCGAGTGACTCGTGCAATGCTTTGATTTATTATTCTCGTGTTCACTCTCCACGTAATTTAGTACAGTAGGTACCTAGTTGTAAATTGCCGGCTATTAAAGTTCAAATGGCAAGGTCATTTAGCTTATTTGTTACGTTTTTGTTTTGATAATAATACTTATTACCTACCTTATTAGGAGTATGATTTAAGGCCGGTAACTGTAAACCGTTTATCAACATATCTAACAGTAACCGTACTGGCCCCTATTTCACCACGGCGACAGGTGCGACAATTGTCGACCGACATCACTGTTACTGACGTCACAGGCCTCCTCAGGCACTGTCTATACAGACAGTCAACGTAAAATTTGGTGCAAATTCACGACCTGAAAGCTGCGCCTTAATTTTTGGTTTATCATTGCTAAGTTTCTTCTTCTTCCTCGCGTTATCCCGGCTACATTTTGCCACGGCTCATAGGGAGCCCCAGGCTTCTAATCCCAAGAATTGACGTGGGCAGTAGTTTTTACGAAAGCGACTGCCATCTGACCTTCCAACCCAGAGGGGAAACTAGGCCTACTAACTACTTAAGTTCCGAAAAACTCATTGGTACGAGCCGAGGTTTGAACCTGCGACCTCCGCCAGATCATCATTGCTAAGTTTATGAACGATTATCTACTAGTTTGCACGTCTGTATATGTTTATTATTATACCATTATCGAAATGACTTTACGTTAAGCGTAATTTTCATCACTTATATTAAGAGCACGTGATGAATATCCATGTCACGACCAAAGAGACATGTAAACCAAAATGAGATAAAAGTCACATAAAATCCAACAGGCATAAAATGCCGTGTCTAAAAAAATGAATTCATACGTGACAAGTCCTAATTTTGAGAGCAATTTGACTCATTTTGTGACATGTGGCGAATTCACACAAGTAAATAACGTAATAGATAGACAATTTATTTTAACTAATAGGTACCCAATTGAATAGCTGAATACTTACGTGAAATGGCGGTCATTCACATGATTTTAATGCTTTTAAATAGCTGTTACAAAAATCAAATCGATATTTTTTTATATAAAAACCGGATCGTTAGGCATGTATAAAAAGACACACATTTTTTAAAAGATGTTTAAAAACTGAAGGATGGAGAAAACCGTTTCGAAGAAGTGTTTAGACAAAGACCCAGGTGGCTAATGGACGAATCGCTTAACTTTCCCGGCGCTCCTGCTCAATTCTAAGTTAAATTGGATTACCGACTTAACTTTGCTGATATTGACTCTTGGGGATTTCTAAATGTATCTGCATATAATTATTAGAAGAACCAGGGTCCTGGTCTCCAGCAGAATAAGTGGAGCTGATAGTAAACGCTAGTTTTGGGTAGAATCAATATATTTTCTATTCAAACATTGACAGTACATTAGACAGTAATAGGTTTACACTATATTGTGCCAGTCTGGTACATATGCAACCTCCAATACGCCCTCTTAAACTATTACGGACATACATAATTACTATTGTACTCCTCTGTACTCGGTACATAAAATAAAATTTATATGCTAAACTATCGTGACTGACTTTACACAAACATAGAAATCCGCCAACAAATTAAATCGCATAAAAAGCAAAAACTAGAAAATTATTCTATTACTTGACACAAAACATTTAAAAAACATATAACACATAATAATATTTGTAGCACTTATAAACAAACTTCTGCTTACGATCGTTAGGTTTAGGTGTAGATCTGGCATCGTTTCGTGCTTTACGTGTCACTAACGCTTGCTCGTAGTCCGTGTTCAACTTGCTTTGACGACTTCCTTCTTGCAACAATTTCGTCTTAATTTGCTCTAACGTGATTGGTTGGCCACTATTATCTACAGCCATTATGAGGGGGCTGTACTCCGCCGTCAAACCACCGAGCAAAATCGATATCAACCAATTTTCTTGGATTTTTGCGTCAATATCATCCAATTGCTGTGCAAGGTACGTCACTTTGGATATGTAGCTCTCCATAGAATTGAAATTCTCCAACTTACAGTTAAAGAGCTCTCGCTGTATGTGGATACGTCTGCCCCAACCTTTATCTTCATAGGCGTTCTTCAGGTTGTTCCAGGCTTCTTTGGCAGTCTTCGCATTGTAGACGTGGGTAAAGCACTCTGGCTCTAACAACAGGCAAATAGTTGTTCGTGCTTTCCGGTCTATGTCAGCATTTACTACATCTTTCGATATTACCTCCCACCAGTTTTTATTTTCAAGGTAATTACGTACCAGGAACTTCCAGTTAGGGTAGTCCGACGATCCTTTCAGCTTTTTTATACCACATATGCCGTTTTCTTTGTCTTCAGACATTATTTACATTTACGCAAGTTTCACTACTACTCAAATATTTCTACCACTCTTTTATAAACTAGCACTATCAGTGCGTGAGGCACATGACCTATTAGAAGAACCAGGGTCCTGGTCTCCAGCAGAATAAGTGGAGCTGATAGTAAACGCTAGTTTTGGGTAGAATCAATATATTTTCTATTCAAACATTGACAGTACATTAGACAGTAATAGGTTTACACTATATTGTGCCAGTCTGGTACATATGCAACCTCCAATAATAATCACTAAAAATGCAAAATAACGTAAGAGACGTAAATACGAAAGAAACTAATGTAAAATCATAAATATGCAAACTTAGAGCGTAAGCATTTATGTTTTAAAAACCCTCATGTTTTGTGGATAACAAAAATAATTCTTCGTGTAAACCTAACGAGATTACTTGAATGCTTAGAAATAAGCGTTTAATTTTGTTAAAGACGGTTCTGCTTAATACACAATTCATTGAGATTGCTCGATCTCGGGACTTCCTTGTGTTGTATCTAAATTAGAACGCAATCTACAGAAGTGTTTAAGAATGTATTTACAAATATAACGTTCATTATGAAGAATATTCGTAAAGTACCTAGAAATAAAAATGTTCAACGTATTAAGTAAATCCCTGTTTGGCCTGATTTTTTTGGTCTTTTATATAAATAAATATGATGGGACAATCTTACACAATTCAATCTAGCCCCAAACTATGCAAAGCTTGTACTACGGGAACAGGGCGACGATATACGCACATAAATAAATACATACATATGCTCTGACCGGGATTCGAACCGGCTAGGAGGCAGTTTATTCGTAGTTGTTTTCTTGATTCATCAAAAATGCAAACTAACGATGCTATGCTCCCTATATTAGTAGAAAAGAAACTGTTACAGCGCATGTGTAATATGCACGGTTAATTTCCCTTGTGAATACTCAAATTTAATGAGAACTGTAACTTCTTCTTCAATGTATTTTGGCGTGAAAGACATTTTCGTAGACCTTGTAGCGACATGTAAATGACTTGAAAATGTAGCATAATACAAATTGTAGACTAATAAAGATAAAAACTACTTATCTATCAAATTTAAACACAATCTATGCAAAGTTTAATCATATATTATATTTATTAACGTCACTTACATAAAACTTAATATTATTATATAGGTACATAATTCTATATAATGTATGTAGTTTGACTATTAAAACTAACTTGGCTTTTGGAACTAAGTAATGTGCAAACTGTTATAGTTATACCGAAGTTTTAAGTACTACTTTTCTTACATGATTCTTGTTGGACATAGGAAACGGAAGAAATACAGTAAAGTCCACAAATTGGTTCAAAGATAGTTTAATAAATCTGTTTTGTTTATGGAACAAATTGGGTTATATCGCTTTTTATATAGAACCACATATTGGGGACAAAATAAGTTAAATGATACTCTACACTGTTTTGTTTACTTAATTTTATGCTTTCATAATTCGCAAAAATAATATTCATCAGATTTCCATGAAAATAAGATAGGGAACGAGGACTGAAACTTTCCCAACATATTCTGTTTATGCCTTCGTGCGTAAAACTAATTCAAACTTTGCGAAAAAACTCTGGGGAGTTATTAAAAATCACTGTCTTTTACCACCGATGCTTAGGTTCACTGCTTATTATCCGTCCTTTATATACCTATGGTGATATGGGTATGGTATATGAAACATGGACAATCCATCAAAAAGATCGCAAGAAGATTGACGCACTTGAAATATGGTGCTGGAGACGGTTGCTGAGAATAAAATAGACTGTTCGCCGTACTAATCTCTCCATCCTAAAAGAGTTAAATGTCAAGCAAAGACTTTCGTCGATTGTGCAAGTGAGAATAGGTACTGAAAATGTTTGGACATATCATCCGCAACGAAAAGTCGATGGAGCGGTTGGTAGTGCAGGGTAGAGTGGAAGGTCAACGTTCTCGCGGCCGATCTCCAACAAGGTGGAAGGATCTCATAAAGTCCACGACGAAATGTTCCCTGACTGAGTGTGCTCGGAGTGCCACAAACGGAGAGAGTAGGAGAAGTATCGCAGCAGCCGCAATAAACATAGGAAAGGACAACCCATAACCACGACCACTCTGACAAGAGTGTACGACTAAGGAGGAAGGAAGAGGATACCTATGGTATGTTCTATTTGTATGTATTTTCCATCACAGAGCAATGGTGTTCCAGACCTTTATGAGGCGTGCGCCGAAGCCAACACGTAGAGGTCCTTTTGACACTTTAATGAAATGTAAGGGGTACACCTAGCGGATGACGCCCTTGCCCATGTCATGGGACGCACGCTGAGGCAGCACCCGCCAGGGTGTAGGGACTATTGAGACTTGATGGAATCTAAAATGAACTAGGCTGCTATGGGATATAAAACCGGACGCCTGCCTAATTGTTAAATTGATATACAATTTTATTTCCGGCAGAAGGTGACTCGCCCCATAAGTATGGCCCCCACAAAAAGCAACATCTAACATAGCTCAAGAGCAACACTGGCGTGAAGGCTGAGGGTAGAGAGGTCTCACTGAACTTTAAACATATTATTATTATGCATAAAAAATAAAGAAATCAGAAATCTTTCATTATGCTGGTTCAATGTTAAACATAATTATAGCATAAATTAATTAAAACAATACCACCCTTACCTTCATAATGCCCGGCGGTGTCGATCGTAAGCCAAGCTTGGTTTTCTATCTGAGGTTGTTCTTGCCGCAAAGGACCGGTAGCTTGCATTGAGCACATGGACGATCGTGGTCGTGGTGAAGCAGCCTTACATTCAATTCAACCACAATAATTTATTTACACAGAAATAAATAGCCAGAATTTAGGTTGTCACTATTTTTGTCAATTCAGTCGTGACATTAATTTTGACACTGATGTTTTTTTTTTCATTTAGGTAAATGAGGAGGCGCTCTATGAGCTTATAAAAATAAGGTATCGCAGCAGCGTTGTCAACTTGTTAGAATGTAGGTTTGATTGATTGATTGAGAATGTAGGTAGGTAGAGTTAGACCGAGATGAGTCTGCAACGATTTTGATAGTGCGCGCAGTGGAAGTATACTTCATAATTTCATAAAAGTTTGATTTCATTCAATTCATTCATATTTAAAGCTTTCTTCTCAACTACAACCACGCACTTGACACAAATTGCTTATCTGTTTTTGGGCTGTCTATAAGCTTGCAGATGTAGTGCATAATTATTTTCCTTCGTATTTTCACGGAAACGTACACACGTGTCTTGCTATATCAGTCAGTCTTGGTACAAAAAGTACTGTGGTTGACTGAAGTAGCATGACAAATACAAACCTTTCCGAGAAAATACGAAGGAAAACAATTATGCACTACATCTGTATTTGCCATAAATATACAAAAAATAGAATGTTTTAATTTGATGAAACTATTTTTTTAAACTACCTATTTTTCATTTTCATAAAATACAAAACAAATGCAAATATTATATATATCCAATATCAAAATCCGTGTCTCAATCATCAGCTCTGGAGACAGTTTGCATGCCGGATGAGGTATGAATGCCTGAGTCGCTTCTCGACGTCGTCGAAGTAATTATTCAGGAGGTCCCATCGCTAGGGAGCAGGGGCGAGCTCGAGCTATCTTAGCTTGTTACTATGTCAGTGTAATAAAAGATAAAAATCGAAACAAAAAGTTTTTAAATCTTCACGTTAATTAACGCGCCAATTAAAATCAACTAAGTGCGCTCCGACTTCCCAACATTAATAAAATTGGGGCGGTGAGAGTTCCTTTCTTTTGACTACTTGTAACTCTTGTAAGCATTGCGTTGGCAGTGAACTTGAGAAATGGAGCGGGGGTGTGTCTTGCAGGCTGCAACCCCAAGGCCGTTCCACCGCATAGCATTGTATTGCCACATCGATTTATCGAGCGGCGCGCGCCGGCCTCTTCCCCTCCCACCACCGCCACTTTTCTCGTCTCTGCCCGCCTTATTGGATTACTTTATATATTTTTTCTCTTTCCTTTCAATCAAACGTAATATGTTTTGTAGGCTCGGCAGGTAACACATAATACTTGCGTACGCATTTTGAGTAGTAGAGTCGACCCGAGTCTTTCTCGCGGCACTCCCGTCGCATCCCAACTTTTAAAGGGTTGTATACTACATATCTGTTAATAAATTAGGTAAGTTTTATGAGCGCGTGTTGACTTGAACGAAATAATAAATATATTTTTATTAAAATTGCGTTTGAATGGGTAACTACTTGGAATACGTAATGTGAAAAATTTCAAGGTTCCTAACATTTTAGGCTCATCAAGTCATTAATTTTAATTTGAGGTTAATTTCCAGAACGGCCTTCAGGTTCATTAATTTCAAAAAGGTTTTGATTTTTTTGTGTTATTATTTTTCTAGACCAATTAATTCAGCACTGTTCAAGTTGTCAGAGACTAGAAAAATAATCATTCGCCTACATTATAAGTAAAAGCTATAGCAGGAAATAAATATTTAAAAAGGGAATTGCGTGGAAATTTCAGAGCAAACACGGCATATTTTCACGCTTAATTTTTTATACGCAGGAGATTAAGTAATTAATGTACACAACTTTATGGATAAAAGTTCATATAACAATAAAAAAAGAAATTAAGTAGAAGTTATAGTTGTACCATAACGAAACAAAAAACATTTATGAAACGGTCGTCAATAACAATTTACCAAAAGTTTTTATTTGAGCGCTGAAACTCCGTCATTAAGCTCAACAAGTACCATTATCCAAATTTCAAACCGCGGCTTGACCTAATTTTTGAACGAAACATACGGGTGTCAATTAATTCCAAGTATGCCCTTACCTTTGGGCACTTGGCCCGGCGGGAACCCGACAGTCTAGAGAAATTGATGATCCGTGGCCAGGTTGAGGGCAGAAGAGGCAGAGGCAGAATACCCACACGCTGGTTTGATGCCATTGAGGAAGTCACACGTGTCAAGTTCCAGGGCTCTATGCGGAAGGCAGAAGATCGGCCAGGTTGGAGAGCAATCCAAGTTAAAGCGACTTATGGCGGTCACGACCCTCAGTCATGAGGTTTCGACGAAGAAGAAGAAGATGCCCTTACCGGTTCCGCGGAGACAAGAATTTAGTGGCAGTACGTCGTTACATGGAAACGACAACCCATTTCGTAAACTTGTAGGGGGTAACGGGTCTCGGACCTCGTTAGATAGTGCGACAGTCTGCATACAGAGTAACCCTAAGTTAATTTACAGCGAATACTGCTCCCTGGGGTCGCCCGCTGATCTAAACAAACGACTTGACGATATACTCTACTTATCAAATACCTACTTGAGATGAATCTATTCGGCTATCAAAAGTTTATATTGGAAAAGTTGAGATATTTTTTCGATTGAAAAATAACTATTTAGAGTTAGCAGAAATGAAATGGTTCTGGAAAACTAGGTATTTAAAGTTTAAAGTTATAAAACTTAAAAAGGCTTTTAACGAGGCATTCTATGGCTATCGTTAAACAAATAATGTTCTTATGATTAGTTATGACCATTACTCGACCATCCGAAGTTCTTACCTAAGTGAAAATGGCTGTATTGTTTTAGGCCAAAATTGTACTTACGGCTTATGAAAATTAATAATTGATGTTCACTTAAGCCATCCTGATATTAATTATAACTCAATTAGTAATTTAATTATTTTAATTGCGTGTAATTTGAAACAGTATTATTATTTATTAATATAAATTACTAAAAGACATAAACAGGAATATAAAACTAAAACTAACTACAATTAAAATAACTAAAACTAAAAATTTAAAATACCTATCAAAATTTGGTGCCCTTGGTGCCCAACACATTTTAATTAAAATGTTTTGAGTTGTAAAATCAATTCAGTTTGTACTCTACTGCGCGTGAAAACGGTATATAATCGAACAAGTTCTTGTACGTGGTCGGGCAAAGTTACAAAAAAACGTAGAATAGAGCCTCGCTAGGCCTCGTAGAGGTATATTCAGATTTATAGAGTATATTGATTTGATAGTAATCTCATTGTACCCTAATAACATTATACTAACTCGTATTTAACCTCCAACTAGCAGATTGATAGATGTCAACGTCATTTTCATTTATGATTAAAAAATATATCTTTCCTTGTATTTTTTGCAAAGCCTCACATACAATTTAGTGAAAGTTTTATTGAGTGATTTCACTTAATATTTTCCACACCATATCCAATAGATGAAAATAGATACACTCTAATCATATCTGTAAAATCTAAATGGGTACACCTAAGTACTTTGCCAAGTAATACGAATAGGTAGTTTCAGCCGATCGCGCCAGCTTTGCGGCTTTCAGAGGCAAGTTTCCCGCTTTCCACATACTTTGTTAATTAAGACTGATGTATTTCATATGCCCTAGTTCACGACCGTAAATCTAATGAGAATACGGTTACTTCCCCCTATAATTAACTGAAACATGGGTCAAGGGAAGCCGGCAAAGTAAAGGTTACGTAAATATAAAATTATATACAAGGTGAATCATAAGCCGTGAATAGAAATTTGTTTTTCTAACTCCATAAACAACGAGCATTTTAATGCCCCCACTCTTACTAAAATCAGACATTATTTTTTTTATTTTTTGTTTATTTTTTGTCATTTATTTTACTTAATTACAAGTCGCAATGTGGATTTCAACAGCTTTGTAAGATATTTCAAATGAAAAATTAAGTAAATTTTATTTCTAACTGGGACAAATGACAAAATTGATGTCAATGACAGTTCCGATTCAGACGGCGTTGCTTGCAAGAATTTAATTACATCTGTATAGGATAATTGCCGACCGAAAATGCAGTAAAATTCTTCGTAGTAGCTTTGTTGTTACTTTTCTCAACCTTGATTTTTTTTATGTAGGTTTATGAAAATATAAAAAAAAATGAAAATGAAATTATTTATTTGTACAAAAATGGGTATACATGCATGGGTATGGGTATATTATAGAAAATTTGGTTTGAAATGTATACAATACAATAACCCTTTACTGCACACCTCAAATAACAATCAGGCAATCATTAAGTAGTGGAGATAGGAAAGAAAACCAAATAATAATAATAATCGTATGTAGACATTTTGAATACGCTCAAGTTTGTTGAGTTGCTCCTCGGTAGGAAATCATAGGTGAACTCAAATTCCATAGAGGCTCTAAATGTTAACTTATTACTGTATCTATCAACAATTAACAATTGTTTAAGACTGTATGGTAACTTTCGTGCGTTTGATACCGTGAACCGTGGTGAAGGGACAAAACTAAAAATGAGATTGACCTGAAACGTTTCATATTTTTTTTAATGTAAGTATCATATCATTCATTATTCATTAAAAAAACTCTGAATTGAAAAACTCGTGCAGCTAGAAGATGTCGATGTCAACTTTGGAGGAAACGTCGAAGGTAATTTTAAAACTTAGTTATACGATAAAGTGGGAAAGACTGCAGGCAAGAGAGGAAGGGGAAGGCCGAGGATAAGCTACATAACACAAATAAAAGAAAAGGTAGCTGTAATGTCGTATAAGGAAATCAAGGAGGCGGCCCTGGATAGAGTCAAATGGAGAGAGCTACACCGACAAGAGTCTAACTCTTAAATTTACGACGACGATACGATAAATAATAATATTTAAAGTTCATTGCTGTTGTTATTATAATATCTTGTTTGTTTTACCTAGCTACTGAGACAAACGGCCAACCACATTATATTGTATAAAATTTGCGTTGCCGTAATCTGGAGGCAAACCCGACTACGGATTATAAGGTCCCCGGCGAACGATCGAAGTGCTCGATGAAATAATGTCCATTCTAGTCCGATCCCAAGCTCGGGCAAAACCTTTCCGTAAATTGATAATAAGTTTAGATCGACTATCTGTTGAATGTGGGCTTCGATCGGGTACAAATGGTGCTGGGCAAGTTATACGCCTCATGAATTTCCGGCTTCCTAAATCGTAAGGGGAAAGTGGTTTTTCGGCGTTAACAATATTGTGTCTGGCATTGTAAATAAAGAAACCCGTGTATTCAATATAACTTTCTCACGCTTTACATTACCTACGAATTTATTAGAGAGAATCGTCAGATATGGAACTAGCCGATCATTTAAGAATTACTTTATGAACGTATCTTCCCTTCTGATGACTTTGATTTTAAAGAAAAATATGTAAAACAATATCTATATATAAAACAAATAAAAACGGAATAACAAAACTTCCGTGAGACACAGACATATTAAATATATTAAAAACGGGTCACTCACGTATTTTAAGTCGAAAAACGTTCGACATGTTTCACTCCGTACCGAGGAGTGTCATCAGGAGCTAGCGTTTACGGTAACGGACCGGCGCAGACTGCGGGCCGCAGCCCTCCGCGCCCGAAGACTCGGCGCAGGCGCCGGTGGTGGCAGGGGGGGGGGGGGGGAAATACCCTCCTTTATGGCATTATTGTCAAATGATGGGTTGCACACAACACTCACTACGTCATTCGCTAATGGTTTGTCCAATACGTGAGTGACCCGTTTTTAATATATCAAATAAGAAGTAATCATTTATACTGTACTATAAAATGTACCTTAACACTTAAACCAATAATAATTAAATAAATATTCTTGTGGAGCTCTGATATTAAATATACCTAAAAATATGTTCAGCATGAAATATCCACGCTACACGTATACCTACATTAACTTCCCCTTCAATCAGATTATGGCACTAAAACAATAGTGTTGACCTTCCTGACCGCCAGCGTTTATTATCAGTTATCAGTTAGCCGGATAAGGCCATTACACCCTTCCAACCCACTCTATCTAACAAGCTGATTGTGATTGATTTACCATTTCCATGCCAGTAAAACCCGCGATCTTTTACAAATTTAGCTAATAGGTCGTATATTATGCGAATGATTTCCTGTGAAATCATCTGGCGAAAATTTCAATTCTTGGAAAACGAGTCTTACAAAGATGTCACTCAATAAATACGTAAGAATGATGGTATCTATTTCAGAAGAACAATTTCAAATCTCAACGAATTATTTATTATTTTATATATTTATATATTTATATCCATTTACATAGTTTTTATTAGAGGAAATAGTTATGTGAAAAATACACCCACTATATTTATTCTTCCTTTCTTCATCTTATTAAATAGGCAGTCAGTCATATTTTTATATAGACCCTTTTTTTTTATTGCTCATACGTATGGCCAAATTATACGGGGGTATTTTGGGCAGTGTTAAACTTTGTGGCCAATTTTATCTTCATTTTATTTACTATTAAGATTACGTTACAAACTTCAAAATAAATATCATAAGGTTTTTTAGTGTTCCGTACAAAAGTTTGTTCACGGAATACTTATAGGATCACTTCGGTCTTATAATAATGGTTATTACCTAGAATTTTCTCTGCCTTAAATCACCATATACCGTACTTATCTTAATCTCAAATAATAAACATCCGATGTAAAAGCGAATGTTAAAGAAGGTACCTACTGTGTTTTTAAGGTACCAGAAGAGCTAGGATTTTTATTAAAGTTAATAGAAGGGTTAGTTTACATTTTTATTTTTTTGTTACAGGTACCGTACTAACAACGACGATTGGACAGAAATGTGTTTCAATAAACGCCTGATCAAGCTGGCTGACTACTTCCGATTACAATCCAATATGACTCGTTAGTGAGCCACTGAAAACATAGACAGTCGACATGACATGCAATACGAAAATCGTAATCACGAAGCTACTAGTATGCTTCCTCTTGTCTGGCGTAAGAGGAAGATCATGGGCCAGCCACCATGACACTACCACCTCTACTACTCAAACTACACCCACCACTAGCCCGGCTCCAAAGAACTTCCACAACGATCCGCTTGTCGTCGAGACTAAGAGCGGTCTCGTTAAAGGTTATGCCAAGACGGTCATGGGTCGTGAGGTACATATATTTACCGGAATACCATTCGCGAAACCGCCTCTAGGTCCACTAAGGTTTCGAAAGCCAGTTCCAATCGAACCATGGCACGGCGTTCTAGATGCCACCGCTATGCCCAATAGCTGTTATCAAGAACGATATGAGTATTTTCCTGGATTTGAAGGTGAAGAGATGTGGAACCCTAACACGAATATATCAGAGGATTGTTTGTATTTGAATATTTGGGTTCCTCAGCATTTACGAGTTCGCCATCATCAAGATAAGCCTCTGGCTGAGAGACCAAAAGTGCCGATACTAGTGTGGATTTACGGTGGAGGGTATATGAGTGGGACCGCAACCCTTGATTTATATAAAGCTGATATTATGGCATCGTCAAGTGATGTTATAGTGGCTTCCATGCAGTACAGGGTGGGAGCATTTGGATTTTTATACTTGAATAAATTCTTTTCGCCGGGCAGCGAAGAAGCGCCTGGTAATATGGGACTTTGGGATCAGCAACTGGCAATACGTTGGATAAAAGACAATGCGCGGGTATTTGGTGGAGATCCTGACTTGATTACACTGTTTGGGGAGTCAGCTGGAGGAGGAAGCGTCAGCTTGCATATGCTTTCACCAGAGATGAAGGGATTGTTCAAGAGGGGTATATTACAGTCGGGAACCTTAAACGCACCATGGAGTTGGATGACAGGAGAACGTGCTCAAGATATTGGGAAGGTGTTAGTTGACGATTGTAACTGTAACAGTAGTCTTCTGTCCGCGGATCCGAGCCTAGTTATGGATTGTATGAGAGGAGTAGATGCAAAAACGATTTCCGTGCAACAATGGAATTCATATACGGGAATATTAGGATTTCCGTCAGCTCCGACAGTCGACGGCGTATTTTTACCAAAAGACCCTGACACTATGATGAAGGAAGGTAGCATCCACAACACGGAAGTACTTCTTGGAAGTAATCAAGATGAAGGTACGTTTAAAACTCTTAAAATCAATCATTAAATAAAATATTTCTAGGTGTCATTGTTACCTATGTAACTAGTTAAGTACATATTCTCGCTATTCATATATATTTACACTTACCATCAAGCAGGTTACCTATATGTATGTTGTGTGCACCAATGATGTGGTAAAAATGTCAGATAAACTTATTACCTAACGTTTCTTTTTCCCTGTCACCCGAAAGGACTTGGGGTTGATATAAACGTCCAACAACGGTACACGTGCCGCAAATTAAGTAAAGTTGGAAACACGTGTTATAAAAGCCTTAGAGGTGAATCCTGTTTTTACCATTTTGTACGACCTTGAGTCGTGTCATAAGGCATCTAACGTGCACCAATAAGGGACCTAACGTGCACCAATAAGTGCATTGCATTTTGTAAGCACAAATCAGCGCGCGGCTCATGTTATAATACCTAAAAAAGTAAGTCAAGTAACATTCAATGTGGTTCAATGAGAAACACATTGAATGTTAATGTTGTTTTTTATTATAAACCTATAATCCTGAAAAAAAAAACTCATGGGAAGTTCTAAATAAATAGTGTACCTATAAGACTTACAATTGCTATAAGGTGACGAAAGCCGAGCAGTTTAGGCAAGGCTGGCTCATACCAATGAGTTTTTCCAACTTATGTATCACTCTGATTTAAACTTTCACGATTATTAAACATTATCAAACTACACAACAAGGGTTTTAAGATCTCATCCACATGGAATCCAGTCATTAGTAAATGTAAGCGGAAACGAATATCGACAGTCGATAAATCGAATATCGTTAGTGTTGTGTGTCGACAGTGTAACATCCCTAGTGCGCAAAACGTTCAAACTGATAAACAAGACCAAGTGCGGCTAGTTCGAAAAACTCGCGCGGCTAGCAGATGTTGATGTCAACTTGAGCCAGTCTTCTCCGAGACCACGGGGACAACGCCGTCCTCGAAACGTCGGAGGTAAATCTTAAAACTTAAAACGCGATTAAGTCCCGTTGTGTAGTTTGATTATGTATCACTATTGACTAGTTTTTCAATTAAGCAAAATATCGAGAAGAAAACTGCGTTGCCTGCGAAAAAATTCAAAAGCGTATGTAAAGTCCCCAACCCGCTTTAAGCCGGCTTGTGATTATAAATTACTGAGGTATTTGAAAATATACTATAAAATCCATCGACAACTTTTCAGCTTCGGAGCATTGATTTGAAAAACTTTGCAAGTGTCGCGTACTCTTACAACGTCTTGTAGATTTCGAGGTCAATTCTGTACACAGTACACACCTGCCCGGCTCGATCTATTCCCGTGGCCTAACGAGCTGGCGAGCTTTCGCCTAGGGCCAGCTAATCTCATTGTGATCTCAGAATACTCATAATTGTTACGGATCTCGAGGACACTCTAACTGCTTCGCTAGAGGCGAACGCTCGCTTGCGTTTGGTATGCAATGAGAACACGGGTCGTGTCCACGCATGCGTAGAGCAGTGTAGACACAACAATAGCTGTACGGTTCTAGAGACGTACTATCAAGTACTACAGACTCGCCCACGTAGCTACGCTCCCTCCCGGGTGGAACCCTGTTGCCACGCACCCCACTTGGGGGGGTAAGTCACTACTTGAAAAACAGTCAACGTGTAAGAATCTACTTCATAGGTATTTTTTATAATAAAATTGAGATGAAAATAATTTGTTTGAAACAAATCTTAAAATTAACAGATGTTACTGTGGCATATAACTAATTATTGGTGGTCCCAAAGAGGATACCTACCGCTCAGCATGATTGTGTCGGAGCACTAAGTGCAACGACGTTGTTTTTCGGTGAACCCACTTATAAAATAAGAAATTAATATAATTAACCTAAAACACAAAAAAACAATGCGAAGCTGATCATATATTCAAAATAAGTTCACTTGTAAGCAACCTTGTTTTTTTATCGACTGATATACCATTTGTTGGTTAAAAATACATGGAAAAACAATAAATACAAAACTAAAAACGTAATAATTTAATATGCACCCTCTAGCCGCCCAGTTAAATTTAATTTCATTCTATATTCAATCTTTATTTTGATAAATCAAAAATGCATTTATCTTTGCAAGTTTTGTTTATTGGGCAGCTAGACTGTAAAAAGGAATTTGAATAAAACAAGAAAAATTAAAATTTAATGCCCCGCATTCTTTAAAAAAATATTACAGTCAAAATGACTAATAGAATATAATTTAAGTCTTTGGATCATAAATTAAATTACTGTTTCATTTTATTATCAGTGAGGAGTAGAAAAAGCAAAATAAAAGCTTCTTCACACTGTCGACCGCCGCGGGCACGTTACTTTAAAGTCATAAACAAAAGAGAATCACTAGTCGTAGTACCTACTATACAATAGTCTTTTCGCTATGTCCACGTGTATTTTTTTTTAATTTAGGATAAACAATAGCTTTCATTATCCAGTGAAAATTTTATTGAGTTTACGACTAATGTGTGGACTGTGCATATGTTAGTACCTACATTAATACCAGTTGCAGTTTGCCTATGGAAATCTCGCAAGTCATGTTATAAAATGCTTATATAACATAATCGTTATTTAAAAATATCTAGTTTAATTATTGACCCATACATTGAATTGAAACTAAGACTATTTCTATATTTATCATAAATAAAGTTTTAAGTTTACAAAAGCTAATTAAGAAAGAACTACTAAAATTGACAAAAAACTGCTAGTAAAATTGTATTGTTTTGTGTTAAAGGGCCCTAGAAATAAGGTAATACTTACTTTAAGGGCTGCATTTTATTCTTCAAAATATTAAAAAAATGTGGTTGTCACTTGAAAAATAAATAATTTAACTTTCAATGTCATTAACAAGTGGGTAAAGTGAAGAGAAAAAAATGCGAAAACTTTTACGGCAGTAAATTTTCAAGCGAGATTTATGATCCCTTTTAACTTGTTGCTATGAAAAATATGATTTTTACGAAATTTTTGGGATATTATTTTTGTGGTAGGCACTTAAACGCCGAAATAATGATGTATTAGAAATACTAAATTGTTTTACTCAAGAGTTTTGGAGAACTTTTTGTTCACGACGACTAATTAAGTGTCATCATACATGTCATCTTTCACTTTTTATTATTTATTTATATGAAACATGAGTTTACAGTTATGACACCAAAACACATGGTAAGAGACCATGTACATTGTATTAAATTAATAAAACATAAAAAAATATAAATAATAACATGAATTGAAAAATAAAATAGAAAGAAGACTAGCTATACTAACTTATTATTATTAACATGACCAATTTCCTGCAAAATCTACATTATTATGAATCAAATGGATCGATTTCGGCATATTCTACTAAAATATAGTTAATAAGAGTTCATGCTTTATCAGTGGGAGGGTGTATTTTATAAACAGATGAGTTAGTCGTAAAATAATAGTTTCTAAAATTAACAAAATTGCTACAAAACCCAAGGGTAATTAAAATGTTAACGTAAATTTTATAGCAAGCATTTACACTGACGACCTACCGGGCTCCTAAAGTAATCCAGAGATAAGCGCGGTGGAGGGTGTAGCGCGCCACTAGTGACGTATCACGGAAATATTCACCTGTCTTGTTCGGGAATATTTCTCTATATTATTTAATCCCAAAACGAAGTCTCCAAATCCAACTATTTATTTTCCACTACCTACGTTTTTATGAAAGAAAGCACAATTATCTTGCTTCGCAAATAAGACCAGTCTGTAGTCAAAAACAAATAATATGTCGGTAAACTCGACATGCACTTGTTATTGTTTATTATTATCGAGTTAACGCCCATATTGAAAAATAGGTACCTCAAGAATACTACATCCAATACAACATGGAATTAAATAAAACTCAAGATTCAAATTCGTAAACATCCCATACTGAATATGGGATAGTATTTTATATAGAAAATATTGTCAAATACATTAATAGTGTCAGGAATTCACATTTAGATATTTTATTTCTGACTAATTACATTAAGTTATGGTAAAACATTGGTATTAGGCATCACTTAAAAATATGAATATAGAGGAAAAACATAATTTCCACCGATATTTCCTTGAGTAAAGGAAATTTCCAGAGCACGTAACTGGGAATATTTTCATCTGGTGTTTCACACACGGCACAGAACTAGCCGCCACTCATGATATAGATATGTGAAATCCCTGGCAGGGCGCTGCGCGGTGGAGATTGCATAACCTGTGTTGCACTCGGGAATATCATGAGGCTGGGTAACGGCGGCTTTTCTCTCTTATGATATTTCTCTAACGTTTTAAATGGGAGCAAAGCCAATTTTAAATATAAATATTTTTATATACTGTTATTGGGTACGTACCTATTATGTAATAACTTATATCCTATGAGCCAGACAAAGTGAAATATAAATGAATGTCAATCAGCTGCTATGGCTATCGTAGATATCTGCCATACGTAGTTATATAGATTTATCTTTTAACTGCAGTTTACGTTCTTCTTCTTTTCGTGTGGACGTTCCTTTTTTCACACGATGGAATACTCTACCAAACAAGTCCAAACATGGTGGCTATTAAGATATAACAAGCTCCCAGATAAATTAAACAACGATACATCTGATAATAAATTTATACAAAACAATTTCTATTAAATTAAGAACTACTATACCCAAGTAGCACAGATAGCTCTATAACTACTCACTTTTAGTTCTATCTAACGCTCTGTGCGTATTAAGACACTTATAAGAGCACACTCGTGGTCCTACAGCTGTATAATAGATCTCAGTGATATTTATATAGCTTAGGGCTGATTAAAAGCTGCATTACGGCTCTGAAAACTACCATTAATACGCAAAGAGTGATATAAAGGTATATTTGCTACGACCCTATACAGCTTTAAGGGTTATCAAATGCTTTAACCGTTATAAGGTCTGTTTAGTGGATAAAATTACGCCATGTGCTGTATAAGGAGGTAATTGTGGACTTTTATTACGTTGACTTATTAAGGGAGCACAAGTGAACTATTATGAAGCTAATAGACGTATAATGGAACACATGTGGCACATAATACAGCTTGTCGCTTAACATGTTTACCACTAAGCAGCTTTTATTACACTGACTTTTAAGGGAGCACGAGTGAACTAATATGAAGCCAATAGACGTATAATGGAACACATGTGGCGCATAATACAGCTTATCGCTGAACGTGTTTACCGCTAAGCAGCTTTTATTACGCTGACTTTTTAAGGAAGCACGAATGAACTATTATGAAGCCAATAGACGTATAATGGAACACACGTGGCGCATAATACAGCTTATCGCTGAACATGTTTACCGCTAAGCAGCTTTTATTACGCTGACTTTTAAGGGAGCACGAGTGAACTAATATGAAGCCAATAGACGTATAAATGGAACACATGGGACGCATAATACAGCTTATCGCTGAACATGTTTACCGCTAAGCAGCTTTTATTACGCTGACTTTTAAGGGAGCACGAGTGAACTAATATGAAGCCAACAGACGTATAAATGGAACACATGGGACGCATAATACAGCTTATAGCTGAACATGTTTACCGCTAAAGCAGCTTTTATTTCGCTGACTTATTATAAGGGAGAACGGGTGAACTATTATGAAACCGATAGACGTATAATCGAACACATGTGGCGCATAATACGGCTTAGCGCTGAACATGTTTACCGCTAAGCAGCCTATTATACTACCATTGGGACTGTCTGCATAGCGGCTGTTAAAACGTTCATAAGATGCCTTATAACTGTTTAGAGGTTCACTAGTGTATCGAAATAACGACTTGGACTTTATAGTGGGATATATAACAGTCGTATGCTGCATATAAGAATTTTAACGGTTCACGTTGCTTTTTAACATTGACCGCCATTTTATTGTATATAACCTACAAAATTGAAATTGCTTTTCCAACTTTTAAGGGTAACAATATGGTTTTGTGCCTGAGTTCTTAACCTAAATCATTAGTTTAGTACTTCCTATAACGTATTATTAACTTTTTATCTCATAATTCTGTCCGAACCACTGAAATAGTTTTTACACACAGCTTATTTATATCATTAATTTAAATAAATACTGATTATTTTCGTGGCGCACTGAAATTTTCTTAGATAATGTATATATATAATGTCAATAAACTTGCATTCCCAAACATCTTTCTCGCATTAATATATAAAAGATCATGTACAAACATTTAACTAAACACTTTAACAAAATGACTTATGGTGTCGTTGCGCTTAACGTTTTTGCTTCAATATAAATATGTTCACCTCTGCGTTCGTCGTCACTATACTAAATATAATAGCTGATTTTTAAGGCAGAGGTGTAAAAGTATGTTATTAATTATCTTTTATTCAGCCCAACGTCAATCTTTCCCGGTATTAGGGCGCACATGTGACATATTAGCTGAATAAAGGGTAACTGGTGGTCTCTTACCCAGCCAATATACACCTCTTATAACTCCTGTTACCCCTTATAACTCCGTTAAATTGCTGCTACAACGCTCTTAAGTAGCTATGTGAACTTAAGGCTGCCTAATTTGTGCCCATTTAAGAGTTATAAAAGCTGAAAAGACGCTTATACAGCTCTTATGCAGTTTTTATATTCCAGCTTCAAGCGTATTCGTACTTCATTATGCGGCTGCTATACAGCTAATCTGTGCTACTTGGGTAGCCTTCAACAATTTATTGATGATACCGAAGAAAAGTGACAAAATATCGTCGGTCTGCCTCTATTCACAGCATTGTAATGCCCCTCCGGCCCTACGCATAATAATTTCCATTTATTCATTTATTCATTATATAATATTTTAGCTTTATGACATGATGAAATAAGGATCTTAAATTCCAATTTGACAACTTTTTACCATTAGCCTATTATTACAACCTACACAATAAGAAACGACATCAATGAATTAAAATAATTGCTATTAATAATAAATTGACAAATTATTACAAATAACCATTTATCAATATATTGTTGACGTTATATACTTAGACTTAGTTTTAAGCTTTGACGTCATTTATTTTTAATTTAATTTATTACTAATAAGTAAATGTTATTAATGTTATTATTTTGCCTCATAGACTAGCCTAGAATAGAATAATAATACTAATGTGTGCCCTAACAGGGTGTCATGATCTGACTATATTGTATAATGTTATTAATGTTATTATTTTGCTTTATAGACTAGCCTAGAATAGAATAGAATAATAATACTGTTGTGTACCATAACAGGGTGTCATGATCTGACTATATTGTATAATGTACATCTAATGTACATAACTGAATGAATACGTTGAAAGGTATCTGCATCAAGTCTAATCATTGTACGAATAAAGAAATATTTCTATTTATCAAAGTATGAGAGAGTGTGATATTTATATTTCAGACATTCAATCTTAAATATCAATAATACCTGGTACTATTGCAGCTGACGGTTCGAGATTTATTTTTCAATTTCAACTTATACCGAATCTTGACATTATTATTTACGAAAACGGGACTTAATCGCGTTGTTAAGTTTAATTCTTTTTTCTTAAACCGAAATATTTTTTTGGGACTTGAATTAAATTGTCTTTTTTCGTGCGTTAAAGAAATTACTTTTTAGGGAAAATTTCGAGAATTGGGTTAATGGATATTGTTCATTATCAGCTGAACCGGAAACTTAATTCAATTAAAAGTAACCCGGTATGAATAAAAAACGCGTTTCGTTGTCGCAAGGGCTTCGTCAAGTTCATTAGCTATTTCTTAAATTTGAAAGGACTGAAAGATTGAAAAAGAAAATTTCGAACATAATGAGACAATTTGGGTGATTTGATGAGGTTTTTTTTTTTCGTATTTTACAATGAAATATTTTTTTCCAATAAGATGTTGTCAGTCGCATTGTAGAACAAAAATAAATTTTCAGGTTGTTATGTACTCGTATAATCATTAGGTAAGTATTTATTTTACTTTATCCGAAATGTTATAATAGGGACGTATTTTTATTTAGTGCGCCTTTTTAAATTATGTATAATGTGTTAAATAAATCAAAAGTCGCGATTGATTGACATGAACAAATTAAATTGTCACAACCCAAAAAAACGCAAACGATAATCTAATTCAATTAGTTATTCCCAGCCTCGCCCCCAATAAATAAGGGAAGCGGAAAGGCACGAAACAAAGCAAAATTACGAGCGGTAGTCGTAAAATAAATCGACCAATTATTTTCCCAAACTCGTAAATAACCCAATCAATACATGCGATATTAACCTTTACCCGCATGTAACACAGTGCAAAATGCAACACAGCTCAATAGCAAGACGTGTGGTTGATGAAGTAAGTTAGTAGAATAGAGGTGTTCCTTTTTGTTATCTCTTTAAACAGTAACAAGCGTGGTTGCCGGTTTGTTGGCTCGAATAGGGTGATGACGTGTCAAACAGTTCGTTAGAGCGTTCGCCTCGTCACATATCTTTACTATTTCATATCTAGTGAATCTCTAATTCATTTCCCGAATCGCGCCGATATTTTGTAAAATCAGTACAGCTGTTCAATACACGCAGCCGTATTCGAACAATGAGATACGTCAAATACTAGATATTGAAACGATATAGATTGGATATGTCAGTGTCAAACAAGTGTCAAAAGTGACGTTTTTGTTTGAAGAAACGTCAATTTTGACACTTGTTTGAAGCTGACATATCCAATCCATATCATTTCAATATCTAGTATTTGACGTATCTCATTGTTCGAATACGGCTGTACTACTATATCGTACTCGTAGCGCTACGGCGTAGCGTAGCCGGTTTACCTCATGTAGCTAAAATCGCGCTATTATGTGGGCGTATTTGAGTAAATATAATTCAGGAAAGTGATTGTTACCGATAAAGTGAGTTAGCTGTTGTTGTCTGCGGTGGCTTATACCGGTAACGATGTTTACCGAACGCCCGACGGCGATGGCCCGGTAATTTGTATTACAGCAGGCGTAATTATGGATGCCTTTATACACGTGATAAAATAACTGTCACTTTTTAACACCGCGGGATAGAAAGTGACGGACATCGTTTTATCACGCTGTCACGTAGACAAAAACGACCATCATCCGTACAGCTCAACAAAAAAAAATTATGCCTTCCTATGTAAAATAAAGAAAGATTTAAGAACACGAGTTTCTACTATGTCGATATTTTGAGTAACATCAATAAACGACAAAATTACTTATATTAATCTAAAATTACACTAAAAACAAATTAGGACGAATAGAGTTTTATTATTGTAAGCTCCAATACTCGTTGTTGCGAACGCAACTCTTTATTTGTATAAAATTCTAATGCAGTAGCTAAACGCAGCCGTCGGGCTCGGCTAGTATTTGGAAGCTTTTTCTAAAGCACCAATAGGAGCGCCCCACATACCATGTATCCCGGCCAATTAGAGGCACCTAAATCTTAACCACCATTTCGTACATTCAAATTATGCAAATCACTCTTTCATCAGCCTCCATACAATCATCACACCACTTCTACATCTAACCGTTTAGTCAAGGAACCCTTGTAAATCAGTACTTTGGAAATTATAATAGTTTACTTCAAATCGAAGTTTTTTATTTGAGTCGTCGAGATCCTGACCTGCACGGCGGCTACACTCGTAAACATACTTCAAATGACAGGTCATTTTAAAACAATACTTACATAACACCTAGAACTAACAACTAAAACTAAATACGAAATATAAGATATATAAATATAAAATTAGGACTAAAAATATAGTTAGTTAGTTAGTTTATTTATTTCATAATGATAAATTACAATATAAATTATTCTTACGCTAATCTATATGAATTTACATTATGATCGTCAATAATTTAGCATGCAAACGTAATTATAAAATGTCAACAATGATAATCAAATTACAAATTATGAAAACTAACAATTTATAATTTAAAAAGAAATTTGAGAACTATCGTCAAATTGAAAAATAAAAAAACTCAATAAATAACAGAATACATGTCTAATATCTCATAATGATCGCCATACTAAAACTAAGAGCGGTAATCATAGGTAATAAGTTCAGAACGAATGTGAAATAAAATCAATTTTACATATGTAAGCTAAGTATAATGTCAAACAGTTATTTCAATTTTAATTCCATGTATTCGTCCACTGAATATAACGGGTTATTCAATAAAAAGTTCCTCAGTTGACGTTCAAATGCTTCGTCAGATATTTCAGTTCTTAATTCGGCGGGTAGACGTTCGTAATACGAGTAAGTTGGGCCCATTACTCGCGGATTCTTACATGAAAGTGCCATGCGATGCGGCACTGTTCGCAGTCTTCCCGTCAATCTGATTTGTTTGCCCATGACTTCGACACGTTTGAACATAGACAAGTTTTTTCTCACGAACATCAGAACTTGAAACATGTATAGTGAATAATGCGTCATTATGCCATTATTTTTAAAAAGCTCCTTACAGTGGTGCATTGGCTTAACTCCAGTCAGTAAACGGATCGCACGCTTTTGGATGATTAATACTCTTGTGGCAACTGTAGAATTTCCCCAAATCAGTGTACCGTATGACATCAACGAGTGAAAGTGCGAAAAATACCCGACTTTAAGTGATTTCCTCCGATATCAGAGGTTCTAGTTTTTTTAAAGCAAATATAGAACTGCCCAACCTGTTACAAAGCTGATCGACATGGCACGTCCAGTTAAGATTCGAGTCAAGTATGAAACCTAGAAATTTTGTTTCATTACATAATGGCATTGGACTGTTACTAATACATGGAGGCACTGTGGTACTGCGACCCGAGAACATCATCACATTGGATTTCGTTATATTTAAGAGTAGGCAATTTGATGAAAACCATTTTTGTAGCTGGTAACAAGCCTCATGTATTTCGTCAGCTAACTGCGCGTGTGTTTTTGCCCTCACGACAACAGTTGTGTCGTCTGCAAATAACACAGATAGCCCATTTGTGATGGCAGAGGGTAGATCGTTCACAAATAATAAAAACAGCGTATTACCGGCTGCTGACCCTTGAGGGATGCCCAAATTGACATAACCAGTGTCTGAAACATGTTTTTTGCCATTGAGTGACATTTTCACCACTTGCTGACTGTCAGACAAGAATGATGCAAACAATGTGTGTGCAGGACCATTTATGCCATACAGACTTAATTTATTTAATAGCAAATTATGGCTAATTATGTCAAAAGCCTTAGACAAATCGCACAGTATGGCTGCCATCTTGTACCTATCGCCAAGACCAGTCAAAATGCAGTCGACGATTTTGTGTGCTGCCGTAGTAGTGGAGCGTTTTTGTCTGTAGGCGTACTGATTGTCGGTGAGTAAAGCATTCTGTTCTAAATAAGTCATTAGAGAAGATGATAAGATGGACTCCACAAGTTTTGAGATGGTAGGTACGATAGTTATGGGCCTGTAATTGTTTACATCACTTTCCTTTATACACCGGACATACACGTGTATTTTTTAGTACATTCGGATATATTCCAGTTTGAAACATGTCATTAACTAAAACTACTAATATGTCCGCTATAATAGGCCATATACTTATTATGATATTTAAATACATGTCATATACATCTACAGTGGTACTGTATAAATTAAACTAAGAACTAAACCAAACTAAAATTACCTAAAAAGTAAAAACCTTCAAATAGAAAATTGGCCCCAGGTCTGTGCCATCCGGTAGAGTACCCAGAAAGCTTATATTATATTCTGTTATTGTTACACATTATCAGTACCTAACTAGGTACCTAAAACTGGTATCTAACAAGAGACTAATATCTAATAACATACTTAGATATTTATTAGTGCATACAAACTTAATATACATAACTAGGAAAAAAAAAACATAATGAAATAACTAACCTACAAAACTTAAAAACTAAATCTAAAAATAAATAAAACTAAACTTAAAATAAATAATTACAAAATATCCCCCTGCGGAATGGTGCCGTAGATACTGGCAGCATTTCCTCGCTGTACTTATATCATAAGTCATAACATAATTATGTTACAATAGTGTAATAAATAAATCTACTTCTGTGCTCAGACATACGTATAGCAATTACTTTTTCTCATTAACCTCTTGCGCTTGCTCTCGAACTTTACTTACTGCCGCACTAAGCATACATGGAAAACATCGTCAACATTGCCTACCATGCTCAACATTGCCTGACTTAGAAAATGGTGATTCTTTACAAAACAGTTGTCTTCTTCTAATTTCTATTAATGATTGTTATACTCCCATTATTAGTAATTATATACTATAGCAACAACTTTTTTTGTAAAATAATCAGGGTATTTTATGCCTGACGGTAACCCGTTCGTATAATTAAATATGTGTACAAAACGCGGGAGGTTAAAGTGTTATTTATAACTATGGAATTTGGTAGTCATATTTTTATAACTTATCAAACTGATCCACCAAAGTGTCTTCAATAAAATACACTGCAATATATTGATCTTGCACTAATAAAAGTATTTCTTTTACAGGAACATATTTTTTGTTATACGATTTTCTCGATTATTTCGAAAAGGATGGACCGAGTTTTCTACAGAGAGAAAAATTCTTAGAGATTATCAACACGATTTTCAAGGACTTCTCTAATATCAAAAAAGAAGCAATAATTTTTCAAGTAAGTATTTAAATGTATTTCACTCTGACCATACTCTGAGGGGTGTATAATAATATTTAGGTCATACTGAACAACTTTTACTACGAGGCCAACCCCGATATCGCGAAATACATCACCTGTTATATAAAAAAACATTGACTCTGATTGACAGAAATATATGAAACGGCAGATTTTTTTTTACGATGATTCCATAGTATGACTTGGGTACATATGCACCCCTCAGAGTTTGGTCAGAGATAACCATTTCACCCTGTATACCTACGCTATATTTTTTTACTGAATTTATTGTCATGACAATGTGTAATCAGATCTCGTGGTTAACGAATGTGAACACAAGTGATCGCATGCATGTAAACGCAGGCAGAGGAAGAACTAAAAAGGAAATGTCATTTGCAATTACCGTCAATATCGTAAAACGTCCGTTTCTCACACGTTCCTATTGAAAGTGTTTTGAATGACGCGCCTAGTATTGTTTATACTTCTCTCTCTCTAGTCGTTTTCTTCATTGCTGAAGGTCGTGTCCGTCTTGAAATTTTCTGATGAGCTCTATCACCAATCGCTTCCATCCCACCCTACTCTCGGCCTTCTTCATGGCGGTTGCTATTGTGAGGCCTGTACGGGTAGAGACCTGATCCGACCACCGAGCAGGAGATCTGCCACGTCGCCGCTTGCCATCTACTTTCCCAACAACTACAAGTTTCTCCAAGTTGTCAGGTTCTCGGCGGGGTATGTGTCCAAAATAGCTAAGAATCCTTTTAAAACAGGTGGTGGATAGCCTTGTCTGGATCCCAAGCTGCTGGAGGATAGAGACGTTTGTCCTCTTGGCTGTCCATGGGATACGTAGCATCCGTCTCCAGCACCACATTTCAAAGGCCTCTATTTTCTTGCTTATACTTAGTAATACATAAAACTACTTATTCTTTTTCCATCCGTACTAGTATTTGACACGGGTACCTACTTACATACTTAATTGCAGTGGTGTCACTAATTTTCGCACATTAGCGTTTCTTATCGGCGCACAGATTAAGTCTGTGTAGTAGCAGGCGTGGCTCACTCCGCGATTTCGTCGCTTTGCTACAGGTAGCTAAAAGTACATCCGTTCCACACCAATTTCGGGGAAAGCCATAAGCCGCGCGTGGCGCTGTCGCCACCTAGCGGCCATATCTGTGCTGATCGTAACAGACGCGTTTTGTTAGAGAGTGAGTCTTCTGTACCTAGTACTGTTATTTATTCTGTGGTAGTAGGTAGGTACTGGTAGGTACCTATGCTACGCGAATTCAGCTAAAGCAATGCGTTTAAAGATGATATTCGGATATCCACTGCAGCTAAAGCAATGCGTTTAAAGGTGATATTCGGATAGCCACACACACACACACACACCCAGCAGTTACTGTTACCACGTTGCTGCTACAGCGATGATGCGAACGATATCACTGTTAATTTCCTTGATTAATTATTAATTACATATTGATCTCGTTGCAGCATTGCTGTCACGATTAGAATGGTCAATCCATCACTTAATTCATAAAGAATAGTGTGCTCAAGCTGTATAATACCGCCAGTGTACGGAATATAATATTTTAAGTACCTACTTACTACATTATAATTTTTATTTTCCAGTATACGGATTGGGAAGAAATAACCGACGGTTATTTGAACCAGAAGATGATAGCAGACATAGTGAGCGATTACTTCTTTGTGTGCCCCACTAATTACTTCGCGGAGGTTCTGGCTGAAACTGGCGTTGACGTCTACTACTACTACTTTACACACGTAAGTTTTTCTATTAAGTATATATCTTTACGAACTCGATTCGATATCGTACAAAAATATAAAAAGTAAGAAAAATTGTTTCTAATACATTGATTCAAATTTCAACTGGCCATAAACGGTGTATATCTGAGAAAAAACTGTACTGGGCAGAAGTACAGTTTTTTCTGTCTAAGTGGTCTAGAAGACATTGTTATTTACTAATATGAGCAAAGGAATTAATAGGACGCACAACAGACGTATCAGTTTTTAATGCTTCAATAATAGTCCAAATATAATCTCTACAGCTTAAAACATTTAAACAACCTTGAAATATTGCACAGACCTGTATTCACGTCACGCCGTTATATTTGTGTGAATCCCAAACCGCGTACCACCAAAATAAGTGAACGTCGATCCTGGCTTTCAAAGGTTCCGTGATGAAGACGCTCTCCAAACAGCCGGGACGGCTAACACGTTAATTTGGCTAACGAACCAAACACGAGGGCTCTTACAGAAGCGCTGCCAGCTACATTCGCTTTTTGACTTAACGCTGAAACACTAAGCTCAAAGCGAAATCCATGCGGCCGTGTTTTGAAGCTAGAGTAAATGTTGGGTTTCATATGAACACGTAACATTTGCAGCGGAATTTTTAAGGGAGAAATGTTTGGTACTTTTAGATTTCACTATGTGTGCCAGGTGACTTTATTAACAGTGCTTGAGCCACCCTTCTGTGCTTTTACATTTTAGGGAATATGCAATTTTAATTAGGTAGTGTATCAATAATATTAGGTACCTACGAGTATTTTAACCGTATAATAAATGTTACTAAACTTAAAAAAATAAATGATATATGTATTATTTAATACGATAACAGTTCCATTCAACCTAAGTTAAAATTAAATGCAAAAGTTCAATCATAACAAACACAAACTTCAAGACAATAAATTGTTTACGCCCAAACTTGAAACAAACTTGGGGATTCCACTTTCAGCTGACCTTTGATAATGGATTTCCGATAATTCAACATCAACGCCTACTGTTGACCTCCAAAGATTATGGTAATTAATTCAGAATTATTGCCTGATTTGTTTTCGTCATTTAAATAAGGAAGGTAGATTAGGTTAGTCTATAGGTACTCACTAATCACCAGCGAGGGTACTCACTAGCGAGCTGTAACTGTAACCGTTGCACGTTACAGTTACCAAAAGAACTTCGTTACTGTATCTGTTACAGCTCACTTGATGAGTACGCTCGGTGAGGGCGCTAGATAGATGTCACGAGTGAAGATCGTTTCACGCGTACACACTAGAACCCCGTATCGTATCGTATAATATGTATGTTCGGTTATAGTTACAGCTCGCTAGTGAGTACCCGTTTTATGCCTACAAATCATGGTGGCTAGCAAATATGAAATTAACTCAATTCAAAAGAAAACAGTATATTATGGGCATAGCAATTCACAATATTTTAGGATCTTCGGTGTTTCAAAGTTTAAATTACCTAAATTCAATGTACCTTTACCTTGCCAGTAAAAATGCTTACGTGGAGAAATCGGTACCAAAAATTTCAAAACTGCTTGCAAAACTTTGCAGATATTCGACACCATAATTATTATAATATAAGACTTAGGGCCAGTTGCACTAACCACAGTTAACAGACTGATCAAAGTTAATACGCAGCAGAGATCTATGAAACTTCCCATACAATACAATTACGAACGCTTTAACGGTGGCAGACGGTTTGGTCCAACTGGCCCTTAGTCCAGAAGATTCTACGGTTAGTACCCAACAACGGTTCCGAATTTGTAGCACTTTCTTCAGGTCTTCAATTCTTTGAAGACGTAACGATACTTAACGCAGAAATAAATTTATATAAACGAAATTGGCATTATAAAGGTGTACCCGGCGACCCTTGTGCGGCTAAAATGAGATAAATGGTTACCGATAAATCATACGTTGCCCGTTGATGGCGCGATTTGTCAGAAAATAATGATGTTATGACCTATGAGGGTCAAAAACTTTCGGGAAAACTGGCGTCGTTTCTGTTAACATTAAAATAGTAATGATTTGGATATATTTATCTAAGACTTTCAGCATACAACTTTTAAGAACTGATTTGACTTGTGTTTAAGAATACCTACAGTACCTAAGAAGATTAGGCTTCTAACGTCGGTTTAGTTTATGATGTCCACAGAAAAGACGCATAAAAAGTCTCTGACTCATGACTGTCAAGGACGTCAAAGGCTCTATTTTATAGGTACAACTAATACCTAATACTACATAATTCGTACCTACTGAAAAAAATAGTCCTAATGATTATTGATTTTGTCCATTTTTTTACGGTTACTGGTGTTTTATAACGGTTTTTAATTTTTTTTTATTTGTTTTAATCGTGTACCTACACTATAGAAAGAATTAAATATGATTTGTCATATTTCATGTTTCTAGCTTGTAAAATAATAATATTATTTAGATATTCCTAGTACGTCAAATTTTTTCAACACCATTCCCCCTTAAAGGGTTAAATTTCCAAAGTTCCTATCTTCGTGGAGTACTACAACATTCATAGAATATTATGTTTTTAATTTCAAGGTCCTACGTTGTTTAGGCCGTGTGTCGTCTGTCACGCGACTGTTTTATGTATATAATTATTTAGATTTAGATAAAGAAGGTATATTCAAAGTGGAGTGCAATATTTATTGCAAATAATGTAATCAAATATGACGGATTTTGTTAGCATTTCACAAAAAAACCTAACGATTTTACGAAGGTTGTCTTCACTGAAATAATAATAATCAACATATCATTAAGTCAACATATATATCATATATCACAACAAATCAACGAAGGATCTATATCCCCACGCAAGCCTATCAAAAGACCGGGATTTATTAGGCCCGTGAAATCTAAAATCAACATATATTTTAACTAAATATTGATATAAATATATACGAAGTTTAAGTATTCAAACTGTTGACAAGATAATGGTTGTCCTTAAAAAGGACGAGATTACGAAATAATGAAGGTAAATTGGTTTGTTTGGATTATTTGTAATTTCTATTGAATTCCACATTAATAACTCATATCTACAATAAGCTTTGCTTTCACAAGTCAGACAAAGGCGTAAGATTACTCAAGCGGCTACGTAACAAACGACTGTGGTCGGTTTTAATAAATTATGGGTCAGACGTGGCCGGTGGCAAAGGTCACAGATTAACAGCGAGGTATTTCGGGTTCCGCCCGACGCTGTTTCCATTTCTGTTCTGGACGCGTCTGATTTGTGCCTCGGGTATATTTCGATCACATGCAACTAAGGCTGGTTTTCTGTTGGGACAGTGAGTTGTGGGGCGTTGGTCCTGAAATAAATATTTTAGGTCAAGTAAGCAAAGTTTAAAAATCTAGAAAATACTTGGTCGAAATGTGGATTTGGTCTAATATTCTATTCAATTCACACTTCACTCTTCTTCGCAGGAGGTAAACGTACTGGTGCTCGACGCGGTCCCAGTACATGTCATCTTGAAACTTAAGTCATTATCAATAGAGGTGACAGCAAGGTGTCATCTATTGGGCATTAGCATGTCGAGCACTAGTACGTTTATCTTATGAAAGACCTTGACCGGGGATTATAAGCAAGTGCTGAGTCAATTGGTCAATTAATTAATGTTTAAGAGAAAACTCATAAATGTACGCCAACATTGCTTAAAATAGGTAGGTTCCATTTAAGATTCAGACTGGCATTTGCCGCTTTAACTGCATTTATTCTGAACTAATGAATTACACGTACTCGCGAGGTCATTACATATACAAGATGTTGACCTTTAGTGGCCTGACTACGTCATGACAACGCATAATAGACTCGCCGCAGCCCAGGATCGTTAATGCAATCGCTTGCCGAGCACAATCAAGTTGAACATTACAGCGATCCAGTATAAGTCCTTCTATATTACGCGTAGTAATTAAGATGATGGAGGTTTAAGCTGCATGCTAGTTGCATGAGAACTCGACTCTGTAGGCAATGGTAATTTGCGGCCAGGCGTGCGCTTGCATTATTAAACGAACCTGGTGAACCAAACGGCTGCTTTTAATTTTATGCCCGACTTTTAAAACCTTACCTCAGGGGAATTGTACCAGCTCCAGCCCTAAATTTAGATATTTGCCAGCCGATATGAAGGGTCGAATTGAATTATTGATACCGTTCAGCGAGCCGCTGTTACGAGGAATAAAGTGGCTTTTAGGTATTCAGTTAGATTGATATGATAGGAACTGATTTAATTTTCCCATACTTTCTTACTTTTAACATTTTTGTAGTGGCCGAGTGGAAATGACGTCCGACTTTCAATCCGGAGGACACAGGTTCAAATCCTGACTCGTACCAATGAGTTTTTCGGAACTTATGTACGAAATATCATTTGATATTTACCACTAGCTTTTCGGCGAAGCAAACATCGAGAGGAAACCTGCGTACATCTGCGAAGAAATTCAAAGGTGTATGTGAAGTCCCCAATCCGCATTGGGTTAGAGCGTGGGGACTATAGCCCAAGCCCTCTCGCGCATGATAGGAGGCCTGTGCCCAGCAGTGGGACGTATATAGGCTGAAATTATTATTATTATCATTTTTGTTTGAGTCGTAAATCGAATTGTCGTAAGAGCTATGGGCATTATAATACAATACAATACAAATACTAACAGTTTTGGATGATTCACGGTTAGTTTCACTAGACATAATATCCACCGGGATATGAACCATGATTACCTTTTGTATTGTTTTCGAGCTCCCGATTTTTCACGGTTCATATCCCGGTAGATACAATTCTAGTGAATACAAATACTGTTTATTGCACACCTCAATAAAAGAAAACAATACAAAAGACCCTTCTTTTTCTTTTTTTTTCTTTTTTCTTCTTTTTTTTTGGGAGTTTTTGGCCCAGTGGTTGACTGGTAGAGAATGCCTTATGGCATTAAGTCCGCCATTTTTACTTATAATTTTATGTGCAATAAAGTTTAAAATAAATAAATAAATAAAAGAAAATAGAAACACAAGCAGAGGTAAACAACAGGCATTCTAAGATGACGCTATCTTGACGAAATTATAATATGACTTTGATAAAAAGGTTGATTACATATTTTGTAAAGTCTAAGCAAACCTTAGACAGATTTGAATGGAACAAAGTGAGGTAGTGTCATTGATTATGAGTATTATGACATTGCCACACTTTGTGTTGCAAATACTATGCACAGTTATCTTGGTTCTCTATACAATACGACTCTTACAAATGCTGAAGATAATAATCGTGCGCAGCAACTTTAACTTCTGGATGGATTTAAACTTTTTTGGTGTACAGAAAATATATTATTGTAATATATGTATTTAGGGGGGTAAAGTCATTTAATCATCAAAAATGAAAAATTATAAAAAAAACAGAGCGCTAGTGCAGAGTGGAGGTAGACGGGTTAGGTAGGGCTGCACCGTCATTGAGACCGAAGTAATGTTGGATGGCTTTGAATTTGTGCCGTGTTCCACGGATACACATACTGGTGGCTCGTATTATCGAAATAATAATTTTGGATCTTAGCCAGCCCATTACTACACTAAGCCCCGCTTGCACCATCCCACTAACCCGGGGTTAACCGGTTAAACCGTTAACCCAGTGTCAAATTGTACTGGTAACCAGGGTCACTCCAGGTTTAACCGGTTAACCCGAGTTAGTGGGATGGTGCAAGTGACCCTAAGGGATCTGTCCCAATGGTCAGCGATGGCTTCACCGAGATGTTTGATGAAGGTGGACATTTGCGGAGCGAAGACTCCATCTACGGATGTGACAAGGGGTGTGAAAGTTGCGTGACGCTTTTCACAGGCGTTCGAGTATTTTCTTTTTTTCTCTTCTTCGGCGGATTTTAGGACGGATGCTACGGGACGTGAGATATAAGAAGGAGCGTCGGTGTCTACGACACGGATATCAAATAACGCCTCCCTCTGTGCATCCCAGACGCCGCGGCAGCAGAGATCCCCGCGAAGTCCACCGTCGCCTTCGGTGATGATGGGTTCTTTGACAACGTTCCCCCAAGCGTGCTGACATAGCTCACAAAACAGATCTCTAATTTCGTTGTGGCGACGTGTTATTAAACCACCCGTTTTGCAGCAGAGGGCGTGGTCGACGTTGAAGTCATCATTGCCGCAGCCATCACATGATTTGGGCATGGAGACAGGTGTTCTGTGGTATCGCATTGCCAGTGCGTCTCTATATTCTAGTGGCGATAAGTCAAGATGGTCTTTCCTTGTTGGTATAACTGAGAGCCAAATGGAAGATTTTGTTTTAGTTTTCGTGAAAATGGAACGCTCGATTGCACGTTTTTTTGTAGGAGAAAGTTTTTCTAGAATAGATTCCATTAGGTCATCGTCTTGAGAATCCTTCTTTTTCATGCATGCTTTTCTAGCTTCTCTGAGGGTTGTGTGATGTTGAGTGAGGTCCAGAGATTTATTTTCAATTAAGGCGGATGATAGGGTTATGCAACCTTTTTAGGAGCTGTCATAATTTATGTTAGTTATTTTAGAAAGTGCAGGGATAGCTAGACCGCCTTTGTGAACTGGTAATGAGAATAAATCGGCTTCTAGCGGTGATACGTCGCCTCCTAGTAGGTTTGGTAGAAAGCTGGTGCGTAGTTTGTTTGTAAGAGCAAAGGATTGATTAACGTTTTCTAAAACTCTTAATAGGAATGACCATTTGAATTGGGCCGCTTTAGTAAGAACAGTATAGGCAGCTTGTGGTGAATCTTTGCATATATCTATCTGAGAGCTTTTCTATTGTAACGTTCCAATTTCCAATACTATCGTTAAAGAGTTGTATATGTATTTCGTCCGATTCTAACAATATCAATACATATTATAAAATAATAGTTCCCTGCCGCGTCTATCTATGTATATTCGCGATAAACTCAAAAACTACAGAACGGATTTTCATGAAGTTTTCATCTATCGATAGTGATTCTTGAGGAAGGTTTAAATTTGTAAAGGTTTTGTGTAAATTGGTTGAACTACACTTGCAAAGCCGGGGCGAGTCGCTAGTTGAAAATATTACATAACTGATGCGAAACTGATTCGGGACAACAGTATTTTAATCCATCGATTGTAGCTTTGACTGCTGTTTTAAATTTAACCAACCGTCACTAAAATACACTGGAGCGTGTCGAATACCCCAATAACCCGCAATGATTTAATTAAAACAATTTTGCGAACTCGCGGCTTAAATAATTATGTAGTTTGCTGCATTGTCCAAAACTCGCGGTGACAAATTTATAATTATACTGTGAAACTGTTAATACCGTAAATATCAACAATTTATATTTTGTCTGCTGTTTTTTTTTATAATAAGTAGGTACATGCCATAGTACCTATTGTACTTAATACTACTTATTATTAACGAGGTTTTAAAACAGGCATGAAAATGATGAAAGTAAAAATTAATAACAATAACTACCTATCTATCAATGTAAATTTGCGTGAATTCTCTTTTAAGGAGCTTATGCTAATTATGGTGAACTTATGTGTTAAGTGTGTCGTTTATATGCTAATTCGAGTTATTACGGCGGTACGAGTACAAAATACATTTCACGATAAGTATGGCAGCCTTAACCGCTGGAGTAGGTAAGTATGTACTTACCGACATACATAATTATGTTATTATACTTTCATAAAACGTATTAATTCTTTTACACGATGAATCAATCTTAGGCTTTTATGTAGGTACAATTTTTTTCAAGTGTCAAATAATTGATCATCTCAGGGCCACTTGTACCATCCAGGGGTTAGCCACTAACTCGATAATTGAAGATACTGGTGAGTCCGGGTTTAACCGGTTAACCCTGAGTTAGATGCTAACCCTGAATGGCGCATTATTTTATGTAAATGGGTTAAAATACGAAGTAAAAGTACCTACAAAACATCACGCTACAAAAGCTAACTTACCTACCTACCTATCTTGTTCTGAATAAATAAAGTGACCATTGTATAACAACAGGTATGTTTGTGAGTGCGATTACGCCTTTAGCATTAGGTGGATAAGAAAAGTTAAAAATTAAAAGGTCTAAATAAAACATGTAGTATAAATTCTACTAAAATATCCACTTGGTTCCGGGAACTATCTAATTAAATAGTTAATTGTAAACTTTTCTTGCCAATATTGGATTTCTAACAAGCACTATTGTGTGCTTATCTCTAATAGCTGCATCCAATTAGCCCCAGGTTAACAAAAACTTATCTACCTAACTTAAGGCTTAATTAACCTAGTAGGCCAAGAAAGGTACGCTCGGCTAGTATGGCGGAATGGAAATAATTAGTAATAGCTGAAATTTTCGGTGTATGGGACAGATAATAAATCTAGTGATTACGTCGACACATAATCCAAATAAATATATTACATTTAGGTATTTAAAAAAAAATGTAAAAATATAAAAAATCACAGAAAGTTTGTAAAAAATATTAATAACATTTTTTAAATTTATACTCATAGAGAAATATTTGCTTTATGACATTAAGCATGAATCACACAAAAAATAATTCTGTATCCTACATTTAAAGTAAGTAACCTACGGTTATTATTAAATTCAGTATATTTCCGTCCTCAAAAATGGTAATAGGCTATTTTTTCTCTCATTATTTCCAAATTACAATAAGTACAAGCGTTGCAATTTAATCGTACACTAAATAATACCGTATGGGAGGTTTTATGGGGTTGTGCATTAATTGCCTGGTTAAAAATGGTAATAGATCAATATCATATGGGATTTTTATTATGAGTTCTCTTTCGTCGAATACTGTTAAAATCGGCTTGAAATATGATTCGTAACACAAAAAACCATCAAAAACGTTATCGTTGCTTTAAAGTTGCCGCGCACGAGCCAGCGAGCTAACGCGATTGGTCGTTGCATGGAGCGGGGCGACGGAACGATGAAACTTCCATCGCCCGGAGCGCGAATATTTAAAAAAGTATTTAAGGTGTATTCGGGTATTACCGAATGTCGGATAATTCCGAAATTCAGATGAAAATCACCCTTAATTCCATCATAATAAAAGTCTCTTTCGGAATTATCCGACAGTTTTCGACATTCGGAATTACCCGAGTAAACCTTAGTATATTTACTATTTACTCGGTCAAAACATATGTACCAGTGAACGTAAAAAATATGGGAGACTAGATTCGAACTAATTATCAGCTTTAATCTGGGCAAGAGTGCTGTAAATAAGAAAGTAAATTTTACGTAATTGCAGGCTTTCCGTCTTTGCGTGCGCGTTAAATTTAATACAATAATAGGCCAATTATATAGGGCTATTATACTGACACACACCCAATTTGATAGCAGAAAAAGACGCGAAATTAAAATTTTCTTAGGGAAATCAAATCTTCGCGCCTATAAGTTTAAACTTTAGGTTTCAATAGCGGTCATTTAAGTACCACCCCTCACCACTAAAATGTAATTATCAAAAACGACAGTTGCTAATGTTCCCCAAAGTAAGCATTTCTAGTTAATGCTGCAATACAGTGGTACCGGGCACCTTGCGACGCAAGGCCGAGCAGGAATCGCAAACCTTAAAATATTTGCACTAATTAATTGAGTTAGGATTTTGTTAGTACTCTTTAATTGAATAGCAAAAAATATAAGTTATGCATTAGAAATACCGTTTTTATTCGATTTTTAATTAAGTAATTATTGTTAAACTTATTTTTACCGTGTGGTGTCGGTTAAAATTTCACTAGTAACATCATTTGGCGATTAGGGCAATAAAAGTCGACACCACAACCAACAAATTAACAAACAACAATAACCAACAAATTAACAAACAACAAAAATTTGCAGTAATATTCCAAAACTCGACTGAACGCAAGCGCACCGAACCGTGTCGCTCCCCTGACGCGACTCAGTGTCATAAAACGTAAGGCCGTGGTATTAACGACAGCGGATAGCTGAGCGGCGAGCGGTGACTGCAGGCGGCAATAAGGTGTTCAGTTAATGTTTTTATAATTTGAAATGACTTCGTTTCCATGTAGAAATAACCAAACAGACTTTAGAAGCATTTAATATTTTATTTGTGGCCGTATAAATTATGTTTTATTGGTAAATTAACTACAATTATTCATATTTGTGGATAAAACAATATACGTACTATAATTAATACTAAATTAACATTAAATAAATACATTATTTATGACATAAAAATACAATGCGCGTATTTAACTACTTAGCACTGTTTAATTACGATACTTGCAAGCAAGTAGTAAAGTATATGGCTCCATCCTATCCTGTACCACGATATACAAGCGATAACATTTTTGCGACAGTTTTGTATAGATAATGGGTTTGTCGCTAGAAAATTACGATATCGAGATAAAAGTCAGGTCTCTGAGCGCTATTGAAACCTCAGATGCTTTTTACTTATACATGTTTTAAATTTGCCGCGCTTTTTCTAGTCAAGCTGAATGTGTTTCACTATAGAATAGTAATCGAATTGGTTCAGATTTAACGTTTAATGCATATAAATAACATAATTAGTAAATAACATAATTTTGGACTAAGTACATTATACATACCTACATGACATCAGGCTATGGTTTGGCGCACCGTGACCCTGAACGGCGCGGTAATGTGTTACGGCTGTTAAGTGAAGTCCAGACGGGATGATCAAATCGACCGATTTGATCAGAAATGAAATTGGGGTCAATCTCCAAATTAAGCAACAATTAAACAACTGTACCGATATTTGGAACCTCAGAATAATATACCCGGCCGGATACAGGATAGTAACTTTGCTTGATTTCAGAGTAAACAAATTGGATTTAAGAAACAGTCACGGTCATATTGTACATTACTCGTTTATTATTTCAAAACAATTTAAACATCCACTCACTTGCACGCGTAGGTACCTACTCATTTCGAACATAGAAATGAGTCCGCGCCAATGTTCACCACGAAACAGGTTAAAACCTGCACAATGCGCACCTAAAAACCGAAATGTAGGTATTGTTAAATTTAGTTTGTAGTTAAATAGTTTTTTGGTGTAAGTGTATGAACCAAGGTCTGAAATAAATGATTTTTTATTTTTTTTATTGTTCCGCCGCCGAAGATTCGGCGGTCGGATACCGAATATTTGGCCGACGGTCGGGCCGAATATCCGGTATCCGACCAAACAACTATCCATTGCATTTCTAATTGAGAGTGGCAACACTATCGTAGGTCGTATTGCCCTTTTCTAGCATATACGTCCCTCGCTCCTACACTCCCACCACACAGGCAGGTTGCTTTGTCAGTTATACAAGGCAAATTTTCAAGTCATTGGCATGCTGTTTTTCCATCTGGAAGGTCGTGAAGCTAAACTGCTGGTGAGTTTTTGAATTTGTACCTCAGTTTAGCTGACTATATTGAAATAGTTATTTATTTTACAAGGGGGCAAAGTTGTTGTTTAACCGCTCGTGCTAATATTGATACTTGAGCAAGTAAAACATTCGAAACATGGAATCTTGAGCGTTGCGAGGGTTTCAAAGCACGAGGGTTAAACAAAATTTGCCCCAAGTGAAACACAAAATGTTTCACCACACCAACCCGAAGCAAATATTAAATGTAAAAATATCATACAAAATCAAATACAAATGAATTTTATTAAATATTTATGATTTAAAAGTCAATTCTACCAGCAAACATAAGAAAACAACTCAAAATTTGCATTTGATTCCTTTGCCTCACTTGTGAATAAAATGAAACTTTGCTCTCAGTTTTTGAAGTGCAAAGTAAGCCTTTCCGAGCTGGTGTGAAATAAATAATTAAATTTTTCACGCCACTGTTCGGAAATGTGGCAATAGATGGTCTAAAACCAAGCTGGAAAGTAGGCAATAGCTGTAGCACCTGAACCACCACTACTACAATGTTTCATTATTATCATCATATGTCATTGGTGACAGTTCGCTACAGCAATGAGTATAATTTAAAACATAAAAATCAATAAAAGGTCTTTTTTGGCGCAACTTTTTCCTTCAAAAATAAATTTAGGTTATTTATAGGACCAATTTCTCGTTTAAAAAAAAACGAAATGTCAAACTATTCATTCATTCAGTCAGTTCATTCGATTCACGCTTAAGGCGTTTTTTACTTTTGTAGCTGTTTGTGGTTTTTTTAGCAAAAACGCTTCTAAGTTTAGAGTCGGTTTGAAGCAAACAACATAAAAACGCCTCTTAAATGTGATAAAAAAGAAAAAAGGCGGGATCGGAAAATTCTCACTGAATTGGATAGTACTATAAAATATAAGAAACACGTATCTACGCTCGCTATAAAAATGAGTTCTTCTAGTGAAGAAAATGATATTCTTACGCTGACGCCTACCGAAATTCAAGAGACAGCACAGGCTGTGGCTAGTAATTTGCTACCAGAGAAATCGCGGGCTAGTACTTATAGTTATCCAAATGTTTCCTTATTTCCTCGCAGTAGTCGTGAAAAGCACTATGTAATGCCTCGGCCGGAAACGCTAAAGATGGAGTCGTATTATTCGAGGGCCTCCACCAACGTGTCGGCCCTCAAACTCACTCGTCCATCTTTTAGCGGTTTTCCGTCCTCTCCTACAATGTACTATAGTTGTCCGTTAAATTATCTAGCAAATAAAAACGATCCGGAATAGTGATGTGAAAGTGCAAGAGGATATTAGAAAGAGAGATGCCTAAGAGTAGCATACCATAATGAATACATGTGTCTTAGCTGTATATTGTATTGTTATAAATAATGTTAAAAATGCTTTATGTTGTTAATGTGTTCCAAATTGTGCTGCTTTGGCATTAGCTGTAAGGTGCAATTTGTTATTTGAATTAATAAATAAATACAATAAATGTTAATTTTACAAAATGTACCTATCAAATTGTATACTTTACTAAATATCTCTCTCCTCACAGGTGTTACAATAAAGGGTGTACGTACTACATTATTAATTAAACACTCATAATATAATTATATTACATACACATAATAAGTATATCATAGGATATGTATAATCACATTGGTTTGGCGTCTTCCCACCACCAGGCGATAACAAACATGTTTCAATATTATTCTTAGGTTCCGAATATCGGTACAGCTGTTTAATGACAGCATTTACACAAAAATAAAACGCTAATTAAATAACTTATCATATTCGGAACTACAGATGCAACGGATAGTTGTTTGGCCGCATACAGGATACGGGATGTACGGCCTGACCATAGGCCGAATATTCAGTATTCAGCCGCCGAATATTCGGCCGGCGGAAATATTCAGGTTTTTCAGGTGCGCATTGTGGAAGTTTTGGCCTGTTTCGTAATGAACTTTCGCGCGGTATATAGGTCTATCACTAGGTACGAAATTAGTGCGCGAGCTAGTGAATGGAACGTTTAAATTGTTTTAAAATAATAATCGAGTACGATTATATTCCGATATCAAGCATAGTTATTTAGTACCCTTATTTTAGTATCCGGTATCCGTCCGGATATTAAAATAAGGGCGAGATAGGATACCGGATAGTAACCGAATATCCGGTGCATCTCTATTCGGAACCTAAATTTTTAATCCTGCATGGTGCAAATATGTATAATATTGAGACAATGACTTGAAAATTTGTCTTGTATAACTGACAAAGCAATCTGCCTGTGTGGTAGGAGTGTGGGGTAGAGAGGGAGGTATTTGCTAGAAAAAGACAATACGACCTAGGGGCTGTCCATACATGACGTCATCTATTATTGACGATTTTTGTCGCCCCCCCCCCCCCCCCCCCATAAAATCATCAAAAAATCATGCTTCGAATGACACCGTTTCCACCTGCGTCATGCTACCATCATCCGATGTCCAGACCCCCCCCCCCCCAAATTTGAAATGACTTAAATTTATGAATAGCCCCCTACGACAGTGTTGCCACTCTCAATATTATTTATTCTTAGGTTCCGAATATGGTAAGTTATTTAATTAGCGTTTTATTTTTGTGTAAAACGCTGTCATTTTAAAGCCGTACTTTTCGCCTTATTGCAAAGGAGTAAGGTGCAAAAGTGTAAACATATATTTCACGTCGACTCTTATTATACTATGTTATACTTATTATGGAACTTACTATGTTATACTTATTATGGAACGTAAACTATGAATTGAAAGAGCACGAAATAGTCAATATAATACGTTTGTTGAAAAAAAAGTCTACAGACGCTTAGGCGCGAAGGGTTATTGTCTCATAGAAAATTTGAATTTCGCGCCTTTTTCTACTGACAAAGTTGTTGGATAGACGTTAATATCAAATTAAAGAGTGGGCCTACACACTTCGCTGTGACAGAATGTGAAAGTGTCACCAAAACTGTCAAATGACTACGATAATAAGTATTCCTTTTATAATGCCACTCCACACTATGCCATTCTGAAATTAAATAAGAACGATAGATAGTCATGCGCAATTTTTATTTTTGTAGTGGGTCATAATTGACATATATAATTACGAATATAATTTGAACATCAACCAATAATATTGGAAATGATATCAGTTATTTTTAATCAGCTATCATTCACGCGCGCGTTCATTTTGCTCAGACTTGGCCGCACAAATATTTGGTGCGAGCGAGACGCCCGCGCACGTTCGAATTGGCCTGTCACTTGTAGCAACTTGTAGGTAAGTACATACTTACCTACATACTATCCACGCGTCCTTAGCACGAACTCCCGCCACCGCCCGCATTGAAACTGTCCCCGCGCGCCGCAAGGAAATGTAATCCTTAGCATTAGCGCAAAGAGTTCAAATTTGGTAGTTTCATTTAGCGAATTTGATAAAATGCACATATTTATTATTACATTGACCATATTTTTGTGTGATTATGTATTGAATATCACTTTGAACGTTATCAGAACAAAGTCTGCAAGAAATTATATCTATAACCATTTTTTCTAGCATGTTTAAGGCGTAAATATATATACAAGTGATACAAATCATATTGATGTCGGATTCTCGGATAAATAGCTTAATGAGGTAGTTTTATGGTAATTCAATCAAAGACCTAATTATTACTTTTTTTTTATATCAAGTTACGACGTATATCCGTGAGGCCCCGCCATTTATTGAATTAGTTATTTTCCGTGTTAATATTTTGACTGATTCCATTGTCGACTCATTATAAATATTATTTTCGTCACGTTTACGAACTAAAAATACTATTACTATTTTTAACAAACAAGAACGGCTCTTTTTTTTAACTATTTTTTTTTACCTACTTCCGGACAGAAAGTTTTTTGGATTCGAAAATAAAGTATCTTAAAATGATCTAAAGAACAGGAATAAAAAAAAAATTGCCTATTACTAATTAATGTTTAACGTAAGCGTATCTTTACTGGAGTATAGATATTCAATAAAAATATTTTTTTTTGTGGTCTAGGGAGATCATTTAGCAAGTTGATTATTGCATTGTACTCCGTTAATAATCAAAATCCAATTTTTACTATAGAGCGAGCGTCAATTTAACTTTAGGTAAGATAAACTCAATATGCGACAGCCTACATTTCTGATTTATCTAATTGACCCCAAATTCAAAGTACCGTAAACCGGGGTTACTTTGATTTGCGGGTCGACTTTGATAACGACTTCCCTCCGCTACTAAAGTGCTTGTTTTGACGAGTTGTAAAATACCTTCGCAGTTGTTTTTTCTTTATTGGCAACACTGATAGTTTCTTCATCGCCCAGTAACCGGATGCGAGTGTAATATTATTATTTCGTCTTGAAAAAAAAAATTAATAGCGGGTACGCATTTCTTCCTGGTTTTATTGGTTGAAAAACTTTCACTATATTTGTGTCAGTAATTAAATACATGTAATTTTATAGTGTCTTAGGTTAATCACTGTTTATTCGTGAGTTTATAAAAAAATACCTGTGTTCGACAGCCTACACATGCGCACATAGCCGGGGAATCTATGGGTCGGGGTGTCTTTGATCACTTATACGTGGTGAAATTGATCAAAATACTAAAGTAACACCATTAATTATTTTGGCTACTTACGTTATTTTTATGTATCTTTTTCAATAATAAATAGGTATCGTTTGAGTCAGTGGAAGAGATAGAGGTTGTAGAATTATAAGTTTGTATGTAAATTCTGATTATAAACATTCTTTTACCCGTTTCTATTGTATGCAATTAACTTTCTGTGTGGAAATTGGCTATATTTAATCCTGCGTCTTTGCTTTAGGTGTTTTATTATACGTGTGTAAGGCCACCAGCCCACCAGGGTATTAATTAATTCTAACTATTAATAAATATGCATTGTTTTTTTATAGAAACAATGCCAGAGATTTCAAAAAAATATCGGGTAACGAGACTACAAAAAATACCAAGAAGAATAACTCAATGATGCACTCGCACACATAGTGGCGGGCACAAAATCTATTCGTGCCGCATCGAAAGCATACTATTTTTTTATAGAACTTTATACAACAAGTATAAAGGCAACATATCAAAAACCCGGGTGCACAGACCAAATTTACTGAAGCCGTAAAGCTTGCAATTCAAAAATCAGTTGCTAAGTGAGATAATAAGTTAAAATCCTACGTTATTTAGAGTAGATAATGTAATAAGCGCTTAAAGTTATTAATTTGTATCATTTGGTATGTTATCAAAGTGACCCCACACCTTATAAATATAAATAACTTAAAAAGTACTTAACCGATTTTTATTTTTTTATTTTTTACGGGCTTTTTAGCGGGTCTACTTTAGATTGTCAGCAAAAAAATTAGTGGTTTCAAAGTAACCCCATTCTCAATATAACTTTGATCGCGTTGTTTTTATTTATTTCTCACAAAAATATAAGTCCTAATTTTTTTTTATTTGGAAGGCGGAAAGAAGAGAAAAAACCGATTATTATATTTTTATTTCATATTTTTACGTATATTAGGATCGTCAAAAAATGGTGCCAAACTCTAAAATTGATCAAAGTAACCCCGGTTTACGGTAACTTATGTTCATAAGTTATTGAGTAAAACTTGAAATTCATATTATGAGCATTTTTGTTTATTTTCCCTCCGGCCGCTTTGTCCGACAGTCATGTCCGATATGTCAGACGACAAGGAAAATAATTCCTCGCTGTTCGATCACTTGGCCTTTATGGAATTTTATATTCCACTTACTTCGACCATCGAGCCACGAGAAATTATAAATTTACACTTAGTTCGTAACTGTCGGACCATGGAGACCGGAAGTCGGACACTGGAGGGATTCGTCACTTTTATATCTTTAGTAAATAATTATATTATTATATTACATCTTTTTCATAATTAGTGTCATTAACGGGTCTAACGCGATTAAATTTCATTATTTTACCTTTTTTCCGACTGGACGAGAGTCTTCCGTGACCACGGCTAGTGCAACCTGGATGAAACGTCGGAAAAAAAGGTAAAATAATGAAATTTAATCGCGTTAAGCCCGTTAATGACGTTAATTATGTGTACAAAACGCGAGAGTTTAAAGTGTTACATCTTTTTTAGTTTATAAATAATGAATAAATAAATATTTATCCTATTTAATTTCCAGCGCACGAGCACAAGCCTCTGGGGCGAGTGGATGGGTGTGATGCACGGGGATGAGATGGAGTACGTGTTCGGGCATCCGCTCAACATGTCGCTGCAGTACCATACGAGGGAGCGGGACTTGGCCGCTCACATCATGCAGTCTTTCACTAGATTTGCTCTTACTGGGTATGATTATTTAACTAATTTGCTTTGATGTCATAGTCGATTTGTTGTCGCTATTAGAATATTAAAGCCGTCACGAATTGCTTCAAATATAAAAATTAACAATAAATGGTATTGGATACGCTATTATATATAATTTTCTGTTTCCTACATAGTTTCTATTGTCTGGGAGAGGACACTGACTTCTGTAACACAGGTTTTTACCTAGCTCAGAAGTCAGGGACTCCAACAGCCTTAAGTACTTACAGGTTTTTGTCTATAAAAATATTTTATTTTATTGTATCCAGATATCGTTACCTTAATTTAGTTATAATTAATTAATTATACATATAGAGATGACCTCCACTTTTTATCCTCTACTATCGGCCCGATTCGAACAATGCTTATAAGAAGTCACAGCGGTACGATAAACGTCACTTTTTACACTGACATATCGGTATCGTACCGCCATAGAATAAATAATAGTACCTACTACCGGACAGAAATGACTCTTCCTACAAAACCGGATCGATGTGAGGAACTATGGACATTCGGTATATTTTTTTCTAAATATCAAAGTTATCTTATCTACATATAACATACCATTATGTCTATTTCCTATTTTTCTAGCAACTTTTACTTTGATCGCGATTTTTACTATTGATTGCGGTTATTTATAACAAAAGTCTTAGTCCAAATCTACTAAGAAGTTCCTTTCTTAAAATCTTGATTACAGAAGGAAAACTCGTTTAACTTTCGTTCGACTTTCGGTAAAAAAGGCAGCTTAGCTTTGAGATTACGCGAGAAATGTTTTCGATGTAGATAACGCTGTTTTAGTAGTAGTTGTTGCCAGCGACTTCGTATTTGAAGTTTTCGCTGCTCATTTCTTGTTGTTACTGTACTACTGTACTGATTTTACAGTTATATTAAGTGATCTGTAAAGCAAATTTCAACTTTCTTAATTAAGCTTACATAAAAATAGCTGCAATTTAATCCAGTGATTGGTAATTCGAAATTAAATATTTTATAATGCGCTACAACATTTGAACATTCAATGAAATTTAATCTATAAATAAGTTTTAAGTAAATCAATTCTTCAGAGTAAACTGTGGCAAAGATAAAACCAGAAGACATAATTATGGCAGCATAGTTTTCTAGGAAAATGTCAAGGCCTCAGAATGACCAAGTCCTAAGATGTTAAAGGTCTTAAAGTTACCCAAACGAAAAAGTCAGCCGGTAAATCTACGGTTCACTTGTGAGCGTAAAATTGTTCCATGACTCCAGATAGCATGTAAATACTATTAGAAGTATTAGAACAAATTAATTTATTTTCAGAAAATATTTTAATTTATTTTTATTTCAAGTAGACACACTACTATATAAATTATAAACTGACCACCTGCCGCAGCCTGATAGCAGAGGACGCTGGTTCATAGCTTGGGGCACTGGAGGCTTTGATCACTTTTTCTTAGTATTTGACATTTATTTCAGTTTATAACATGTAAATATTTCTTGTTTTCCAGCAAACCTAATAAGCCAGAGGAGAAGTGGCCGCTCTACTCTCGCGCGTCACCTCACTACTACACGTATACTGCGGACGGGACAAGCGGGCCGGCGGGGCCACGCGGCCCGCGCGCCAGTGCCTGCGCCTTCTGGAACGACTTCCTGAACAGGCTCAACGGTCTGAAAGGCATATAACTCGTCTTTTTCCTTCATGTCGTCTCAGCTTCGCTTATGCCTCTCTTAGTTCCTATTTAAATGGTCTATATACCTACAGTAGTAGGCATTACAAAGACACTGCGTCACCTCACTACTACACGTACACTGCGGTCGGGACATGCGGGCCGGCGGGGCCACGCGGCCCGCGCGCCAGTGCCTGCGCCTTCTGGAACGACTTCCTGAATAGGCTCAACGGTCTGAAAGGCATATAACTCGTCTTTTTTCCTTCATGTCGTCTCAGCTTCGCTTACGCTTCTCCTAGTTCTTATTTTTTTTTCTTCAGTCCTAGTCATTATAAAGACACTAAAGCCGGTCTCTCACGCTTATCTGTTCCTCATCACTCTTTTTTACTCAGACGATGCCTTGCACGGGTGAGTGCTTTAAACTTGGAACGAAAGCGACACACATTATGGTTTATATGAATGGTAATGGTATCTAATTATATACGGGTCGAGTGTGAGTGCAAATATAACACGGGATGTATTGCTGTGTGTCCTTGCTATGGCAAGTCGTGAAGAGAGTCATAAGTTATTTGGAAAGCTGTTTCTTGTCAATTTACTAACAAAAGAAACAATATTTTCGTTCCAAGTATTTCAATTCATACCATGACATACCTAATAGGTATGTTAACTGTTCAATAAAATAATCAGTGTAAGGTAAAGTTAAAAAACTATAACGTTTATTTATCATAATATTCCATTAAACATATTTGATTAAAAATAGGCTCTGTCTACATAAAAATACAGTTGTAACTAGAACTAAAATATTTTTATTAGGTCCTTTTGCTACATTTAGCCTGAGATACAAATATTTGTATTCCCCTAAATTGCATGTCAAGAAAATACTAGACAAGAAATATTTACTTTTCTCTTCTCTTACGCATTTGCCTTGTAATTGAAGTTTAATGAGACTAATTGGTGTCAATTATAATTCCAGAATTGGAGCGTGTTCCGTGCGATGGGGCAGTGACTGGACCCTACAGCAGTGTGGCCGGTACTACTCTGCCTGTGGTCCTGCTCACGGCACTGGCCACCACCGCTGCTCTTTAAATAAAACAATAAAAAAATATTTAATACTGGAGTAGAAGTCCGTGAAACAGAAAAGTGTGATTCAAATGTGTCAGAAAAAAAACGTTGGATGTAACGAAAGTGGGTAGAGATTAGACGTTTCAAATGGTGAACAAACATATTTCTTATGGAGATTGGATAATTGGATATTTTATAGCTAAAAAGCATTTTGGATGTTTGGAATGACTGGCAAACGGAACTGATTCTTGTAGCTTAAGGTCTTAGCAAATGTACGCACTGGTTTTAAATCAAGTTAATTTCTGTAGGTAGTATAATTTCCATTAATAATAACATTATAATTTAGGTAGGCACACAATGTTCCTTGTCTAGTTGTTTCGTCTGTTTGATGTTACAAAAAAATATTTTAATAGTATAATTAATAACGATAAAATATTAAAATTTTTAATGTTTGATGTTAGGGCAAACATGAACAAATGTTATTCGTAATTTTAATATTAAGAAGTAAACTGCTTGAGTGAGTATGCTATGTGAAGTATGTATATTTAAAAAATACGTGTCAATAAAACAATATAAATAAAACAATTGAAGTTGACAAAACGTAGCGCTTTTATAATATTCAAATTACGAACAACAAACATGGGCTCAGTTTTATAATGAAGAAAATTAAGTCTTTAGAATTTGTGTGTGTTATAATAAGTACATACCATTAATTAGGAAATCTGTTGTAATAAGTTAAAATGCTTTCATTGTAAAAGCAATGCTTTCACTGAAAATTGGATTATCACTATACATATCAAGTGTGCCTCTGCTTGAATAGCAAAATAAAACATATCTTTATTCTAGTGAAATTTAGAATTTGATATAAATATATGAACATATTGTAAAAGTAGAGCGTATACTATGCGACGAATTTTTGTTGAGGTGTTTATTATTATATATAGGATGCTACTAAATGCGTACCACTCGAGGATCTTATGAACTTCAAATTCTTATGACTTCAAACAGATGATAGAATATTTTGTAAATAATACCTTTTTATGAATAAAATGCAAAGTTATTGTTACCTACTTACTAACGTAATATATATATATATATATATGAAAACGTAGACCTATCCTTTAATTTTGAATAAAAAGCACTTAGAACTTACCTTAGTTTATAGGTGGGAACCTTTATTTTGTTTAGATAACCTACTAATTGAAACTATAATAACAATAATTATTACCTATGTACGTTTTAATATATGAATCGCGATTTAATATATTAAGGTTATCCACACTTTACATACAGTAAAAAATAACCAATAATATCGGTCTACCCTCTTGCTTACACTACGAGCCATAAAGTTTTCATAAATCCCGTTCTAAGCCCCGAAAAACTGCGGAATATGTCTAATCTGTAGCTTATAAATGCTTTAAGTGAAAATCGTCTTATGAATTTATATTACGATTTAATATTTTTAAACATGAAATTTGTACCTACTGATTCTATAGGCATAATTAGAACGTATTGGTATTAAAAGTGATTGTCAATTACTACCGAGATGTGAGTATGGAATATGTGAGGGAAACTAAGAAGGATTGCTAAATACTTGTACAAAATTTTGGGAAACAATAATGCATGACAGTCGTCTATTCTACAACACTTAAATGTATGAAAGTAGCATTACAGTAATGACATGTTAAATATGATACTAAATCGAGTATGTATTTTAAGCTTCCCACAAATTTATGAAACTCATGTTTTGTAATCGCAACATACAAAAAGTTTTTTTCATGATAAACTTATCCACAATATAAAAAATTTACTAGTTCATGAATTGCTGCAATTGTAACGTTACAAAATGTTGGCCAAATATATCGGTCAATCATGCAACTACAGAAAACTGGCAGGAGTTTTTATACATATTAATCCTTCAACGTCCTCGATTTGTTATTTTTTTTTTAAATAAAATAATCTAATTGATATAAGCAATTCCACTTTTTTGACACGTCCATTCCTTCGATTGCGTATTTTTATAGTAGTTTAGAATAGAACCAGACTTGCACCTCTGTGGGTAACTATTAAAGAAAGTGTTTCAGCGTTTTAACCGTTATTTTGATATAAATAATTATGTAGGGTGATTTGGGAAACGTGCCACGGATATAACATGATTTCATTAAGAAATATAAACCAAACATAGTCAAAATGGTACAAAAGTTTCTAGTTTGGTCACAAATAACTATTTTTCAAATTAAAAATAGAGAAAATAATATTTTATACAATTTGGCCCTACAGTGATCATTTTTATGTCACTCCCCATACTTTATTATGTAAAAAAATATATAATATTGCCATGATTTTAACATAACTTTCGTTATTAAAATTAAATTAAAACTTAAAAAACTTGTTATGTTTCAGTTTTCGTTAATAAGACGATCAATAATAATTATAATGCCACAAAATTTTATTCTTGGTTACGTTTCAATCACCTATATAATTTTGCAAGGCTACATAAAATTCCTGGTTCTCACAATACAAATTCATTCCCGGTAGCATTCACTAGTTTGCTTTAATTAACAGTCATAAGGTCATAAGTGTCATAACACTGACTATGATTGACATAACGGTTGAAGAGCTGTCACATTTTTATGAAAAAAATCGCCCTGTTATCCACGTTTACCTCATAGTTTGCAAAAAATTAAGTTGTACCCTGTTAGGCGTTTCTTGTTTTACTTTTTTTTTTCAATATTTCACTGCGTTCATTATAAGTAGGTATGTCAATTTGTCCTCTCATAGATTATTAAAAAGTAGACACGAGAGTAAAGTGCACACCGATTGCTTTTTATGCATCTTCCGCATTTCAAGAGTCTTGGGACAAGAAATAAGTAATGTTTTGTCATTTTAATCGTGAAATTCCCAGGTGCTGAATTTGCCTTTAAGATTTATAAAACCCATCAAATCTTAACCTACGTACATTAGTAAACTACGTAATAAAATTACAAAATTGTACAATTTTTAATTCATGAATATATACGCTAATTAATTTTTGAACGTTATTTTTTCCACTAAAATTAAAACTAAAATAAATAAATATTATAGGGACATTCTTACACAAGTTGACTAAGCCACACGGTAAGCTCAAGAAGGCTTGTGTTGTGGGTACTCAGACAACGATATAATAATATATAAATACTTAAATACATAGAAAACAATCATGACTCAGGAACAAATATGTGTATCATAAATAAATAAATAATAAATAAATAAATATTATAGGACATTCTTACACAGATTGACCAAGTCCCCCAGTAAGATCAAGAAGGCTTGTGTTGAGGGTACTCAGACAACGATATATATAATATATAAATACTTAAATACATAGAAAACAACCATGACTCAGGAACAAATATCTGTGTCATCACACAAATAAATGCCCTTACTGGGATTCGAACCCAGGACCATAGGCTTCATAGGCAGGGTCACTACCCACTAGGCCAGATCGGTCGTCCAATACATTTGGATTCATCGTCGCCATAGTAGATGTTGGTAGATGTATAGAAAACTGGATTATGTTAGGGAACTCACTGTATTTTTGTGAAAATTATAGATATGACAGACCTGAAAGTAGACATATCGAATTGAAATATAGTCAAATCGACTATGACATCACCAGCGCCACTTATCATTATCATAATTTCATAAAGGTGATAGATAATCCTTCCGGCCGATTTCGACCACGGCGAAAAGTAGCGATATGGTAACCATCTTCTACTTGTTTCCCAAGACTCCCAGAGAATGCGGAAAAGATTTTACGTTGAATTAAGCACGATTTGAGAAGTTGTATGGGATAGCTTTAATTAGTTAATATTAAGATGTAAAGTGATCTAAATAAGGGTAAGCTAAAGTAGTGATGTATAATAAAGTTAATGTAATGAATCTCATTTGTGTTACTAACAAACCGTATGTTGAAATATGCAGTAATTGTAAATGTAAACACATTCAAGTAATACAAAATTACTAAAACTTCCATACTGTTTATGTTTTTCGTTATTTTTTATTTTAGATATGCAAATAAACAACAACAATATTTTAGCCTTCTTTATGCACTATTAGATAATTAAAAAATAGTCAGAGTTTATACAATTATAACAATATTTACTTACCTACTAAAATATGAAATATAATGATTTACGTAACTAAGTAATGAAAAAAAATTACCATTCATATCTTGTTTGTTCTACATATAACTTATTACTTTTCTGTGGGCCTAAACTTCCTGTTCTTGAATCAGCAAAATAATAAATAATCTTATATTTAAGTACCCAGGTATGATTGATGCATACGTACATTTTATTATAGATTTATTGTAATCTACTCAATAGATAGTAGCTCGTAGTATTGTTAAATTAAGTTTAGATTGAACGTGATGCAATTAGTGGTTTTTGATGAACAACTGCTTAACCTCCTATTTATTGTGAATGAAGTAAACACAATCTCAAATTAATCAATCCAGTAGATTAAACGAACTTGCCTTTGGTATCAGAGACGACAAAATGACAAAAGTGCTAATCTATGTAGTCGTAAGTGTTAAGTTCGTCATTATTTTCAATACCTACTCTATAGTAGGAGTACATTCGTTAAAATGAAACGAGTTTGCTTTCTTATTAGTCATACATTTGGCATTACGTGCTTGACTGCCACTATCATTAGTTATTTATAATCTACATATTATAACACCTTTGTGAAATTACCTGTTTCAGTAGACAACGTTAAATATTCAACCTAACTAAAATTCCATTGTCTACTATACATAACGAAAATTAGTGCCCTTTATCATTTACTCGTCTCGTATGATATTACATTCCATGTTTTCATTTTATTCAATAACTATAGTGGTTGGTAAAATGCTTTAGTTCAATAGAATATACATAGAAACTTCGTGCCATACAATTATTAGATGTGTAGAGATTTATAGAGAAATTATAACGGTGTATATTTGTTAGGGAAGGTAAATGTTCAATGTTATTTGTAAAGCTTACCCGATATACGAGCCTCTGTGTGCATTAGATTCCGCTAGAGTTGCTAAAGACTCATATTATATCCTACGACGCCCATAAAGAAACATATCAGGTTTATTTGCTTGATAGTGGCGATTGTAGCGTCGAGCGAAAATCGTGTATCGTACAACTTACTAATGTAGAATTCTAAACAAGTGTTGAGATCGAGATACGGCGCGATTCGGGAAATGAATTAGAGATTAACTAGATACGATATAGTAAAGATATGTGACGTCCCACGGGTAAAGGTACCTTACGGCGGTTGGCGCTTACGCTATTATTAACGCCGCTCCAATATTATCGCGGCGCTATGTGACGTAAGCGCCAGCCGCCATAAGGTACCCTTTGCCGTGGAACGTCACATATCTTTACTATTTCATATCTAGTGAATCTGTAATTCATTTCCCGAATCGAGCCGATAATTAAATAAGAGTTGGAATTCTTTTTCTGCACGTACTCGTATAACAACGTTTTATAGTGCGTCATGCGAGAATATGTGAAAACAATAGGTAATATAAATCTCATATATTATTTAAAATATCTCCCCCCCCCCCGCATTTGGCCGCACCACTAGCCACGCCGCGTTGTCTAGCGCACTTGCTTTTTTAAGCGCCACTTGCACCATCTCACTAACCCGCGTTTAACCGGTCAAACCGTTAACCTAGTGTCTAATTCTACTGGTAACCATGGTAACTCCAGGTTTAACCGGTTAACTCCGGGTTAGCGGGATGGTGCAAGCAACCCTAAGCATATTAGAAAGACAGGCTTTCAGTGCCTATGTGTATCCAGAAAGGTAGGCACAGAAACGTCGAATCTTCAATAATTTTAAAATCTTCCATTACTTAATTGAAGTCGGAACAGTTGATTCGAGTTTTAAAATTGAGGACTATACTTGAGTCTTTACCAAGACTAGACACCGCTTTACATTAGGTGCTAATAAATGTATACATGTGGGTATGTGCACTATTTTTTTGTACTCTTGACAACTAAATGCGAATGACGTTGACAATATCTGTTTTATTTGTATCCAGGTGGCGTGCTTGGTTGTATCTGTAGGCTTTTCACGTGTTAGATGAGTGTGATTTGGTGTGATTCTTTTAGAAGTCCTGTTAAATATTTTGTACTACATATAAAGACGTATCAAAGTAGTATTCAGTGTAATGATATAAATTGATTGTAAAAAGAGAGCCATCGTTATATTTTTGTCAAAGCCATGTAGCGTTGACAGTTGTCTTATAAAGAGACAGTCATAATGCTGAGTAAATTAATTTGAAAATGTTCAGCACACAGCATAGTGTGTGTATTGATGACTCAAAATAAATTATTAATCATTAAGTACCTACGAGATTTTGGTTTCACTTGCATACCGAAAAATAAGGAAGAATAATATAATCTTGAATTTCACTAACTATATTCGTAATTCATTTAATAAAACGGCACTTGTTGGTTGACATTTAAATTTATAGTAAATATATTTAAATTGGGTCAACAACTCAACGATTAGCTTGGCACCTATTTTTAAAAGGAAAAGGTGCCAATAATACACCATATGGTACTTTACCCTATCTGAGCCTATTAGTTTCACTTAGTTCAAACCTTGCTTTAGAGTTTGGATATAATATTTCTGAATAAGCTAAATATTAACTGCATTATGTAAATTTGTTTGTACAGTTATACGGAATTTTAATAAATTAATTGTTCTTCCTAAAGTGCGGTCACTGTAGTAAGAATAAATATTTTATCGGAATACTGTTAGACAATAGTTATAATATTTTGCTTTAAATATCCAATTAATATCTCTTACCTGGAAAATAATCAATAAATTGAATTAAAATGTGTTATTATTTATTTCACTTCCTGGGACCCGATAAAGATTTTATCCAATTTAATATGAATCAAGAGCTTCGAGGTTTTATAAATTAATAACTTTGGTTGTCAAAAGTTGACGTTAGATAGTTCAGTTACCGCGAAACATATTATTAGCTATTACTAGCTTTAGCTGTCAAACTCGACGGCATATTTTTTTCTTAAATTTTACAAATCTTTTGAACTTAATTTATATTTGGTTAAAACAGAATCCATATTAAGGAAAGTTTCAATTCTGAAGCCCTCCAGTTAAAATTTCACCAACCAATATGATCAGTGGAGACAAGTTAGAGCTAATAGGACGTAGTTTGAGAAAATGAATGTAGATGGCGCTGATGTGCGAACTCATCTGTCCTGGGGGCACGGCCGTGCCATCGCCAAGACGAGACAAAGGGCAAAAGGCAGTGCATATCTTTTCTCGGCAGGTTTCGTCGTATTTTCAAACCCTCGTATAGTATTAAACTTGGAAAGATACGAAACACGAAACCCACTTCTATGCATACATTTCCTAGATGAGCTCGCCAATATCGACAATTTTACACAAGCTGTAATGATATTACTTATTTGCTCTCATTAATATTAAAATTAAGAAACAATATAACATAGCTACGTTGCATACAAAAAACAACCTCACTCTCCTACACAATTTTTGGAAACTGACAATACTGACATTCGCAACAAGATAATGAAAATAATTTACACATAATTCTTGTTTTTTATTTGGTCCCATCTAAGTCGGCTGAGAACTACATATGATGCGTTATGTTATTATAGTAGTACATACAAAGATCACAGCGTTAACTACATAAATAAATGTATGTTCTGGAGGCCTCGCTAGAAGGAGACATGTATTTTTTTAATTTGAAAATTGGCAAACCTCATTACGTACTTGTCTATGGTGAAGTTGACTTGATGTTATGTTGACTACCATTAAACTCAATTAAACTGGCCATTTACTGCAAAGTAGAGTTTCCATTAAGATCACAGGGAAACCAAGAAGCAACGTAACGGTGATTGCATTCAAACAAAATTAACTCATAACGAAATCATTTCTAGGGTAAATAAACTAATTACTCGAAAAGTTGACACGGTAGATAATTTGCCTTGAAAAGCAAATTTCTGAGAATGATTGCTTATTTAGGTTCAGGTAAAATTTTGTTGAGGAAGACTAAAATTGAGGTTCATAAAAATACTGATTCGACAGATAACGTGCCTGAACAAACTTTACTCTAAAAGTAAAGTCCGTAAAAAAATAAATGTAAACTTTATGAGGTCTCTGGTTTTATCATTAAAACAAAAGCCGCGAAATTGAATAATCACAATCACATTAAGGTAAAATGTAGCAGATTTTTTACATGACGTTTTACAAATATGTATTAGTAGGTACATGTATTTCTAGTAGAAATAAATCTATCACGATACGGTGTGTTTACTGCCATATCGACAAAGATTTTTTTAACGACAATTTATGCTACTTTGTCGCATAGAACCTAATAATTGGTTGAAAATAAATTCGTCGATGCCTCCACTAATTGTATTCAATGCCAGAAAAGGGGTCAGAAATAAGACAACGCATTGAATTTTGACTCTATCGATGGATGTATTTCCTGATCTCCAACATTATGTTGTTAAAGCTAATATATGCTCCGAATTCCGTTTCTTTCTCAACGTTTACTTATTTGATAACCCAATAGGCTCATAAGATCAAATTTACATTTACGTGTAACCTGATATGAGAGGATAAAATTTTCCACGATTGCTCTGACCTAGATCCTTAGTTAAAGGGAGAAAATGTTGATTTAAATCTCTGTAAGAGAATATTTTATAAGATCCGTGCGTTTCTTAAACAAATCTTGTTTATTATTTAGTGTGTGTAGTTATTGTCTGCCTGTGTTTCAAGTCTCAGAGCCTCAGGGTTTTTACACTATTCTGTTTCAAAGTCGCGTTTTTAGAAGATATTTCTTCCAGTAAAAAAAAGAAAGGGTTTTAGTAAAATAAGGTGCACTGGATCTGCGAATAATAGGAAATTCGCAAAGAGAGAACCACCGAAGGGAGTGTTTGAAGTTGACACGGGTTGCGAATTACCTATACGCACATGTACCGTATAACGTTTTACAATTCATATGGTATACATAGTTGCGTAATGAGCTTATTATCGCACTAGTGCGGTAAAGTAGCACCATATGTACTGTAAATCATATAATGTAACCTATGAAGAGCAAAAGGCAAGATTTACTTTGCTTTTATCTTTATTTAATCGTTCTATTCTTTTTTTCGATCAAAACGTATTTAAATATTTCCATTACAATACACAATGTGAGTATATTTAGGTGCATTATACGCAAAATGTTTATTGTAGATTGACTTAAATAGGTGGTATCAAAAATAAGATAGAATAACAGCAGTAACGGTATTTTTTTTTTAATATTTATTTTTTAAATATTTGAAAAAGCGAAGACTGATAAAATAATAAAAGTAACTTATTAAATGATGTCAGTAAGTAGGTAACTTATCAACTTATTACACATCACTTTACTCTATCTTATATCTGATAGTTTACGGCATTTAACTGTCATAATGGAATAAAAAAAGGTCAGTAAGAAGTTTATTTTATTTATGGACAATTTGGCTAGTACACATTTTAGTAGGTACATTTTTATAATTTTCTTACATGACTAGATTGAGATACTGACACAGTTTAGCTATTAAATCTACTTACAGTTCCAATGTAAACATGATTAAAATAGGTACACAAAACTAGGCCTTATTCATTAATACACCAAAAAATAACATCACTAAGTAAGAATTATTTTTCTGTATTTTATACAGTAATAAATAAAACCCGTAGATAATTGGCACTTAACTATAGATATACATACTACCTAAACATAACTTGGTTGGTGCTATTAAGTATGCGACTACTAACAGAATTGACTGGAACATCTAGTATAAAAGTATCTATAGAAAATACTTTGCACAGTTGATATCCAGCGTGTAAACTTCATTCTTTTTTAAAACATCATAGCAGTAATATAAACCTTGTTCAGCATTTATCTTTATAAATGTAACATTTAAGTTTAAAACAGTTTCTCAAACAAATAATGACATTGACATTTTAGTATCGGAACATTTTTTTTGGATCGCTTAGTATGAGAGCCGTAGCACCAAATAAAATGGCCAGTTTTGCAGTGACAGGGTCGCGTTGAGTTACGAGGGATAGTTACCATTATTGAGACCCTTGAATTACAGGGTCATTAATTATTAAGCTGCTTAAACTTTTCTATCCCAACCACGTTAAATTTTGTTTATTGAAGTGATTATAACCCGTTTTTCAGAGCGCGTTGATACGCTAACAGGAAATGTAAAACAGTGGATAGTTAAAACATTCACTGCCAAGAACACGTACGTTCATTTTGTTTAGGAAATGGGGCGCTTGGCACTGACAGTGTTAAAATGGTGGTGTGTGTGCTACTGCAAAACTACTGTCGGTGTAAATTCGCGACTGGATTGCGGCTTAAATTATATTGTGAAGTCGTCTTCAATAAATATAATATCCCTAAGTACCGTTAACGTAGCAACATTACCTTCTGTGGCAATTTTACCATATGGTATTACTTAATAGAAACAGTTCATAGAAATTAGCTATTTGTATTTATATTAAGTAACTTAATACGAGCTGCTTCTATATGATAAAGTTGCCACAAAAAGTAGTGTTGCCACGTTTGACGATAGATTAATAGTTAAAGTACGTGCTTGTAAAAAATTAAAGGTAAAACTTACTAGTATTTTCACTCTTATCAAACTAAATGCTACTGCAAGTGAGTTAACAATACAGTGCCACGGCTCAAGCAGGTTTCACGTCGGTCGGTTTAGATATCGGGCACCTCGTTCATGGCGTCCATGCCGCAGATCAGGTCGGCGTGTTCGATGTCCTCGGCAGCGAGAGGGTTGAAGGCCAGGGTCACGGAGTTGTGGAAGCGACCGCTGGACACCAGTCGGACTACGGTGTCTTCACAGGCGATGAGTAGCGGGCGGCGTGCTAGAAAAGTGATTATTTATAGAGTTAGACCAAGAAAAGTCTGCAGAGGTTTTGCCAGCACACGCAGTGCCAGTGTTATTTACGACTCAACTCAATTGAATTGAATGATTGGTGCAACTCAGCTGAAACGTCGAAATTTAAGGTAAATACAATGAAATTATATCGCAGTAGACCCGTTTGTGTAATTAAATATGAATTTCATAGAAGTTTGACGTTTAAAATAACACCCGCACTGCGTGTGCTGTCAAAATCTCTGCAGTCTTTTCTTGGTCTATCTCTATTTAGAATTCATTTCGTTTAGTTGCCAAGTGGACCCCAGACTCCCATGAGCCGTGGCAAAATGCCGGGATAACGCGAGGAAGATGATATTTAAGAAAAATGGATAATATAACTGCCAAAAAGGGAAATCGTTCGAACCAACTGCACCATCAAAGTTTCCTCGACCCTTCTTTGTTTACATTACACTTATATTAGGGTGATTCTTAAATTGTGTCCAAAAAAATTTTTTTTTCATAAACGTTTTTATTTTTCACATATTATTACATATATCAAAAGTACATACAAAAAGCAATTTTTTGATTCATATGGTCAAGCTTAATACCCTCAGGAAAAGTAAATAAAATGAGTACATAAACACGGTTGTGACAGTGTCCCTCAGTCGTGACATTTCGGCATTTTTGTGGCCAACTCGGCTATTTTGATTTATATAGTTATTTTAACATAGCCTAAGTCACTCCTATGACTACGATAAACCTAACGACACTAAAGACAGCTCAGACGTTGAAATCCGTCAAACTACAAAGGCTGCAGAGCGTGACAAAGAATTCGATACACATCATACATACATACAAGCGAAAAACATTTTTTTTTGCTTTGGCAGTCGGACAATAATAGCAAATGATCTGTAGCTAATAAAAATGCATTTCTGAAAAGTGCATGTGCCTCTAAATTAATCAAACGAATTAAGAATGACACGACCACGTGTCTATATGCCACGAACGTGGACTCAAAAGTCCGTGGCGGTGACAGATTTTTGAGGCCATGGTCGTGATAATTTGGAACATGTTCGATATTACATAAACATTTCCTTTGATTTTGCAAATGTTAAATAATTAGCTTAATCTGCAATGTATGAGGTATATCTTACATTACAAACAATAACGTGAAACTGCAACTTACTTTTAAAACTCTAACACGGCGGTGACGCGTTAAGGTTGACCGTTTTCTCAAATGAACACAAATAAATAATTTTCGACAAAACTTCTCCCTTCAGCCATTTGTAAACCTGACAACAACACAGTGTTGCTGTTGTAAAAAAACTTTAATAAGGCTGCCAGTAGTAAAGATAATTTTCTACCGAGTACCGCATGTTTATATTACCACGCGCGGTGGTGACGCGAAAACTAATCACAAAATGTATGTTGTTTAAAATTATATAAAATCGTTATAAATCCATACAATTTTTAAACAGTGTTGTAGAACAAGGATTAGTGTTTTATATTTGATATAAATTATTTCAAAAACACTTCATATTTTTTCAAAAAAAAAACAAATATCACAATATCTGGGGAAGTCACACTACACGGTCCGTGACATTTCGCACTTGTAATATTTTTTTTATATGTTTCTTATACTCTTAGGACAATACATTGAGGTTGACCTAAAACTAGAGGTAAATTGCCAAGTGTATTGATATAGAGTTTACTTATTTTCACAAAAATACATGCTATTCTTACGTGTTACACAAAAAATGCATAAGAACAAGAATTACCCATTAGGGAAGCGTGTACCATAATATATCTACCGTAAGAGTTACACTTCTTAAAGGATGTGACGACATTATGTTCAGAAACCGTCAGTAAAAATTCTCTACCGAATAATATTAATAAAATGTACATGCAGATATTGCAGATCCATCTTGCCGACGAACTTACATTTTCTTTAATAAAAAATGTTTATTATACTCAGTCGTCGTCGTCAGATTTAATATTATGTCCCATTGGCGGATACATTCCACCTTTCAAGGATAACAGGGGCTTGACAAGAGGGCATTCACATTCACGATAAGTTTATTTTTTTGTAGATGTATGCAGGTTTTCCAAAGAAGTTTTCTTTCATCGAAAAGCTACTAACAGAAAACATCAAAAGATATTGAAATGAGCCAGAAAGGACCCACGACCGAAACGTTCCGGGCATACATATAAAGTAAAAATCTACCAGACCAGGAGAGGGCTTACCGCGAAATTTCGATTTTCGGTTTTTGTAGTAGGCCCTCAGCTACTTAACCTACTATACCTACCTAATACAGTTAAAGGATGACTAGACCGGGCCGAACCCGGGCCGAGGCGTCCGACATGTCATTTTCTATGACGACTGATCGGTGATCACCTGGTGCTTTCCATAGAAAACGAAGCTCCGGAAGCTCCGGCCCGGTCTAGCGTGAGTCATCCAGCAAACACAAACACTTAAAAACGAGCTGGACTGAGCCGCTGAGGGATAAACATCCCTTCAGGAAACCCCTCCGGTTTGATAAACATGCAAAGTAGTTAGGGTCGTGATAGAAATTTGATTGAACTGAATGTAAATCAATATTAAGATTTTGTATATTGTTTTCCCTTGGGAGAAATATTTAAAAATTAATCAAAAGAAACCCTTAAAGTGTATTTTAGAATCAAGTGATTTTCACCAAACGAATACCTAGGAATACATAAGAATATAATCTTCATTATTTTAATAAAGAAACAATAAATAAGTTGACGACATTTCACTTATAATAGATAAGTCTTCTAAATGAATCACGTGTGTAATATATTATTAGCGAAACAGCTACTTAAGAGCTTTAATTATGAGGAATGTGATATTTTTTCTCAGAAAATATCTAGTCGTTTTGCGTTAATTTAATAAAAACCTCGACGTACACAGTACACACGATATTTGATATAATTAACACGATGATTGTACAAACAGCAACACTCCTAACTGTACATCGGTGGACCTTATTACAAAAGGCATAAGGTCCATCGATGTACACTTAACATTGTGGGCGATTACAAATGTGTCGCTTAACTTCAAACTCGGGTAAATCCATTCGACCCTCTCAGCAAATATCTACTCTATTACCTTCTCTTAATACCATAATCACATAATCTGACAGATGGATTTACCCAAGTTTGAAGTTAAGCGACTCAAATGTGCTAAGATATTTATCCGCTTTGTTATGACGTTGCGAGAGATAAAAAATGTTCTGACGTCTTATTCCTACAAAGAAATATAATTGGATAAAATATCTACTACGAATAAAAAGGAAAGGATAACAGAAATAATTAATTATTTCTTGTTCGACCTGTTCATAAAAGCCGCAACAGTATTAATTTATCCCCGAGACTTTCCCGAATAATAAAGATGGGAGCTTATTCTGATGTAAAATTGTTCAAAGCTGCAACTCCGTGGTCTACCTGTCACGATGTCTGAACGCAAATAGCTCGATCCGATGCCATATCGTTATTGTCACTAGCCGTATAATTCAACATCATCTATTTCTTTTATTTCATCATCGTCATCATCATACGAGTATCAGCCAGAGGACGTCCACTGCGGACATAGGCCTCCCCCAAAGAGTGCCACAATGACCGGTCTTGCGCCACCCGCATCCATCGGACTCCCGCGACGTTTACCAGGTCATCAGTCCACCTTGTGGGGGGTCTACATACGCTGCGCCTTCCGGTACGTGGTCTCTTTTATATTGGTATAGTTATTTCTTCAGAAAACTGATAAGGTATTTAAAAATTATTTGATTGAACATAGGGTACCTATCACACTATGTAATCATCAATTTAATAAATTATTTAATACCGTAACATACATTGGAATCTCATTCAATTATTATCGTATTGTCGTGCAATTAATACATATAAACTGATTTTGCAATGGCTGTTGTAGCTGTTATGCTTGATCAATTAACTTAAGTAGATTATTTGTCGTACTATATTTTTGAAATGTCAATACGCTTAAACGTGGGAGCTTTGTTCATAATAAAAGCTCATAATGTGAAGCAAAAGAACAGGAAGCTTAACGTTTTTGTAAGAGTTTTCAGAATTAGTCTGATGACGTGCAATTCAATTTACTATCATACAGCTTGGCACCCCGCTGCTATCCTCTGGGCGATATGCAATAAATAATAATAACATCGACTTCATTATGTTTTCATGGATAGTGCTGTATCGCTTTCGGAATGATTAAGAAAGTAATCTATGTACCTATTATTAAGTAATGTATTCATTAGGTCAAGATGTTTCAGGATATGGCTGTTTTTGTCCCTTTAGTTTTTTGTGCCTGGAAGGTGCAAACAAAACAAAACATTTATTGTCTCCAATGTCCGTCCGTTTGTGTGACATTTAAAAGGCTGTATGTATATATATATGAGTGGTTGTTCATAATGATAACCGATAATGATCTTTCGCGTGTGAAGCCTAACAATCGGTATTGGAAATGGTCACCTCACTATAGCGCGCCAAGGACTGACAGATGAGCATCGCCGCAATGGCGGCGTCGTAGGTCAAGCTTCCCAAGTTATGTCTGTTTTATTGTATTGAATCCTTTATTTGATGATGATTGGTGTTTTAGTTTAACAATAAGGAAAAGGGGATTCTGTGAAGACTGAAATAAGCGAGATTAAGTTTTTTGTAAACTGTATTTTCAAAACCTCACCTGAAGATAGAAGAATATGTTGTTATTGTAAAGTTGAAAATATGGTATTGGAAACAAAACTGTGTATTATTATCATACGTCGGGGTTTTCGGTGCGGGAATGTTTTACACTAGCCAAAGAACAGGTAAAAACTGTAAAAAACGATACTAATTTAACATTTCCAAGCACATTTGGACCTTACTACCTACGTTTAATTTATAGTTTGGTAAATTTATTACAATAAACAAAGTTATAAATACACGAAATCATTCCCGCACCGAAAACCCCGATGTATGATTATTATTATATAACTAGCTTTTGCCCGCGACTTCGTCTGCGTGTAATTAGTAATTTGGGTACCATAATTTTTAAACAAATCTGCTTTTTATTTCACCCTTCTTTCACCCCCAAAATGGATGACTAATTAGTCAAAAATGCGAACTTTCTTTATTTGTAACGAAAGATCTTTTGAGCCCTTTTTAATTTAAGACATTATTTTATTTTATTTATTTATTAATTTTGTATCATAACTTCACTTCCATCTCCACTCCAACTTGGGGGTTCGAGAAGTTGAAGTTGGCGAAGTTAAAGTTGGAGAAGTTGAAAAGGTTGGAGAAGTTCAATTTGAATAAGTTGGAGCAGTTGAAGTTGAAGAAGTTGAAAAGGTTGGAGAAGTTGAAGTTGAAGAAGTAGGATATGTTGAAGTTAAAGAAGTTGGAGAAGTTAAAGTTGAAGAAGTCGGAGAACTTGAAATTGAAGAAGTTGGAGAAGTTGAAGAAGTTGGAGAAGTTGAAGAAGTTAGAGAAATTGAAGTTGAAGAAATTGGAGAAGTCGAAGAAGTTGGATAAGTCGAAGTTGAAGAACTTGAATAAGTTGGAGAATTTGATTTTGAAGAAGTTGGGTAAATTGTAGAAGTAAAAGTTGAAGAAGTAGGAAGATAAAGAAGTTGGAGAAATTGAAGAAGTTGAAAAGGTTGGAGAAGTTGAATTTGAACAAGTTGGAGAAGTTGAAGAAGTTGAAAAGGTGGGAGAAGTTGAAGAAGTTGAAAAGGTTGCAGAAGTTGAAGAAGTAGATGTTGAAGTTGAAGAAGTTGAAGAACTTGAATAAGTTGGAAAATTTGAATTTGAAGAAGTTGGGTAAATTCTAGAAGTAAAAGTTGAAGAAGTAGGAAGATAAAGAAGTTGGAGAAATTGAAGAAGTTGAAAAGGTTGGAGAAGTTGAATTTGAAGAAGTTGAAGTTGAAGAAGTTGTAAAGGTTGAAAAAGTTGAAGAAGTTGAAAAGGTTGCAGAAGTTGAAGAAGTAGATGTTGAAGTCGAAGAAGTTAAAGTTGAAGAAGTTGGAGACGTTGAAGTTGAAAAGGTTGGAGAAGTTGAAGTCGAAAAAGTAGAAGTTGAAGTTAGAGAAGTAGAAGTTGAAAAAGTTGATGTTGAAGAAGTTGAAAAGGTTGGAGAAGATGAAGTTGAAGAAGTAGGAGAAGTTGAATTTGAAGAAGTAGGAGAAGTTGAAGTTGAAGAAATTAGAGAAGTTAAAGTTGAAGAAGTTGTTCCTTAACTTAAAAAAACGAAAGTTCAGAATAGATCGTGAAATATGTTACTTACATTTCTTATTGCACCATTTTTATAACATCTCTGTTTAGCCCTATGGTTGACTGGTAGAGAATGGCTTTAGGCATTAAGTCCGCCATTTGTACATTTGATTTGTATTTTGTGCAATAATGTTTAAATAAATATATACCTACAAAAATGTGTACCTGGTGAGGTGTCGGGTCTCGAAGTCTAGACATTTCTAGAACAGTCCAGAACATTCGAGAGTATTCGAGAGCTTTCCCCAGCATTTCAGAACATTCTGGAATGTTGTCGAATATTCGAGAACATTCTAGATCATTGTGGAATATTCCAGAACACTTTCGAATGTTGTGGAATATTCTGGAGCATTCGAAGCCGTCTCGGGTCTCCGTGGCTTGACATTTCTAGAACAGTCCAGACCATTCGAGAGTATTCGAGAGCATTCCACAGCATTTCAGAACATTCTGGAATGTTGTCGAATATTTGAGAACATTATAGATCATTGTGGAACATTCCAGAATACTTTCGAATGTTCTAGAATATTCTGGAACATACGAAGCTTCTCTTATCTTCTCTTCTCTTCTACTCCCTTATGGGGTGATAAATAATACTGTACACTGTGGAAAGATAAGTCGGGCCCTGGAGGGAAACTACCTTAAATCCTTAAGCTGGCTCATTTTACTTAAAAGAGATATTCCTTTATTTTTAAAATGAAACAAAACTACATTCACAGATTTTCTAAAACTCGCTTGCCTCGCCCGGGACTCAAACCGACAAAAAAATCCAAAATATAAAAACTCGCAATTTTATTCTACTAGTCGATACAGTTAATGTTAATGATAACATTTCTCCAAGAAACATTAGGTCTTACACTCGTCTGTCGTACAAAATATCCATAAAATCTAATATTTAGTACTCAAGATTTTTTAGACAAGCCGAATTGAAGAAAAAATTGTTTCTTTTTCAAAATAAAGGAATGTCTCCTTTAAGTCAAATGAGCCAGCTTAAGGATTTAAGGTAGTTTCCCTCCAGGGCCCGATTTATCTTTCCACCCTGTATATCCTTCCCCGGGACTCAAACTATCTGTATACCAAATTTCAACCAAATCGGTTCAGCGGTTATTGATTCCCCATACAAACTTCCACCCCCTTTTTTACCCCCTTAAAGAGGGATTTCTCGGATAACTACCCTTTGGCCTTCCCCGGGACTCAATCTATCTCTATACCAAATTTCATCAAAATCGGTTCAGCGGTTTAAGCGTGAAGAGGTAACAGACAAACAGACAGACAGACAGACACACTTTCGCATTTATAATATTAGTATGGATTATAGGCGAGCAGCTATTTTGCTGATGAGCCTATGTCACACAGTGTCCAGTATTATATAGTTCAAAGTTTGTAAAGTCATATCACATCACTAGTAGCATCAGTCTAACTTATTGTTTAAAAGCCACTTGTCCAATCTGTTTTTAAACACATTGACCGAAGGAGCAGTCACAACACTGTCCGGTAAACGGTTCCAAGTTGCCACGACACGGTTGGACAAGGAATGATATGCAGCTTTAGTAGTAGTGGGAGTGCGAACAATTCTTAGGCTGTGACCTCGGGTATAGTAGGTAGTATACACATAGGTTGGACCACTACAGTGAGGATGTTCATTTTTAGATGAGTCACGTAAGCTTATTTATGAAAAAAATGCTTGATGGGAAAAAAAATTATAGCCTACAGCACATCATCATAAAATCCACTTATCCACTTACACAACGCAACGTTTATGATAGCATAACTTTTCATATTCTTAATAATACGCTTCTTGAAGAATCCCAGGCATGTCACAGTGCAAAGGAAGCACGTCCTCTGAAAGTACCTAGTTCTTTACACATCCTACACTTACTAATGAAATACTCCTGTACGTGACGCCTGCTTTAAGTTTTATTAAGAAAGAATGTGTTTTCATTCACACATGTTAAACATGTTGCTAGGTACATACATAATTTATGAAATAATTACCTTCTTTGGAATCGAGTCCACACACGCTGTCGTAGACTTCCATCTTGGTGTGGTCGAGCCCCCCGGCGCCACCGATGTCCACGAAGTCTGGCAATCCTCGCTTTTTGCACTGAACAAACATATATATTTTTTTTTGGTAAAAAAATTAAAACGTATAGGTATTTTTAAAACGATGAAAAAAGGCATAAGCATTTTTGTCCCTCCGGCCTTTACAAACTGACCCCCTTAACCCCTTAGCACATCTATCCACATGAGCCGAGATAACGAACTTGACGCTTCTATTTAGTAATAAGTGATAGAGATGGAAGATTATAATGTCAAGTGACAAGTAACTTTAAGGATGACTCACGTCAGACCGGGCCGTGTCCGGGCCGGAGTTCCGGCACTTCGTTTTCTATGGGAAGCATCACGTGATCACCTGTCATGTCATATAAAAAGTAAGCGCCTGAAGCTCCGACCCGGACACGGCCCGGTCTAACGTGAGTCATCCTTTAGTCTTATAATTGTGCTAGCCGCACAGTTGCGGTAGTAATGGTCAAACTCAAACGTGATTTCATACCTTCGCTCTTCTGTATAGATATATTGCGAGCAGCGTAAGATACTATATTTATTGCATTTACATTTGAAAGCAGATTTAATTCGTAATAAAAATTCAATTTGTTTCGCTTTCTTTAACTCATAAATAACTAAGGAAGACAACCCGAATCTTCAAAAAACACCTTCAAATACAGTAAACGAGTAATAAAATGAATATCTCAGATTATTTTGTGACGAGATAAAATTTAATCTCGGGAAAAGCGAGGATACACATTCCGAGGCACTTGTACGGAACGCTTCTGACTCTACGCATAGATGGATAGGTCTGTCACGTACTGACATAGTGATGTCGAAGAATATGTACTTATCAATGTAATGATTTATCCTTGCCTTGCTTTTATTGGATTTTATTTGCTTTATTCATAAACGTGCTACAAGCCTCGATCAGTTATTAATCTCAGGTCTTTATTTGTAATTTTACTTATGTATTAATTTAATTTGCAATGTTTGTTCTTGTCAATAATCATATTTTAGGACAACAAACACAAATAACACCAACCAACATAAATAAACGAATTGAGGAAAAAAATATGAATAACCCTTAATAGGGCACCGGTCATATATTTACCACTTCGTTCTGTCAGGCACAGATTAAACACAATTTGACTTATCTGGTAGTTTGATAGGTTTATGAACGCATACATAACCTGTCATTCATAAAAAAAATATGTTGGCAACACTTTGAAGTGTCAAACTTAGGTTCTGTACATGCTAAGCAGAAAATTTGAAAGTCAAACGATTTTTATGGAGTTTACCGAATATTTGTTATCAAAGTGTTCTAACAAGATTCCGGTAGGTGGTTTTAGTTGTTTTTATGTAGTAATTTGTTATTTTATCTAGCTCATGGCGTGTTATCCACCCTAAAATACATATTTCCACGGTTTGGGAAGATAGGTCCAACTTTGTGGTAAATATTTTACCAGTGCCCGTTACGGTCATAAAAGTACGGATCCATTTTATTTATTTTTATTGTTTTCAGTTAATATGTCTAGAAAATAGAAATTAAATGACAAAGATATTCAAGAAATAATTGAAAATGATCTTTCCAGCCTTGAGAGAGACTCAAATGATGACATGGGGTACATTTTTAATTTCGTTAATGAGTATAATTATGACAACCATGTTTTGCGAGAGCTATCAAAAATTTTGAGTTCAGAGGCTAACGAAGAGCATTGTGTTGATACTAGATATGATTATATAGAGGTAGACGATATGACAATAAGCGAAAATACCTTACGAAATGCTTTAGAAACTGGTGATCATGGGAAGAAAACATGTGATGGGGCCCTTTAATTGGTCCTCCGAAGATATTTTGGGATTAGTTGACTACGTAACCATGGAAATTGAGTAATCATAAGATCTGTAATCTTTAAATAATTTGCTGATCCCTAGTGCTTCATATAACTCTATTGAGACAACTGATCCTCAGCCCAGTAAAGAAAAGCCACTAGTTATTGTTGTACAAAAATAAATTACAAATGTCGTGTCTAGTGCCCTTCCATGTTCAAAGCAGACATTGCCTCCGGTCATAAATCAAAGTATACCTCAAGATATAGATCTAAGGTTTCGTCGTATATAACCAGCTCAAGAATGGTCTTCAGATTTCCCAGCACATCGCATACCAAGTTTGATAGACCAATAGCATTTACTCACAAAACACGACCTGTCAGTTTCTTTGACAATTTTTTCTTGACGCGGCCTGCAAACTTATTATAGAAAAAAGAAACAGTTACGCCATACAAAAGAGAGCTTTGCATTGGGTTCCAACAAATAAAACCGAAATACGCGCGTTCCTTTGTGTACTAATTTTGATGGGACTCAATCCACTGCCTATTGCAATATTGCAACTTGTGTTGGTCTTCAGATCAATTTTAAAGAAAGCCAGACATTTATGAAGCGTTTACATGTACAAGATTTAAGAAACTGATAGAAAACGTTAATTTAAATGACAAATAGTCAGTTTCACTAGTCAGGACAGTATTGCCTCATGCAGCACGAACGGGCAACGGTAAAATACTTACCACTTCCTAAAAACCATTAAAAGGTAACGGTCATATAGTTACCACCCGGTTTTTCATGAAAACTCATATCCTGAATTTTTTTTTTTGCTATCATGTTGATTGTGGCCTCAATAAATATCTAAATAACTTACATAACTTATTTTATTTCAAAATTTATATCTCTGCCCTATTAAGGGATAAGGGGTATATCTTTATTATTATACTTTAAAATTACAAAACACAAATGTAAGCAAATGACATATAAACCATGTTAAATAGGTAATAGAAGACTTTTTTACAACTTTTAGGTTGACATACGTTTGATGTGGTATTTAATTTGACACAGCTGATAATCTGTGGCCGCTCTCCATGATTAAATATCTACCGGGTGTGGCCTGTAACACGAGCAAATAATTAAAACATAGATTGTACTCCTCAAACGGTAACACTTTTGTTCAACAACTTTTAAAAATTATCAAGTATTTAGACTCCCTATTTTTCATACAAAATAAATATTATCTTCAATGGACGCCATCGCCACGCCATATCATTGTGATTGACGTTGCTTGTCACCTTCGAGCAACACCGGCTTCCGACACATCGGAAGGGAGGGGCCCAAGCGATATCTCACCGTACAAATCATTCTGCCATTTTTCGCGGGGGGAAAGGTGCACACAGTCGCACTTCTCACACACTTACATACAAAATCCAATCTGTAATGACGACACAAATACATAGAAAATGACACACGTCAAAGACAAATCTTGCAAACCTCGATCTCTTTTTGTGTACGGACGAGTGACAAGTGTCACAACACGCACACTAACACATTTTCGTTGAAGTATGTTATTGTATTCTGAGAGATGAGAAGTCGGATTTGTCGCTCGACCGATCCGCAATTTGTACTGAGCGAGCAAAATCGATAAATCCAACAATTACATGAGACTAAAATATAATAATTGTGTTTGAATGTAATTAAACGTATGATATGTAAAAAAAATATTACATGTGAAATGTAACACTTTCTTTTTGTAAATTTGATGTCCCCGACCTCTTTTTATAACAAAAAACCGAGCAAACAGGCATTTTTGTGCAGCAGTGTTCACGCGCGCGTCTGGACTCGGTCTAGTGAAAAATCCAGGTGCAACTAGTTTTATTACCCGCGCTAGATTAGATTGACGCGCTAATCTTGTACCTCGGCAGAGGGGAAATAGTGCGAATGCCGCCTCCCTTCCGTGTCGGAAGCCGGTGTTGCTCGAAGCTTGTCACGCTTTAAACATAACAAAATTCGCAATACATTGCGTCTTAGAATAAACTTTAAAGTGAATTAAAAATCAAACAACAAGTTATTTTTAAAAGTCGCTGAACAAGTGTTGGTCAGTATGAGGAGTACATCAGTACAGCCTACAGTTTAATTTTTAGGGTTCCGTACCCAAAGGGTAAAACGGGACCCTATTACTAAGACTTCGCTGTCCGTTCGTCCGTCCGTCCGTCTGTCACCAGGCTGTATCTCACGAACCGTTGAAATCTTCACAGATGATGTATTTCTGTTGCCGCTATAACAACAAATACTAAAAACAGAATAAAATAAAGGTTTAAATGGGGCTCCCATACAACAAACGTGATTTTTGACCAAAGTTAAGCAACGTCGGGAGTGGTCAGTACTTGGATGGGTGACCGTTTTTTTTTGCTTTTTTTTTTGTTTTTATTTTTATATGGTACGGAACCCTTCGTGCGCGAGTCCGACTCGCACTTGCCCGATTTTTGCTCATATTACAGGCCACACCCGTTATAAGGGCCACTTGAACTATTCACTAAACCGGGGTTAAGCGGGGTTATTGTAGATAGGTACCTAACCTAATTGTATGTCGTGAGAATATGCGTCTATTTATATGCATTTTGATGTCCATGTAACTAACTTAGAGTCTCTGACCCACATTTAGCCACGGATTTCGCACTATATATTACTTACATTTTTAACAGAAATAAAGCTAATGAGTTCACATAAAAGGATAATATGAAGATTAAAGAAAACAATGAAAAAGCCAAAATTCGCATTGTTTAAGCCTTGATCGTTTAATATGATTTGCTTCATTAAAAGATCAAGAAAAATTCCTTTCAGCCAAAATTAAAGTCGATCTGAAAGGCGATATCAAAGAGGTCTATCAAAGACTGTTAAACTTTAGGGTAAACGTTCTTAAAATAGGACGGTAAATGATGAAATGAATCATTATTTTCGGATTAACTTTCTTGTGAAAAATTTTACTATAGCTAAGGAATTTGTAAATATGAAGACCAAAAAAAGAACAAGGATATTTAGAGTTTCAATTCAAGAGAGAGCGCGTTACGAGACTAAGTGGATAATGTTTTAAGATTTTCCGCGCTTTGCATTTCTTTCTAAAGTTTTATCAGATTATTTTCTATTGTATCAAGATTTGAATCATTAAAGAGAACACATTTAACTCATTCATGATATTAGACGGCTGAGTAAAAATATACTCAATAACCTAATTTTGTTCAAAGGATCAATATTATTAAACTAAATATTGTTTTCTCCAGTTAATGTTAAAAATAAAATCGGCCCATTTTAGATTTAAGCTAGTTTTTCATTTATTTTAGTAATACCACTGTACATATATATCTTGTTTGTAAATAAATTATTTAATAATAAAAAAAAGTAAAAATCATCCCGAAAGAAAATTAAAAACAAATCTTTTTCAAAATAATCGCGAATCTATCTGTATATCCGTAAATTTTGCATTTCCTTAACGTTTTCTATTTAGATGACATTTATTAAGTACATATTATGCAATACGTAGGTAGGAACAACTTGTCAGTCAGTACGGGCAGATTCTAAAAACACAAATTGCATATCTAACAAGCTCAAAACTCACTTCCCTGCGGGTCACGAAAGTCGAGTTCATAAAATATTGAACATATTCTCGGTTTTAATAACAAAACTTCCGTGAGACACAGACATATTAAATATAAAGAACGGGTCACTCACATATTTTAAGTGGAAAAACATTCATTCATTCATTCTCGGTTACTCATAATGTACATCAGAGTCGCAGATATTCGTCGAGATAAAGTTTTTCTCGTTGAGAAAAACCATTTTCTTCAGAGAGCGTTCTATCACCTTGTTTAAGCAATTAATTTAAAATCCTCACAGGAATTTTAATTGACTGTTAGATTTTTTATACACTTTGAATTTTATGCTGTTGATTTTTTTCGCTTTATAATTTACTCCGCTGGTTTTCTTTAACGATTTCAATTTTAAGTATTTTTTCCGTGTCATGTGTGCAACATACGTACTGAGTTTGGCTGATTGCTTGACTTATGAAAAAAAAACAGTAATTTTGTTATTATTATTAAATACCTAAAGTCATTTATAAGTATACCTCGTTTTTTGGATTAGAAAAGCGGTAAACCATCTTGACGTGTCTTTTTATTGAAAAACACTTTTGATAAATAAGTTACTGCAAATATGTACCAATTAAATAGCAAGGACATATGTGTCGTTCCCAAGCAAAATGTCCCACTTTGTCGCTTGCCATGAGGATCTTTTGATAGGCTATTCGTATAAAGATTCAAGCAAATCTCGTCCGTATAGTAAGCGACAAAGTAAGACCTTTGAATAACTAGACTTCGACATACGTACGCTTATGGTTTTTAAAAGTAATATTTAAAAATTAAAAAAAAAACATTTTTCAATATAAAGATATGTCAAGATTGTTTACGATTTTTCTAATGCTAAAAGAACGAGGTATAGGTAGGTACCTACGTTAACACATTCAATACCACTAAGTGCTACGGGTTACGCTCGTAGCGCGTAGCCACGGTTTCGTCGTATGTAGCGCGTAGTCGCTACGAACAGTGTACCCGACAGTCGGGTTCTTGGCACATTCAACAGAATGTGTTAATATTAAAGCTTTAAATATTAATAAATAAGTACCAAGACAACATCAACAAAGTATTACGAGTAAATTACTTACTTTTTTCTTAGACGTGTACTCGTTGTTCGATAAAAAAACAGCAGTGTTTCGCAAACTCAAAGAATCTGCTATTCACGCTTGCATAAAACTTTGCACTTAATTTAAAAGTATCTTCATTACACCTAAGTACCCCTTCTTTGCCTAGTAAAATACTTTACAGATTGTTTCAAGAAAACCTTTATTAACCAAGTATTGTATTAGCACTGAAAATTGTCGGAGGCACTAGTTTTCATAATTGCAGCTGCTATCTGACTTTAGGCAGAGAATAACTAATAGTCAAAAGTCAGATTTAGGTATAAAATTATACCTATACTCGCCGCCTGCAAGCAAAATGAAACTTATAACCGCGCACGAACCGTGAATCTTCTTTGCGCGCCGCAGTTTTATAACCGCGTTGTGAGTGTCGGCACGAGGTTGTCACTTGACAAGTTTTTGTACCTATACCTACTGATTTATTATTTTTAAGATAAATATGTAGGAATTAGTACAAACGTTGATTCTGTAAACATAAAATTTTTATCCGGAGATAGTATGTCGAAAAAAAAAATGAAAATATGTCGGTCAGTTCCTAATATTGTCTCTGGGCAACCAATATTCAATAAACTAAGGATGTTTATTTTAACTATGTATTACTAAGTAAGGACCTCGGGAACTAAAGAAGAATTCAGAACCGATCGGGCGCTAATAATAATATCTGTTATATGGATTTTTTTTATGTAAACTTTATACGGATTAGATCGAGATTTAGGTTAGGTTTCGAAGCCATTGTGTATTTTCAATTTTGCGCGAGCGCCACGTGACACGACTATCGTGCGAACCGAGCGGCAGCCCACTGCCATACGCCTGCCCGGGAGGCGCGCCGGCCAAAATTAAATGTACCTAAACTGCGTAGTGACATCCCCCTGCTTTAGGTGAGTAAGTAACGTAAAGAGTTTGTAAGTCATAAATTCCCTGAAGTGATCCTGTAACTCGGTTTAATGACTAATGACGTTATTTATAAACATTCTAGAAGCCTCAATTAGCTATTAATCCTTTGTCTTAATCTGTCATTTTGACTTATGTATTTGTAAGAAAGGGGTAAAACATAAATTAACTAATGAATATAAAAATAAGGGGGTAACTATTACATAGAGAACTATTGCGATAGCTTAAGTTCTAAAGCTTAGCCTAGTAAAACCTGACCAGTAATATATGATCATTGTCAAGAGTCTCTGTTATTGTCATATATAGGGTGACAGTTTAGTATAGTATATAAAAAAATAGTCCAGTGAAATTCCACAACATGGCGCGTGATTATATATTCCTGGTCAGGCTTTAGTAACTAAAGGGGTCGCCAATCTCGTGAACGACAACTTGACATTAAGCCAATTTCCACTTATCATACGACAACAACCTAAATTAATATAATCTAATTTAAATGATTGTTAAAGGGCAAAAACAAGTTGTACCTACTCATGTAGATACCCTCTCGAGTAGCGGGATCCCATTAACATATGCAAGTATTCTCTTTGGATGATACGAGCTTTGAAGGAATACTTAAATCATACTCGCATGACAGATTTCGCTAACAACAGATGTTGAAAAAAATTAAGATTTTACAACATGAAAACGCAAAACGTAACGTAAAATACTGAAGCCTTTTAACTAAACGAAGTTTTGACCATCATCATCATCATCATCAGGCTATAGTAGTCCACTGCTGGACATAGCCCTTCCCTAAAGAGCGCCATAGCGCCCTGTCCTCAGCTTGCCGCATCCAGCATCTGCCTGCAGTCTTTCGCAGATCGTCATCCCACCTGGTCGGAGGGCGTCCTACACTACGTTTGCCAAGTCGCCGTTTTAACTGAACGAAGTTTTGACCAAAAAGTATAAATTATTAGCAGGAGAAATTTAAGAACTTGTAATGTTTTAATTTGGATAAGAAATATAAAGGACAACGAATATTATTTTTATGTTATACCTAATGTCTTTGATAAAAGATGTGACAGATGATGTTATTAATTAATTTAAATACACATTATAGGTTGATGGTATGCACTCACTTGCGCTATCGAGTGTAGAAAATAAATAACGGCTTGATATACAAGTTTGATCTTTGTTACTGAAAATCCAGATTAAGATCACAAGAAATATCAATGTCATAAGACCACTAAACTAAAAATACACTAAAGATTTGGTACCAAAAGTATTTATTTGCTAGATATATCATTGCTAAGAGGCATTGAATATGTATGTACTCAGTTTTTCTTCTAGTCTAGTGGTGTCCCACTGCTGGGCTGCCTGCTAGCACCTGCTCTCGCCAGTTGTTGAGAAAGGTGTCTAGGTCGTCCCGCCTGCTGCCTCCGCGCCCCATCTTCTGGCATCCACATGGTAGCTACAGATGGGCTAGTGTAGCTACCAAGTGGGTTTACTCGTTTTTTTTCTACCTAGGTCGTATTTTTAAGCTAAACTATTTACCATTTACATAAGTATCCTTATACGAATAAATATAAGCACGAGGCAGAAATAAAAATAAGTTGTTACCATTAATTACCATTAATTAAATTATACCTTAATGGCTAAATCAAAAATGTACTAGTCAGAAACGTATGCCAGGCTACTGTAAGTTGGTAATTAAAAAGTGTCGATATCGACTGATGCATGTCAGCATTTGCATTCATCGTTATTAGTGTCAGCGCTTCATCATCGCATTTCATTCCCGTTTTAATGATCAAATACGTAGGTACGAAAATATACGTACCTATAGTATGTTTCAAATGATAATCTACGTGATTTACCTAACGAAGTTCGTATTTTTAATCGGGAGAGGTATATTATTGCATAATAACCGGGGGCGTGAGGAATGAAGAACCTTTTAATTTTACGGAACTATTGTTTTTAGAATAGAAGTTTAAAAAAGTCAACGAAAATAATCATAATGATCAATAAAAACAAAATCACCAACTATGTTTCTCTGTTTGGCCTAAAGGTTGAATGGCAGAAAATGCCGTTCATTAAGTCCGTCTTTTGTGGTTTTTACTGTGTAATAAAGTTTAAATAAATAAATCAAATAAAATATCACTAACTTCCTCATTTAGGTACTTATTCAATTTTGACCGGTCTATGGAGTCTGCGTATTTATTTTATAGAATGTAAATATTTCGAATGCTCGTCATCCGTAAGCCTATAATCCCGTTAGCTTAACAAACGGATAAATAATCGCAAAAAGTTACTTGTTAGTTACTAACAATATTCACAATAAACTAAAGTAATCCACCAACAGGGAGTATTCATAAAGCAATTAGTGTTCCGTATTGCCAGGAGCTGATTTTAAACTTTACAACAATAATATATCTTGAACTCATATAATTTATATGCTTATAAATACACATAATTATTACATTACTACAAATTACTTCACATAAAAAAACACAAGATACAAATCAAAACCAAAGCAGTCAGTCAAAAATCCCACCCCGGGTCATCCCAGGCACAAAGGTGCCCAAAACGCTCGCCGCATTACCGCGTTGAATCGCGATGGATGCACCAAGAATGACCTGGAGCGGGGATCCAGGCCTCTATCTCGCAAACGGTTCCCAACCTCGCAAACGGTTCCCAACCTCGCAAACCGTTCCCAGCCTCGCAAACGGTTCCCAACGGTTGCCTAGATTACCTAGCAGTCCATCCCGTTTATAGTTATTACACAAACTTAACTTATATTACAAACTTATTATTGTATGTTTATGTACGCGAGGTGCACTGAGAATGATGGCAAAATGGAATTTATCAAATCAAAATCTGATCTGTAGGTACTTATTTGAGATCCGGTAAAAAATAAAGTGTAATGTTAAAATGTCTCCAATAATGCTTATCAAACTTTTAAAGTAACTTTTTTTAAATCATTTATTTACATACAATATATATACAGTGGTATTACTAAACGAAATTAATAACTAGCTTAAATCTAAAATAGGCCCTTGAGGCATTGTACCAAGGATGCTGGCGGCATTTCCTCGCTGTATCGCAATGCTGATACGTTGTGCGAGATAAAGTGTAATGTTAAAATGTCTCCAATAATGCTTATCAAACTTTTAAAGTAACTTTTTTTAAATCATTTATTTACATACAATATATATACAGTGGTATTACTAAACGAAATTAATAACTAGCTTAAATCTAAAATAGGCCCTTGAGGCATTGTACCAAGGATGCTGGCGGCATTTCCTCGCTGTATCGCAATGCTGATACGTTGTGCGAGGTAGCCGCCAGCTCTTCGGTCACCAGTTACGTCAACCAGACGCTTCGCGATTTCTGCGAACAACTTATGCGCGCTGGGACCCCATGGACCTAGAGTTTCAACTCCATATGGTACAAAATGGTACTCTCTACCGAGGCTCTTATATTTGTTACGTTTTATAATTTCGGCGCTTTCCGCCGCTCCGCCCGCTTTTACAGTAGTCCGTTGGAGGTAGGACGGTGCCAGTGTGTCTACGCAGGTAACATCCCACACTAACATCCGTCTCAAGCTCCAAGGAACTAAAGACACCCCATCGGGCCTCTTGCCATCATCTCTGATAATGCCAGTCGGCTCAAGAAGAGCAGGCACATTGATGGTGGCAAGAGACCGACGGACTATGTCATTAAGCGACGCATGTCTCGAAAAGTAACTATTTATGTTAAGTAATCTGAGTAGGTAAATATATTTTTTTTATTTTTGTTTATGTCATAGCAATTAAAAGTGCTTTAGAAGGTGGATCTGAGTAATTTTTTTTATGTCAGCAATTAAAATTGTCACCTAATTATGTTGAAATATGCTTAAAAAACAGCATAAGCCATAAATGTCCCCTGTTCTAATTTTGTATGAAAACTAAAAGTATTTAAAACATTTTTAAAGCCTTTTTCATAAATCAATTAATGTTTCTCTGTGGGACTGCGGACATCTCTTCACACCTTTATACATAGGTATAAACATAACATAATTAATAAACTACGTGCAAAATATGAGAAATGAGTATGTAAATAAATATCTAAATCTCATGTTTATCTCTTCAACTTTGAACACAGTAAAGTTTCTCCCTCAAGGGGATCATTTTACACACATCTCCCCTAAATGTTGTTAGATCCTGAGTTCCCAAGTATATTTATTCAGTTTACTTCGAAAACTTTAACTTTCGCGTGTATTATAAATAAACTATCTCAGATTTGCATTTAAGGATCCTCGGAGAAGGGACGGAATATAATTTCCTTTCCTAAGTTCACTTCAGTCAACGTAACGGAAATGAACGCATCGGAAATGGCATTACCTGACTGATGGTCCCGGTTTCTAAGTCAAGCAGGGAGTGGGTGTTGACCGCCTGCCCGACGTTGAGGTCCAGGATCCGCACCGAGGCCGGGGCTATGGTGATGAGTGAACAGTTGCCGGTGGCGCCGTGGTTGCGAAGCGTGAAGATCCCCTCGGATCCGAACATCATAACGTTGCAAGCTAAACAACATAAACATATTTTTTTATTTTTCATACTACGAAACTAGTACAGTCAACTGTTAAAATATGGGTGCACAAATCATCTCAAAAATATGTCCCATAGCTCATATGTCAGGGAATTAAGAACTATGGGACATATTTTTGAATAAGTTGGCTACACCCATATTTTTACAGTTGACTGTATCTTACCTACGTCAATTCTTGAGATTAGTTGTCAAGCGGACCCCAGGCTTCCATGAGCCGTGGCAAAAATGCCGGGATAACGCGAGGAAGAAGATGCTACGAAAGTGGCTCATTGTTTATCGATGAAACGGACTGAAAAAAACCGGACAAGTGCGAGTCGGACTCGCCCACCGAGGGTTCCGTACTTTTTTGTAGGTATTTGTTGTTATAGCGGCAACAGAAATACATAATCTGTGAAAATTTCAACTGTCTAGCTATCGCGGTTCATGAGATACAGCCTGGTGACAGACAAACGGAGAGACTGACGGATAGATAGACGGATAGACAGACGGATAGACAGATGGACAGACAGACGGACAGTGGAGTCTTAGTAATAGAGTCCCGGTTTTATCTTTTGGGTACGGAACCCTAATGATACGTTTCCAAGATTTTATTTTTACATTCGGAGGTTCTCATTTACTTAAATTATTAATTAATTTTTCCCCCAAGAAATACTAGAAGTGTAAACTTACAGGCGTATTCTATCATCATTTATGTAATTTCTTCAACCAAAAACGTTACTTTTGACACTGACAGAAACCATAATTATCTATTCCAGATCGAATTCATATCCTATAGTTAAAATTAGAATGCGAATGTTAGTCATGTGTTTTACCGTAAAAATCTATCTTTTCCTGACAATCTATAGATATACCTAACCTATATCCTAGATTATTCATTGAAATCTATTTAAAAATAAAGTTACAATATTTTGTTTAGGTACTTATGTAATGCGTTGTCTGGACTCATACCTAATAATAATTTAGGTTATTTAGTCTTAAATGAATATTACAGCCAAATTCTTACCTTATTAAACTGTAGGCTACAAATATTGTTTTTTTTTTCGTCTCGAAACTTCGTTTGCAAACGCTGTTACTAAATTAATACCGATTAAATTTCCGACATGGCTGCAGGCGATATTCAAAATAAAAATAGCCTTGTGTTTTTGAGCTTTCAAAAAGCGTACAATTCTTTTTCACACAATATTGGCCTGATATTTAATATACTCATCCAATAATCTGAAATAAATTAAGGAATGGAAATGCCAGTTCTTTTCGGAAATTTAAGAAACAATGGTGTCCAACTACGGACGGCATAACTTGATATATACTTAGGTATATAGGACCGGCCACGGTTCGCACAAATATCTGAACACACCTCTTTGAGCCTCCTACACCTAAAAGTGGTGACTGTATGTACGAAAAGTGCCTTATAATTAACTAATATTTACTGAATAACCAATTGGATAATGAAAAACGACCTGACAAAGCTGATGCGCTGAACATCATAGGAAAATATTATCCACAGAAAATAATTTAAAGCTACCTGCAGGAGAAATCACCAAACTTTATTCAGCCCTGAGAAAGTTCCTATATAAAACTAATAATGTAAATCTCCGATCCAATTTCCAAACACCGAACTGCACTATCCGCTCAATACGTTTACATTTTGGTAAACTCCTTTATTGCCTCTTTTCTTTATGTTCCTTTTAGGAAATATCCCTTTACAAAAGACAATAGTGCGTTATTGTAAAGTACCTACCTGTACTTATTTCAGATTCGACGAAAAAGTATCAGCTAAATAGCTCGTAGTTTAAAGTATATTAAAAATATTTGCCTTAAAATAGCTTGGAAAGTTATAATTAGGTAATCAACGATATTCTATTAGGCAAAAGCTTCCACAAATGAAATCCAAAACGATCACCTATGTATTCGTGCACATAATCTTGACCAGAAGCGGCATACAGATTTAAGAAAGTGTTATATTAAGATATTGATAAAATATTACTCTCATTGCATCTTGCTCGCGCTTGTAATGAGGTCCACGCTCGTACAGAGAGTAATATTATATTAATAAAATCATAAAATCAATATAAAAAGTGATTCCGCGGTAAATCGTCATTCTGCCTTTGTTAAGTGTTTTCTAACGGTGCGGCGCGTCCTGCAAGTAGTGACCGATGCCGTGATGCTTGCGATTTCTATCATTTATTTATTGAAAGAAGTTAAAAAATAATAACTTACGCCTCGGATTTTTTAGATGACGCACAGTGATAGCGAACCCCTTGCCCCTGGCCGGGACACGGTACTGGATCAGCGCCGCGTTCTGACGAGCCACCAGCTTGTGCGGTGGCCGGCGATCGCAGGTCTCGACCACCCGGTCATCGTCCCAGGCGTCTCCTGGCCACACCTGCCCGTTCAACTCCCAGCCGTCCACCCACTGCAAAGAAACATTTATAAGAATCGTCATTGAATAGTACGTATAGAGTTAGACCAAGAAAAACAGTGCAATGTTATTTTAAATGTCAAACTTCTATGAAATTATGACGCGTGCTATAAAATCATTGCAGACTTTTCTTGGTCTAACTCTATCGACTACGCACTTAACTTGAGGTAGTTAGTGCCGACTGCTTTTATGGAGTTGATTTTGCTGCTACAAAAAGTCTACTTGTGACAGTAAGTAAATCGTTTTTGGACTAGTAAGATGGAAAAATCAGGAGAAAGGTTTGTGATAACCCTTTGTACATGGTATGTTGAAAATGAAATGAAATGAAGAAATTGATATAAAAAAATACTTTATTATAATTATGTTATGACTGGGTTCGTTTATCTATTACAACTTAGTAATTATTAGGTTGTTTTACAACATATACCTACCTATGTTTTTTTACATTACCTACTGTGGGTAATAATTTTGAAATATTTTGAGAAAACCAGATTTATTTTAGTGTTATTTAAGATGTATTTAGTCATATTTTAGGTTTAGTATTTCATCATCATTAGCCACAGCATCTTTGCAGATGATAGTTGCAGTGACTAAAGAAGGTATTTTAAGTAGGTAGTCTACAGCCTACATCGACTGCGATGACTGTATAGACCAATGGCCGATCGGCATTTCTTGCCGCATCGATCACAGACGTGTCTTGACTGCTGGGGTGGTCCAGCAGTATTTATATTTAGTTTTAATCATAATGTTGCTTAATATATTAACATGAATAAAGCCAGTCTTCTATACATTAACATTATCATAATTATTAAAGGAAACATTAAATTAATCTCCGTTCTTCAAAAGTCAACAGACCGATTCGTGTTCTTCTTATTCCCTATAAGCGGTAGAATTTCAGTCGGAAACTATAGTTGAATATAGGTAATAATAATAATTTGATATGGATGTAGGGTTGGGTCCCGTGGTACTAAAGAGCTCCTCCTCATAGACATGACCATCTGCCAACAAATCCGGCGGAACAAGGGTGCCCTCTCGGCCGCTTGGATTGACTACAAGAAGGCCTATGATTCGGTGCCTCATTCATGGTTGGGGAGGGTCTTAGAGCTGTATAAAGTTGATGCAGCTTTGAGAGCCTTCCTAAGCGCGTGTATGAGACAGTGGACCACAGTCCTTCGTCAACCAGGAGGCCGGGATGACCGCCCTGGCCCGCAGGATTTTATAAGGATTGAGCGAGGAATCTTTCAGGGCGACAGTCTGAGTGCCCTGTAGTTCTGCCTAGCTTTGAATCCCCTCAGCACCCTGCTGAAGGATTTGGGACTAGGTTGTCGGCTTCGGAGAGAGGGTGAAGTCATTTCTCACCTTCTGTACATGGATGACCTCAAATTATTTGCACCAAATAGCCAAGACTTGTTGGAGCTACTGAAAACCACCGAAGTCTTCAGTAGTGCCATCCACATGGAGTTTGGTGTCGATAAATGTGCGGTTATGCATGTACAGCGGGGGAGGGTTGTAAATTCAACAAATTTACAACTTTCTGAGACAATGTCTTTCAGATCTATCTCTGAATCAGAAACCTATAAATACCTTGGTATGTCACAGTCGTTGGGTATTGAGGACGAGGGTATTAGACGGTCGGTGAAGGAGCGCTTTTTCAGTCGGCTCACAAAAGTCCTTAACAGTCTTTTGTCAGGAGGCAACAAAGTGCGCGCCTTCAACGCCTGGGTAATGCCCCTACTCACATACTCCTTTGGCATACTAAGGTGGACTCAGACCGAGCTGGACGCCCTGGATCGGAGGGTCCGATCACTGCTCACCGCACATCGCATGCTACACCCACGCTCGTCAGTTATGAGATTGTACATCCCACGGAAGTGTGGAGGCCGAGGCTTCCTAAACGCCAAGGATCTCCACAACCACGAGGTGTACAATCTCAGGAACTATTTCCTTAACAACGAATGTGGGATGCATCGTGATGTGGTGGCAGTAGATAGGAACCTCACGCCGCTTTCCTTGGCAAACGAGAACTGGCGCAAACCTGTGGTACTAAGTACTGCGGATCGCAAGGCGGCATGGGAGAGTAAGGTGCTACACGGGCGGTTCTACAAGGCCCTCACGGGACCCGATGTGGACCTGCTCGCGTCGGTGAACTGGTTACGATTCGGGGACCTCTTCGGAGAAACCGAGGGTTTTGCCTGTGCAATTGCGGACGAAGTGATGATGACGAACAACTATCGGAAATATATCCTGAAGGACGGTACGGTCGACATCTGTCGGGCATGCCGCCGTCCCGGAGAGTCACTCAGGCATATCATTTCCGGTTGCTCTCATCTTGCTAACGGCGAGTACTTGCACAGACATAATCTCGTAGCCAGGATTATTCACCAGCAACTTGCTCTTCTATATGACCTTGTGGACCGCGAAGTACCGTACTACAAGTACTTACCTGCGCCTGTTCTCGAGAATGGTCGTGCCACGCTCTATTGGGATCGATCTATCATCACTGACAGGACTATTGTAGCCAATAAGCCTGATATTGTGATAATAGATCGATCGCAACGTCGGGCCGTGCTCGTTGACATCACCATCCCCCATGATGAGAATCTCGTGAAGGCCGAGAAGGACAAGTCCAGTAAGTACCTAGACTTGGCTCACGAGATAACCGCCATGTGGGATGTTGATTCGACGATCATTGTCCCGATAGTCGTTTCAGTAAACGGTCTAATAGCGAAGAGTCTCGATCAACACCTTGAGAGACTCTCGCTAGGTGGTTGGATCAAGGGTCAGATGCAGAAGGCGGTGATCTTGGACACGGCGCGGATAGTCCGCCGGTTCCTCTCTCTGCAGCCCTGACCACCGGTAGCTTGGGCCTTGCCCCGCTGCTGGCGGCACCCTAGGTTAGGTTTTTTATAATGTGTTTATATTAATTTTTATTGTTTATTAAGTGTTTTTATATTTTACTTTTATATTCATATTATAAAAATACCTAACTTAAGACGAAAAATAAATAAAGAGAATAATTATGAAATGCCAGTAGACATTATCGTACTCTCAATTAAGAACGTATTTTATTGAAAATGACTTGTAGACTGCATATCAATATCCTGGATATCAAAAGCCAAGTTTGCATCGTAATCGAAACATCTTCGATTACTGCATACATAATTAATCTCATAAAACTCCGCCGTAAACAACCGCGAATCGACATCTTTTTTTTGTCATAATCATAATCGTTTATTGCAACCATGGTAAGTCACTTAGTAACTTGACTCGATAAAATGTTTATTCAAAAAACTAGTTCATGAGAATTACTGTTTGCTAAGTTTTATTTAGCGTATGCAATATTTGCGCCTACCTTGTTCATATCTCATGAGGCAATTCGCATACATTCAGGTATAATTATCATTTTAGGTCAGCGACAAACTGTCTGCTTTGCAAAGCAACGGTTGAAAAACAACAGTTAAGTAGAGTCTTCAATTTATAAAAGTAATTGAAGAATGCAATCTCGTTGAATGCAATGTCGTTAAAGGACCCGTATTCAATGCATAATCTATTAAGTTTCCGTATAAAACCTTTTACTCCATTCAATTTACTGGCGAATTCAAATCTCATCCAATCGTATCAAGTTCAATTGGATTTTTTCTTAAGTTTATTTCTAAATTTTATAAAGGTTAACTTTATCTTAAATAAGTTAAAGAGGAGAAAATTTAAGGGTTAAATCTACGTTGACAGCAAGATGATTGGTTTATGAATAGTTATTCGTCCGGCTAGGCTTATGCTGTCAGACTCAGTTTCAGCCGGATGTAATCCTACGTAACTCCGTGAATCCTGTGAGCGGGCAATCACAATGAATTTAGTTAACAAAACTACATGCAGATACCAACAAATACGATAGTTAATATATATATATCGGGTCTAGGCTACGTAGTTTTGTTTTGACTTATTAATCACGTTAATATTTCTAACCGTTTGTGAGATACAGCTTGTTAAACATTATTGCAAAACACTGCATGTTTCAACCCTAGCAAGATCCAAGCATCGAATAATGTAAAGTCAAGTTAATGACATGTGTCAATTTAAGATGTAAATAGCTTTGTAGTGGTAGTGTTGTCACTGATTTAAAATTTTGTTTTACTTTTTAATCATTATCATATACAAAACAAGATTCCTGGCCGTATGTACCTACCTAGTCTATGGGTCATTGACATTTCACTTTTCAGAAAAAGATCACTTCTGTTGAACAAACATCAAAAATTTGCGGCCCGTGTTCATAAATATCACGTTCCTCTCACTTGAATCTCAAGTACCTAGTGTACCTACTGATAAAATGTACCCGGCCTGAAAGAGTGCAATTCAAAAATAAGCATTTGATTCTTTTCACATTCCGATGTATTGTTAACGAGCTAAACATACCTACAGTAAAAAGTGTAGGTATGACCCCAGTATATATTTCAAGGATTTTCGTTATCTTTTATACATAATCTCAGTGATTCAATTTAATCGCTAGACAAGCACTTACTGCAACCAATCCTCCATTCTCGCAGGGCACATCCAGGTAGTTGAACGTAACCTGGATTCGTCGATCAGGGTCCGCTATCATGTAAATGCCGCACACGACTGGCTCGTCTGATGGCGACTTGAAAAATATTTCTCCCTCGTCGGATGTCATCAGAAAACAGTCTAAGGGAAAGACAATTAAAACTTATGAGGGAGGGAAAAGGATGACTCACGCTAGACCAGGCCGTGCCCGAGCCGGGCGTCCGACATGTCATTTTCTATGACGGCTGATCGTTGATCACGTGGTGCTTTCCATAGAAAACGAAGCTCCGGATGCTCCGGCCCGGCCATGCACGGCGGCCGGTCTATTATCCTAAATACTAGAATGTTGATCGTCCAATTATTAAGTGCAATTAAAAATATGGTCTAGAGATGGTCAACTATGATGATGTTTGTACCTACATAATTTAAAAATAATAGTTGCAATATTAATAAGGAGGAGGGAGTCATTTAGATTTCATGACGCTGAAGTAGATGGCTTCTCTCTCTAGCAGTTTTAGGGTCCCGGAACCATGCCCAACAAGTCCAACAACATAGGTACTAAAAGTTCGAAGCGGTAATCTAACGGCTCTGAACTATGTTCTCACTATGGAGGGCACTACTCCTGCACGAGAGGAATTCAATAAATTACCGAAACATATTAGTATCCAGTGGAGATAATTCTAAGATTAAAACTCGCATCTTTCGGATTGAACGTTGTTTGTCGCTTGACATCCGTCACCGTATTACCATTCCTTATAAATCTAAGACCTTACCTTCGTTAGGATCTATTACTCGGTGTGTAGGCCTTTCAACCCGCCTTCCCCTCAGATACCACGAAACGCCGCGCGTCGATATTCTTTGACGACCACGGCCCAACTCCTAGAAAGAAAACATCTCTTAAAAATGAAGTCGTAATAATTTTATGGGTCGTGAATTATATTCACATGTCGGTTGGAATATAGGAAATGACGATACAGTCATTTTGTATTCATAGTATCGTTTATTACCTAAACGAAGAGTCGAAGTTATCATTTAAGTATATAATCGAGATCGCAACGGAACTGCGTAGGTGGAAACCCTTCGAGAAGCGAGATCATGTAGCACTTTAGAGATTGTAATCAGCTCTGTAATTATCTTCTTAGCCGATTATCTACAAAATCTTGTTTGTCCTCCACAAATCATTTTTCATTTATTTTTACACAAACGCAATTTAAGCAAAGTCAATTGAGTACAGGTGACATAAAAATAGAACCCATGAAGGTATCTACTGTGTGTGTACTCTTTAGATTAAATATTTATGTAAATTGCATAACATAATTAGGTATCGATATCATTATTTCATTTATACGAGATGAATTGTATTGGATTTAGAACACATGTTATATCATAACATACACTTGCGAAGGCCATAATATGGATTCAAAATGAAAAATAATACGAAAACCAGACCACGATATGACTGCAATCTGTTTCACAAGCTGTTCGCAGTGTTGGAACGTCGCTGGCCCAATATAACAGGGTTCTATGTTTCACTTTTATCGAACTGAAATTTGAACATTGTCATAGTGACATTAAGTCGAATTTCAACTATCTTGAAAATGTAACATAGAACTTTGTAAAATTGAGCCAGAGAAGTGTCAAAGTCGCAACGGCCATCCTCTGTTTTCTTGTATTAGATTTGAAAACTTTTCTTACTATTCACCTAATGGCCAATATTTTAGACTAAGTAGATTTACTCGTACTAAGTATCTTCCTCGTCATAGCTAATAAAGTATGTAAAATCTCATTAGTTTTTGTAAATCTTAATCGTTATTTTATATGTAGGTACTACCTATATTATTCATGAATTGTTTCGATATTTGTTAGGTAAGTACTCTATTAAGCTACAATAGCTGAATAGATTTTAGCAAAATTGACAAAATACTAGTACAGATGCCTACTAATATTATAAATGCGGAAGTCACTCTGTCTGACTCTATGTCTGCCACCTCTTCACGCTTAAACCGCTGTACCGATTTAGATGAAATATGGTATGAAGATAGATTGAGGGTCGAGAGAGAGAGATCAATCATCATCATCACCCCACGCAGAAGTCGCGAGCTGAAGCTAGTAACTTACAAACTGGGGGATGGTTCAAGGGACTACTCTGCCGTCTCATGACTATCTGCTGTATCTCTAAAAACCCTGTTTGGAGAAAATCGACTTTGAAGTTTAGATTCGTTTTTGAGAGATATCTCAAGACCTTGTAAACAAATATAAAATATTTTAATGCAAACGAGTCAGAAAATACACGGTATATTAGGCCGACATGGTTTTTTACCGCATTATTATTATTATTGATTGATTTATAACGCTTACAACAGTTTGTCATGACGACTCTGTTTAGTACAGTCAGCAGCAGAATTTGCTAAGCGGGCCAGGTGTTCAAAATGATCTTGACGCGACTTTATTGTTAAGAGAATAAGAGCGTGTCAAGGTAATTTTGAACACCTCGCCCGCTTAGCAACTTTTGCTGCTGACTGTACAAAACTTGTCATGACAAACTGCTGTAACTATAGTTACCTCAAATTTCAAAAGTCCATACATATCAAAGTTTTCTGAATATCTACACTCAAATATCTAATGTTTTGTAAAGGTACTTAATTCTATGTCAGCCGTGGCCACGCGTGGGCAGTGCCTAGTGAATGAATAAGTACAACTGTTATGTACTGATTCATTAAAGGTTCTGTAAGGTCATTTAAATTTTGATGTGGGTATTCAATGTTAACTATTACCGGTACCGACTTAATTGATCATAAAAAATCTTGTTATCGAGATAATAACTTGAGTAGGTACGACAAATATTTGCTTGTTATTCAATTAGTAATCTTATCTCAAAAATGCTTCATTTAGTGTTTAATCTACATTGAGTGTTTGTGTGATAATTATTGACGTCTTTGAAAATATGCCAAATGGTACAATCAACGGCTTTTACACAAACAAAGTTATTTAGACACGGCCTATTATTTATGTCGAAAAGAAGTGTGGGCTCTGCGTTTAGTTCCAGTTCAGGGGCCGATTTTTGAAATTCGACCACTCGATTTCGTGTATTTTGTTCTTATAATACCTCCCACTACTAGGCATTCAAATTCGACTAATAGAATTGAAAACGAGTGGTCAATACCACTAGATACCCAATTTCAATCGCCCATTTTCATGTGAATAATCGAGCGATCGAAATTCAAAAATCGCCCCCCGGCTACACTTTATTTCTTTTATTTTCACGTTGACTCTCAAAGCCGTTTACTGTCAGGGCCTTTGCCAATATACAAAATGTATGTTTCCTTCAAAGCTTTTGTATAACGCGAACGCGGTTGCGTTTGTTTAATATTTGTACACATTTCATTTTCGCATGATCGAAGCTACGCTTGACATGATTTAATAAACATGCGTCATTGACTTAAAGGATGAATGTAAAAATAAATGTGTCCCGATAAAAGGATATGCTGATATTGCAGCTGTCAGGAATGGGTAGGTTGCTAAGTTATACTTACTTATTTGAAGTAACAATATTAAAGATCACATAAGGTGCAGGGAAATGATTTAGACTGCGGGATAATTTAAACTAATCTAATATCTTTCATGTTTTACATTATTAACTGGAGTGCATTTTATGTCCAGATAGCGAAAAATATATGTTGTGTCTGACTCTAGTTAATAATATAAAACGTGGAAGATATTTCGATCAGTTAAATTACCCCGCACAGGCCTATTCGGATTTCGAGATAATCACAAGATCTTGAGACGATTTAGAGATCAACTAGATCTACATTAGATATCGACTAGATGTGACTTGGATATCTAAGTCATAACTTGTCGAAATCGTTCAAGAGGACCTCCAGAATCGCGGAAACGTCAAATTTGACATATCTATCTTACAAATATCTTTAAATTATCCGTATCGTAACTTGTTGAAGTCTAGTAGAGATCTAATTCATTTTCCGAATCGAGCCGGCAGTCTAAATTGTCCCTCTGCACCTTAGCTTAATCAATATTGGTTAATCATTTTGAATGTCATTCCAATGTTAAATTTAAACTCATTAAATGCCTATAACGTCTTTTACTCCATTTTTATCATGCTCGAGCTCGACCGAATGCAATTTTAAGTGCTAAAACAAAACACCGTACATACACCTCCCCATGTGAAAGCCTGCCTCTCCACTGTTAAAGCCCCTTTTGTTGACTTCGCAAGTCCTGAAACTCTGGCGGCAAAAACAGTAGAAATTTTACCGGGAACAATCGCAACTTTAATAACTCCGGTTGCTTTATAGGTTATTATTATTGCCGTGCAGTGTGGAAAACGATATATTGCAATAGGTACTTGTACCAGAATTTCCGTTTTTAGACAGTATTTGTATTGTTCTATTTTTGAACAGCAGAACAATATGTGAGAACGCGCCTTTATTGAAACAGGATATTGGAATGAAACATTTTATGTGAAGGAAATATAAAATTAATAGGGGAGATGTGTGCAAAATGATCCCCTTTAGGCAAAAAGTGCAACTGTATTCAAAGTTGAAGACAAAATCACTAGATTTAGATCTTTATGAACAGTCCATTTTCTTACTAACGTACCTGCATATTTATTTATCATGTCTTACATGTAGTTTACTAATTAGGTAAACTAATACATTATGTTTTCTAAAAGTTTAATGTAGTACCAAATTTAAAATTGCCCAACAATGTATTGTTGTAAGAAAAAGTAACTTTTAAAACCGACCTCTGATATAACAAAATATGTTCTTAAATTAGACTTTATCCACAAAATACGTTCCCCTTACAGAGTAAAAATTGGAGATAGGACACAAAGATAAGTATTGACGGCGGGTAAAATTCAATTTATAAAGGTTATGATAGACTTTGATTTTATCGTGAAAGTCATGAGTGCCATTATTACCTACTGTGTCATTAAAAACTGGTTTTGACCCCCTACATTTTCTCGTATTTGTAGGTACATGATAATAAATAATGATAACAGCAATGATTTTCACATAATACGAAATAAGTAGGTATTTCAAATTTACATGGCATTACATTGAGATATAACTAATATAAGTAAGTCATTTAATATACATAAACTGACGGTAAATAACAATTAAATTTGTGTTTTGTACAATAAAGAGTTTATACATACATACATACATACATACATACTATGTGCGACTTGTATGACGAAACTCCATAGGAGTTCCGTTCGGTTGGAAATAGTCTTGAGGATTACTCACGCTAGACCGGGCCGGAGCCGACCCGGAACTTCCGGCGCTTCGTTTTCTGTGGAAAGCACCACGTGATCACCGATCAGCCTTCATAGAAAATGACATGCCGGAATTGCCGGACGCCTCGGCCCGGTCTAGCGTGATTCATCCTTTACCTGCACCTAAGCACCCATAAGTGGGTTACACCAAACAATTTGCCACCTTAAAAGTGTAAGTACACTAAATTTTATTGTATGGAAAGTTACATAGTTGGCTGCTGAGTGACATTGATCAGACTGCTATTAAATGTGGTTTGTGCAACTGCCTCTTAATAACTGTCGTCATGTAAAACTATGCTCATAAAATATGAAGAGTTCCCTAAATTTTTTATGAACATTATTCTCAGAATTGAATTTACGTAAAAGTAGAACTAATCTGATAGTTTATCTTTTCAAGTAGTTAAAACATAATAAATCCAATCGATTCAAAAAACAGGGAAAAATTCAAACGAATCAAGAGCAGCATTTTTTGTTTGATGATAGCAAATATTATTGTAAAATTTGCGATAACAGCTTGTACGTCACAACGTAATTAGTTCAAATACATTCCACTTTATTTATCGAATCAGATGAGTTGACATGCAAGTTGGTATTAATTAAATCCCGCTGAATATGCCAATAACAGTAGTTACTGTACTCGTTACTGACACAAACTAGGCTCGAGTGGACACATGCATATACTTACCCAATTGTCTGCAAATATTTGAGCACTTTGATCTACAAAGTCTTTCAATATCAACGTTTCTTCTAGTTTTTATAATACCTATTCCTTGAGTCACGTTTTTAAGATTTAAAAATTAATTGACTCACACAATTTACAAGACTCAAAAGTTTATTGAGCATAATATAGTGTCGTAAAACTCAGTCAACTTTTCCAAATTTAGGCCCATAGTAGTATTTCGTAGTTTATTAATAACATCGTATTTGTGGGGAAATAACCAGCTCACCATACAGAATATGGAGGGTACAAGGTAGTACATAAGTTATCTATTCCTTGAACTAGCGGTAACACTGGTGCATCCTACTCGTAAACATTGGAAACTTATGATAACAAATTTACATGTTTAAATGATTAGGTAGGACGTAGGACGTTAATATAAGAGGAATTTTACAGTAAAAAGAACTTAAAATAAATAAATTGCGATGACTATAGTCTGTATTTTTAGATATTTAAATAAAATTTAACAAAATCTACCCTCAAATAGCTCCTTAAGCCAGTTGAGGGTAGATGAAACATTACATGATCAAATAATGTAGGTTAAAGTCAGGTCTTTCAGTGATTGATCAAGGCGATTTTGTATTTGGTTGGTTAACGAATAAATCGTCTGGTGAGAATACGTTTGTGCCATACGCCACTTACATGGTTTGCAGGAGAGCGAAAAAAACAAAAAAAAAATATTTTTCGGAAAATTTTATATTTAGGAAATATTGAACGTATATATCATTTAGGCATATATGTTTACTATTTATAGTACCAAAGAAATATTGTGAATACAGTGGTAATCATAAAATAAAAGCATTTTTATTTTTGCCATACCGTTTTTGATGAGTACCTAAATGTTAAACGTCTAATGTATGACATGACACAAAAGTTATGGATATGTCACACTTTTGTGATAATTTTCTATTGACAGAGTGTAATTATCCTATAGTAATTTGCGGATATGGCACAACATTTTTCAAAAATCGTTTTTTTTTAAACCGATTAGTGTCAATTCTAGCATATTTTTTGTTACTTTAGGGATCATTAAAACACGATTTTCTCAAAAATGGATATGGCACAAACATATTCTCAGCCGACGAAATGTTATAACTACCCGAAAATGTACAAATTGTTTGTTGAATTTCTTTTAAATACCTAAAGATACAGACTATAGTCATTATTACTTACGATTAATAGACAAACACCTACAAAAGCTAACATTGTGTGTATTGATGAGGTGTGGCCGAGCAATATACCTATTCAGGCGGGCACATAGGTTATATTTCTCCACAGAAAACCGCCTTGGGGTTGGTCTGTGTATTTCTCAGAAGCCTTTACGCGTAGGCATGAGAGGATGCTTACTTTGGCAAATTATCAATACCAATAATAGGTTACCTTTACCGTATTGGGTACCTTACAGCTTTGTGAAGAGTGTTATGTCTTTGATCCTCTATGTCAGTGATCTTTGTGCTGAATAAAAGGTCAGAAAATACATAACAGAGAGTATCTAAGACGAACCTGTATAATAGAGGCCGTAGGTTAGAAGACTTTATTTATCATGTGAGTTGTAAAACTCAGTTATTCAGAGCAATTTTCTATTACTAGACTTATATCGACCGGGATATGAACTGTAAACAAAACAACCTCGAAAACAATACAAAAGGTAATCACGGTTTATATCCCGGTCGATATAAGTCTAGTGAAACTAACAGTGAATCATTCAAAACTTTAATTTTCTATTAGCTAGAACTTTGTTCTCCGAATTACGATTATTGTTTTTTTTTTCTCAACCGTTACTAAATGGTTCAATAAGTAGTTTACAGTGCATAATTGTTATCCATCGTATTTTCTCGGAAACGTTCGTATTTGCCATACTATTTCATGCAACCTCAGTACTAATTGTACCGAGACTGACTGAAGTAGCAAGATACATTTGTAAGTTTCCGTGAAAAAACGATGAAAAATAATTATGCACTACTTACATCCGTACGAAAAAAAAAGACATAATATGGCGAAAATCGTCACCAACAAAATACAGCTTGTCTCAACAACAATGCCTATTATGTGCGTACTTATAGAACAAGTACTTAACATAGCCCCCGACATGACATCACGTTTTTGTCATACATAATATGCTAGCTCCTATATCCTGCTTAGATCGATCTCCTGATATCTTTGGTTGAATCTCTAACCGTGACAGCTAATTTCCTAGGCTTTCTATTTTTTTTTCCAACAGACGCTTTCCGTAGTAAAATTGACGCTGCAGCCGACGGCTTAAGTTCGATCTCATTTATAATTGACCGAAGCGAAGCGAAGGTCTACGTTTTGACTCGGGCATTTTGCTTTCGTATGTCCGGATGTTCTCCTCTACAGGTCGCAATTCTTAACCGATTCTCGTGAAATTTTGTGACCGAATTTTATGACTAAATAAAATTTTTTTGTCAATCCGGTTTTTGGAAATTTTTAAAAATGGCGGAGTCGTGATACCTGGCGCCTAAACAAATAGTCGTATCGATATCATAAGACTTTTTTCTTTTTGAAACATGTTTACAGAGTTAATAGCAAAAAATGCAGAAAAAAATTATCGCTGGTTTAGGCGGTATTTAGATATTTAATTTTAACTAATTTTAATTTGAGAAGGAGTAGCTAAATTTCGTCAACCCATCTAAGAACTATTTGGCTCAGTTTGTAAACGTTCGCTTTTTCTGTTTGCACAGAGGGTCTGGGTTCGATCCCCAGTAATTGTATGCTGGGATATTATAACTTTTTGTATTTTTTTACACATAAATTTCGTATTGTTTTTCTTTAATTTACTATACACGGTGTTTTTTAACCGTTAACTTCGGGGTATAGTTAAGTACGTTTATAAGAACTAAATGGCATAGTTAATTTTCAAAAAAAAATTTTTTTTTTGTTTTCTTTTTTGTTTTCTTTTTTGTTTAAAAAGTAATTAAATGTAGCATATAGCGTTGTTGTAACACGGGCATTACATTTAACTCAACCAAACAATTGAAATCTGTGACATATCAATGTCATTTCGTACATCAATCGACCGAGATTGTACTTAAGTTTAGTAGCAAATGTATTCATACATTCATTCATTCTAAACACTAATCAATATGTAAGCCGGCCCTAAGGCAAGTGTACACGCTTGTAGAGGCCTTATAGTAAAAAAATAAATTATGGATTATCTCCGAAATGGACTTAATTAGAACATCGGTGTCTTTGAGAAAGTTACTTGATTTAAGCTCAGGAATGCACCCTTGAAATTAACGGAAATCAAAAAAAACACGGTGTATTTAAAGCTCTTAGCACCATGTTATTTCAAGCTCTGCTCGCGAGGTCTACAGCTCACAGAGCCACTAGTTATGGTATGAGTGGAAAACCTACATAGTTTAACTTTTAAATAATAAGTACATAATTTTAATATAAATATTCTATATGATGCTCTGGTAAATTAATTAATTTAAAGGGTTTTTTATTTTTATTTTTATGTATAATTTAAACATTTTAATTGTAATGTTTATTAGGTCAAATAAAATCAAATCTAAATTATTTTATTAATAAAAAAAAAAAAATTTAAAGTAGTTGCACATTTTGTTCATTAAAATAAAATAAAATAACTTTACTTGATGCAAAAATAAATTTCACCAGCGTTTTCGAATTAAAGTATTTGTGCTTTGTATATGTGAAATATTCTTAAAATTACAATTATTCGTGATCAAATTTTCCTACTAAAAATAAAACTGAGGTAGGTACTCGTAGTTAATGCATTTGGGAAAGTAGGCTGTTTGTTTGTGCGTTGTGCCCATTTATTTCATTTAGGTATTTCCAAAACGACTTGACAAATTAAAATTCACTAGAGGGCGTTACTTAGTGGGGATTTATAAATTTAGAGTTAAGTATTAATTTTGTTACAACTAGCAGCCAATTTTTGAATTTAGAACGCTCGATTACGTGTGGCTCTCTTAAGAGCGCTATTACATTTCGGCGTTGAGCGAGTTTAGGTATTTTACGCGCTGCGGCAGGCCGTGCGAGCTCAGTACGCCGATCCCTTCTACCACACTCGCACTACAATGATGGATTAAACATTCTTGATCCTTCGCGAAGCATATTGAAATCAACCATAACAACACTAACTGTACTTAACTTTTAAAGTTCTAAAACTGTTATTTGGTAAGTACGAAAATACTAAATGCAGTGCAAATGTACATAGGGGCTGTTCATAAATTACGTCATCTATTTTTGACGATTTTTGACCCCCCCCCCCACCCCTCAAATCATCCAAAAATCAAGCTTCGGATGAATCTGTTTCCTCCTACGTCATGTTACCATCATCCGATGTCCAGACCCCCCCCCCCCCACTCCTCCCATTTGAAACGACGTAATTTATGAATAGCCCCATACTCGTACTTATGAAGGTATATTACTCGAAAGAAATTATAGGTACCTACTCGCTTATTTACATGTTTCGTCATTGCATTTGGTACCTATAGGTTGTAAAGTTTGTATCAACGAGGGTTTAAAAACGAACTGGTACTGAGGATCTGATGATGATTAAGGTGGTCACGGATACCAATCAACCATGTAGTAACATGATTAGGCTCGTTTGATTCGTCTCAACAAGATCTTTGACACTGAAGATACACAGGGTCTGATGATGGAGCTGGAAGGTGGCCACGGGTACCAGTCTATCATGTAACTAAACAACTTCGTGTTTGGGCTCGTTTGATTCGTCTCAACAAGATCTTTGACACAAGACAGTACTCAGGGTCTGATGATGGAGCTGGAAGGTACCATTACCAATCAACCATGCAACTAAACCACATCGTGTTTAGGATCGTTTGATTCGTCTCTACAAGATCTTTGACACTAGGTGATACTCAGAGTCTGATGATGGAGCTGGAAGGTGGTCACCGGTACCAATCAACCATGCAACTAAACCACTTCGTGTTTAGGCTCGTTTTATTCGTTTCAACAAGATCTTTGACACAAGATAGTACTCAGGGTCTGATGTTGGAGCCGGAAGGTGGTCACCGGTACCAATCAACCATGCAACTAAACCATTTCGTGTTTAGGCACGTTTTATTCATCTCAACAACATCTTTGACACAAGGTAGTACTCAGGGTCTGATGATGGAGCGCGAAGGTGGCGACGGGTACCTGTCTATCATCATCAGCTCCATCATCAGACCCTGAGTAGTATCTTGTGTCAAACATCTTATTGCGACGAATCAAACGAGCCCAAACACGAAGTGGTTCAGTTACATGGTAGACTGGTACCCGTGGCCACAGTCCAGCTCCATCATCAGACCCTGAGTACTAACTTGTGTCAAAGATCTTGTTGCGACGAATCGAACGAAGCCAAACACGAAGTGGTTTAGTTGCATGGTTGATTGGTACCGGTCACCACCTTCCGGATCCATCATCAGACCCTCAGTACTACCTTGTGTCAAAGATCTTGTTGCGACGAATCGAACGAAGCCAAACACGAAGTGGTTCAGTTACATGGTAGACTGGTACCCGTGGCCACCTTCCAGCTCCATCATCAGATCCTGAGTACTATCTTGTGTCCAAGGTCTTGTTGAGACGAATCAAACGAGCCTAAACACGAAGTGGTTTAGTTGCATGGTTGATTGGTACCGGTGACCACCTTCCGGCTCCAACATCAGACCCTGAGTACTATCTTGTGTCAAAGATCTTATAGAAACGAATAAAACGAGCCTAAACACGAAGTGGTTTAGTGGCATGGTTGATTGGTACCGGTGACCACCTGCCGGCTCCATCATCAGACCCTGAGTACTATCTTGTGTCAAAGATCTTGTTGAGACGAATCAAACGAGCCTAAACACGAAGTGGTTTAGTTGCATGGTTGATTGGTACCGGTGACCACCTTCCGGCTCCATCATCAGACCCTGAGTATTATCTTGTGCCAAAGATCTTGTTGAGACGAATCAAACGAGCCCAAACACGAAGTGGTTTAGTTGCATGGTTGATTGGTACCGGTGACCACCTTCCGGCTCCATCATCAGACCCTGAGTACTATCTTAAGTCAAAGATCTTGTTGTGACGTATAAAACGAGCCTAAACACGAAGTGGTTTAGTTGCATTGTTGATTGGTACTGGTGACCACCTTCCGGCTCCATCATCAGACCCTGAGTACTATCTTAAGTCAAAGATCTTGTTGAGCCGAATCAAACGAGCCCAAACACGAAGTGGTTTAGTTGCATGGTTGATTGGTACCGGTGACCACCTTCCGGCTCCATCATCAGACCCTGAGTACTATCTTGAGTCAAATAAATACATATAGAATGTCAGGTCGTTTCAAATATTTTTAATCCTGTCCGGTAGTTTATTAAACTGTACCATTATAAATTATAATACTATAAAAACAGTGCTAGGATCAAAGTCTCTCGTTGCGGTTTACACGCACACAGTATAGCGTTTTACACGGCGCCCGCCGCACACAATGATAAAAAACCTCGTCGTCGCCGTTGAAAATGTGCGGAGCCGACCGACACACGTCCTGCCTCTACAAGCTCTGCCGCGGCACTGAGCTGGCGCAGCGCGCGTCATCGGTAATATAGAGTAGTTTTCAAAAAATTGCCAAAAAATTATAGTAGAATTTCATAAACACTAATGTATACCAACAGTATAAGCAAACGTTGCAGATTGCTTGAGTATGAAAATGACTTCGATATTAAGTAGATTTTCGTAGGAATTGACACTTGTTTCGGAGAGAAAATCGAGTTCGTTTTACTTTGATTTTCTCTTTCTCAAAGGTATGTAGGAAAAATATAGTTTGATATGCCTAAAGTACAGGGTATTAGTAATACAAAATAGCCAGGTTTAGCAGAGTAAAATTCTCAACATTTCCAAATAAGAGCTCGCCATTCAGTGCTTCACGGGGTTTTTCGGAAACGACCATCAGAAAAAAAAATATTACTAATTTAATAAGTCCTTTTTCTAATATTTACAACGATATTTATAAAGATAAGAAGACGCTTTTACTGGAACAAGTACTCATTGTTTCTAATAATGAGCGCAAAGTCCTGAATTTCGTCGACTAGTATCATCAATTTTGCATTATTTCGACTTTTCTTGTAAGAGCGCTCTTAAATAATATTATGTATATGTATCTCCACTTTAACTACTAGGCATTTAAATGAATAATATAATTGAAAACGTCAATACCACTAGATTCCCAATTTACTAAAATTTTAAAAATATCAATTCGTCGTTTTCCGCAGATTTTCGAATGACGAAATCGTGCGCTCGAAATTTAAAAATCGGCCCCCAGTGCTTGTTCTTATAAAAGTGAATGTCTCCGGTCAGGTGGTGACAGCGGCGGGCGCACTACTGTTGAAGCTTTGCTTGTGCAGCAGCGGGAAATGGGCGAAACACTGTACATTTCTGTTTAATTTTTTAGTCTAATTTAGTGTCCGAATGCTGAGAAAAGAGCTGCCCTCATTCTCTACACTCTGCCCTATTAGGTGTACCTACTTGCTGTACAATAATTGTACTTATATATATTTCCACCATTCCGGGTAGAATGCGGTTCAGTCGCACGGCCATCGTCTTTCCGGTCTGCCTGCACCCCAGTCTGTTGCATTAAGAATTCAATCCGTCTCTCTCTCAACAAGGAAATTATGTGATATCGCGTGTATCCTGCTGCTATAAAGCTATAGTGTAATGCTTCAGCAGTCGTAATAGGAACGGGACCTTTAATCGAAGTCTACATTTGTTTTTACAAATATGCGCAGTTCCCTGAATTATTAGTGGTAATATCCAAAAAGAGTAGACAATATTTTTTTAATCCACTCATTTACATTTTGATTTAAAAAAACTTGTGCCCTCTAATTTAGCAGGAAGTTATTACGAAGTCAAATGAGCATTTTCTATGTTTAACCTATTTGTAACGCATTATACCGGTCATATACTTTGAAGTTACCTACTCAGTGGATACACCAAAAATGTTACCTGTGGGACAAGTAATCCAGTGAAATTGTAGAATTTTGTAACATTTTGCTCTTCTGCGTCAAATCCGGTAGTTCTGATTTTTTGCAAACTTATTTATGATGTTGGCCCAATTAATAATCCAAGTTTGTGACCTTGAGCGCCGAACGCAACTTTGTCAAAAATCGAAAAACCTGCGAAAATTTCGGTTTTCGTTTAGTTTTGGGCGATTCTAATCCTAAAGGACTAGTTTTTGATAGTACCTTCCTTAGATGTCTTTAAAGAAGACTAAATTTGCTACAAAACGAGATTAGAACTGTCTCTGTAAATTGATTAGTTTCCGAGATAAAGGCTTTCAAAATTTAGATTTTTTTTTTAATTGAGCTCGTAAGCTAAGTGAGTGCAGTGAGTATGCACTTTTGACTCAGGCGATGCCGCTTAGCACGATTGTTCCTAAGGTCAAACAAAGCTGATTTGGCCCAGTAGCTACGAGATCGTACCGTGCATACCCCCCAAAAAGGGAGGGGAAAGGTCGGATTCCCAGGTCCAATCTTTGCTATATTTCTTCCTACTCTTAGGAGCTAGGGCACGTTATTTATCATTTTCATATAATTTAAGGACGAGCACATTATATATGTCGCAGTCGAAAGTGTGAACTGGTCAAAAGAACTTTTAACCGACAAAAACAGGCAAAACTGCTTTTGACTGAGCATGTTGGTCAAAAGTAGTTTTACCTGAAAATCATTGGTTAATAGTAATTGTGACTGTTACTATCAGTCAAAAGTACTCGCAGAAATAGGTAGGTTAGGGTTATTTTTTTTTTGCTACGCCCTAAAAACGAAACTGTTCCCAGAGATAGGTAGGTTAGGGTTATTTTTTTTTGCTACGCCCAAAAAACGAAACTGTTCCCAGAGATAGGTATGATTTTGAGGTAAAACTACTTTTGACCAACATGCTCAGTCAAAAGCAATTTTGCCTGTTTTTGTCGGTTAAAAGTTCTTTTGACCAGTTCACACTTTTGACTGCAACATATACATACTTTTAAAACGCCAAGTTAAGTGTTTTTTTAAAGATTTTTAACTTTTGACTTTGGCCATAATTACATTTCTATGGAAATCGTCACTCAATCCGCTTCATATTTTTACAAAAAAATGTATTAATGCCTGCTTTGAAGTGATACTTTATAGAATAAGGAAGCCCTAAATTATATGAAAATCATATATAACTTGCTCTAGTTGCTAAGAGCAGGAAGAAATATAGCTTAGATGGGACCTGGGGATCCGACCGTTTCCCCTCCCTTTTTGGGGGGTAGGCACGGTACGATATCGTAGCTACCGCGCCATATCAGCTTTGTTTGACCTTAGGAACAATCGTGCCAAGCGGCATCGCCTGAGTCAAAAGTGCATACTCACTGCACTCACTTAGCTTACGAGCTCAATTTAAAAAAAATCTAAATTTTGAAAGCCTTTATCTCGGAAACTATTTAATTTACAGCGACAGTTCTAATCTCGTATTTTAGCAAATTTAGTCTCCTTTAAAAACATCTAAGGAAGGTACTATCACAAACTACTCCTAAACAAAAACCGAAATTTTCGCAGGTTTTTCGATTTTTGACAAAGTTGCGTTCGGCGCTCGAGGTCACCAACTTGGATTATTCATTGGACCAACATCATAAATATGTCTGCAAAAAATCAGAACTACCGGATTTGACGCAACCGCTAAATGTATAATTTTACTGTATTAAACATCCTGTTAATTAAGCTAATTGAGTGACATTTTGTTATTCGGTGATATAACTAGGTACTTACAATGTATATTTTACTGTGTATTCAAAAGGTTACGAAATATAATCCGTATAAAATGGTTTTAATTTTCTGAATACATGAGGTAGGTAACATAGCAACAGGTAGGTAAGTATGATGCCTATATTAACAATAGAAAAATGATGCAAATATAGTGTTCTGGTATGTGTTTTAAAAAATATATATTTTTTAAACGTACTAGTATGAAATGTATTCATGATTCTTTATTATTTAATTCTCAAAGTTAAGTTCGTAATTTTTCATAGGTAGGTAATAAAAAAAAATTACCTGTTTTAGAATTTCGATTATTATTTACTACTAGTTATCATTATTATTTTAAGGCTTAATTACTTTATTTGTGAGTTCTTGTAATAGTTTCTGATTAACTACATAGGAAAAGTAAAAAGTGTTGGAGATTTTAGCTACCGGAACTCCTTAAAAAAGTCCTATCAAATTTACCTAAACCATTTTATACTATTTATTTTAATCGTAGAATATAGTAATCAGAACAACGTAACAGTTTTGTTTATTTATGTCAAATAAGTAAGTATAAGTTAGTGAAATAATTCTAACAATTAAACTTAAATATTTATAGAGTGTAGATTTTTTACACTACACTTTATCTGCACTTACCGGCAAGAACAACCCGTTGATCGCATCACACATCAACAGCACGGCACCGACGTACAGAAACAATTTCATCGTGTTCCAAACTAAACTCCACAGATATGAGTTCGCAGGAAAGTTGGGGTAAGTTGTCAAGCTACCGGCGGGGATAGCGGCGTCGGACTTGTGAATGGGGCGCGAATGCTCCTACTCCCTTTATAGGGCTAATAAATGGTTCTGCGCACCCTGAGCTGCGCTTGTCAACTCACTGTTGATTCTTAGCTATTTTTTTCAAACAAATCAATCATTTAATTCACGCTATAACACACGTGTTTTTAGACAGAAGCCATGACGTAACAGCATTCCGTTCATAATACTGTCCTGCCACAAATTCGAGAGAGTAATGTTATCACTAGACGATCTACAGCCTATGTTTGTAGCACGAGCGAACTTATCTCTTCAATGTATTTGCATGGTAAATATTTTGAACGTGCGTACTTTAACGGCGGACATTTGATATGAGTTTAATTGTCCGTGCTAAGAATAGACGGAAGTAGGTACTTTTACTGCAGAAGCGTCATCTAACATGGTTGCGCTAAAGTTATCACTTATTTGAGGCACTAGAAATACACCTTATTTAACCTAACACTTATCGTTATCAACAATGCCTACAGTCGTATCTTTGTAAACAGTGCCTACAGTTTCTTGTAAAAAAAGTAGATATGTTTTTATTAGCAAAGAATAAGTAAGTATTGATATCCTAGTAAACTAAGTATATGTAAGTAAAAGTACGACTATTAATCAAAAACCTACCTAGAGCGTGGTAAATTAAAGTCGCAAAAACTAAATTTACGTTACATGTCACGTCTCGGGACTGAAATGAGGAAATTGTCTCTTAGTGTTTTGATTAACTCAGAAGCTGAGTGATGGGCCCATTTCCAGCTCGACTGGGCTATAAATGAAACTTGCAGCTCTACAAGAACAATCATGGCAAGAAGACAATATACTTAATCTACGATACATACCGAAAGAGAACAACATATCGTGAAAATGCTTTCCCTTACCTTACCTTGCGTACGATTTATCGTATTGATATTAATGATACTCAATATTATTAAGTCTTACGTCTAGTGGGTAATGCTAACAATAAACACCAATTATATACGGATGTAGGTTGTCATATTTGCCAAATAGGCTGATGAGGCTTAAGTCCTAAGGATCTTCACGAGGTCTTTATTCGATCCGCTACAGCCCACCTTAGCCTACAACAATTGATGTCTGTGAAGTTGGCATATCAAAGTCTAGCAGATCACGTTTTTATTGGAGTTCTATTAGCAATGCACCATAGTTCTAGAGTTCCTGATACATTTTAGCAATAGTTCTGGCGTTTTTACCGTGAAAACCAATACTATGGAATTTCACAAAATGATATGCTAAGTTCACACACTAGCATATCATTTTGTTACAAATGGGATAAAAAAAATATGCTCGCCTCGACACATGGTAACAAAGAGTTCCTGACACAAAAAAGGCATCTTTGAGAACATTTACTACAATTTTTAACTAGATTTTAAATTATATGATATGCTAAGTTCACACGTGCTATGCTGATGTCATTTAACAACGCACAGACATATATTTGGTTCCAAACGAAAGCTCTAGCTCTATTGTTTACAGAACTTAGGAGTTCTCGGTTCTAAATCGAGCAAGGAAGTCACAAAAATGTAACTTTCATAAACTTCAAATTAAAAAAATACACGCGTAAATATAAAAATATATTTTTAAAAGTTCTAAGCGTGTTTTGAGTCTAAAATGATAGCTGTGCGTTCTATGTTCAACAATTGGTACTACAAGTTTAAGTTTAAAATGTTTGTATGTAGGGACTCTTACGCGAACTCAACATCAAAACCATACTATCAACCATCTGTCTACGCAGGATACTGGAGTTGTTCGGTCACATAACCATGAAAGAAGGCCACCATCTTGAACAACTCATCGTTACTGGCAAGGTTTATGGCAAACGACCTAGAAGCGACCTAGCCCAACATGATAAGCTGATCAAGTCCGTTCTACTCTGGACACCCAACTGCACGTCGCGCTTCACGATGTCATAAATAGGCCCAGATGGCGGGACGGGACACCGTCAAAGAGAAGCTGATTCCACGAGGATTTCACGACCCTCAGCAATATGGAACCCGACGCGAGGAGATGTAGGGACTACCTAAACGTAAAGCATTCTTCTCATAAGCATTAGTCTTTGTATTCGTGAGATTAGATTTTAATCCTCATAATGAAAACATTCAATTACCACCTGTGTTTTCCTCACCGTAACACGGTCTACGACAAAATTTTGAAAGTAAGTCAGCACATTATTAAATACTCAATTAATTTTATAGGCCCAAAATTAAACAGTCACAGGGTTTCATCACAATGTTATGTTACAAGTCTATTTATTATTACAATTGCTATATTTAAATGTACAATCGAAGTCAAAAATATGTTTACACTTTGCACCTTACTCCTTTGTAATAAGGCGAAAAATTTAAACATATCTTTGACGTCGACCGTACATATAAACGTAGGTACTACATAAGCTGAGATGAATTCTGCGTGATCGTTAATGGTCTCGGGAGTAAAAATATGACTACAAAGATCGTAAACGCTGTGATTATGGTGTAGTCTTACCCTTACATTATGGACATTAAATAGAATAATGATGCATTGCTTAGAAATAGTAAACGTGAAGCATAAATATTAAATGAAACTTAAAACTATGACCTTTATTTCAGGCAAACAATCGGTAGGGTCAAAAGGTTATAAACATAATGTACAAATTAAAACTAAACTAAACCTATCTTAATCTATGGGTTCTAAATTACAGTGTTACTAAATTATAGTCTTGTGGGCACACTTGGTGTGCCCACAAGACTGGCCGCGTTTCCTCGCTGGATAGATGCCAATGCGCTGAGCGAGGAACGAGCCAGCCCTGCGGTCACCAGTGGAACGGATTAGGAGATATTATAGACTTTGGAAAAGTTTGAGTGCCTCTGGCTCCCAAGGACCTAACGTTTCTACCTACTATTGTGATGATCATTTTTAAATAAAGTGGAAAGAGGAAGCTAAGAAAAGATGTCCATTGATGTACAGTTTATAGTACAGTAACAACATAACCTTAATTTAATTAACTTACTTGGTACGTAATTGCAAAAGTAAAAATGTATCTATCCATATTTTTCATGTCTAAATTACAGAACCAATATTGTAGAACTTTGACTCGTAGACAATTCCTTAGAAGCCCCGGGGAACTAAGAAATTGTGATTTTTTTGAAATTCACGTTTAATTAACTGCTGTCTGCCCATAAATAGAAACTTGCCAAGACAGAAGCAACTTTGATTAATCAAGATAAAGATTAAAAATATAATTGCATAAAATATCCATTTATCTTTTAGCGGCTAGAGGTTAAATATTCAATTACCACACCAGCTCGGAAAGGCTCTCTTTGTACTTGAAAAACATACATAACAGCAAAGTTGCATTTTCTCGCGTTGGTGTGGTGATTTTTTTTGTATTTCACTCTGTAGCAAAGTTTGTTTAAACTTCGAGCATTGAAACTTTCGGAACGCTTGAATTTTTAACTTTTGAACCACTCGCGTCGTAGTTGATATTTGGTGTATTTTGCTTGCTCGGGTATCAATATTATGGGGTTAAACAATAACAAAAACAAATAAGCAATGGGTAAAACACATATTTTTTATAGTAGGAGATTGCTCGACAAGATTCGTTCCATAACGAGTAGTTTTATCGAGAGTCATTCGCATCGCAAATTAGATCCAATAAAAGCGTTTTGAGGAATTAATTCCCAGCAAGCTGGAAATCATTTTAATAACTTCATTTGGCCCTAAATCCGTATACTCATACTCATTTATTTATAATATAATCACATATTACACGTCAAAAAAGAAATTAAATCTGAGTTTGCTCCATCCTAGGAGGTGTGGATAAATTTTGGGAACCTTGAGAGATATATTTTACCTTGGATTGATTGACAAAACCACTCGATGTAGAAGGAATCCACCGTCAAAATCAATGTCACTACCAGCAAGGTTGTTGTAGATCAGACACTGGTAAAAACTTTATTCGGATTTTAACACAATTTAAAAAAAGCGGCCAAGTGCGAGTCGGACTCGCCCATGAAGGGTTCCGTAGCAGCAAGTAACATAATAAAATTGCGGTTTACGATTTATGACGTACCTATTAAAAAAAAACTACTTACTAGATCTCGTTCAAACCAATTTTCGGTGGAAGTTTGCATGGTAATGTACATCATAATATATTTATTTTAGTTTTATCATTCTCTTATTTTAGAAGTTGGGGACACACACATTTTACCACTTTGGAAGTGTCTCTCGCGCAAACTATTCAGTTAAGAAAAAAATTATATTAGAAACCTCAATATCATTTTTGAAGACCTATCCCACACGTATGGGTTTGATGAAAAAAATTTTTTTTTAGTTTCAGTTCTAAGTATGTTCTAAGTATAGGGGAACCCCCAAAATTTATTGTTTTTTTTTCTATTTTTGTGTGAAAATCTTAATGCGGTTCACAGAATACATCTACTTACTAGGGAATGCAATCTCGATCTCGCAATATCGAGATTCAATCTCGTTGACAGGAAATCTCGATTTTAGCAATCTCGGTCGAGATCTCGATTAATATTTTCGAGATTTCGAACGAGATTGAAAGATTGATCCATGTGAATTTCATTATTTTGAGTAATCTTTTTGACCTTAGATTCATGTTGTTCAAGCGGTGCTATTGTGTGCGGCCGGCTTTAGCTGACGATAAAAGCACTGTTCAGCGCTCTGTGCGGAAAAATCGGACGAACTTACGGACGTATCTAGTCACAATTATTTATGATTTTTGCTCACTTACCCTACATTTTTTTGTAAGTTGCTGATTGCTTGTCACAAATATCAACTAAGCATGTTATTCTGCTTACATTTTTGTATAATTAAAAATAATTATTACCACTTATTCATAATTAGAAAGCGCTGGTGGCCTAGCGGTAAGAGCGTGCGACTTTCAATCCGGAGGTCGCGGGTTCAAACCCCGGCTTGTACCAATGAGTTTTTCGGAACTTACGTACGAAATATCATTTGATATTTACCAGTCGCTTTTCGGTGAAGGAAAACATCGTGAGGAAACCGGACTAATCCTAATAAGGCCTAGTTTCCCCTCTGGGTTGGAAGGTCAGATGGCAGTCGCTTTCGTAAAAACTAGTGCCTACAAAATATGTGAAAAGTGTCAAGGAAAATTGGTTATATAAATAAAATGAAAACAATGTTGGCCGTCATAAATAGTATGACAGGGAGGCAAAAGGATCGCGCGTATAAAAATATGTCATTAAAATTAGCCGATTCGATCGTAACAGCGCCAGAACAAGTAGCTCACATATTTAATGAACACTTCGCGTCGGTAGGTGAGACGGACTTTAGAGCCGGAGCGATAACGGCGCGCGCGCGCCGTGTGCATACCCCCGCCACTAACTCAATATTCATACAACCGGTGACCGAAACCGAAACCATAAAAATTATAAGGCAGCTCAAAAATAAAAATAGTTTTGGTGTCGATGAAATACCGCCCGTACTTATAAAACTGTGTGCATTAGAGTTAGCACAGCCACTGACAAAACTGATAAACCAGTCATTTAATCAAGGAATATTCCCGGACTTGCTTAAAATATCCATTATTAAACCTATATTTAAAAACGGTGACGTAACCAATCCAAACCAATATCGACCTATCGCACTCTTACCAACCGTGTCAAAAATATTCGAAAAATGTATGATAAATCGAGTCTACAAGTTTTTCGAAAAGTTCAACATCTTAGATAAAAATCAATACGGATTTAGGAAAAACCACTCAACAACACTAGCGGTTTATCAATATATACAGAACATCTTAGGTCATATAGACAATAGAACATATAGTATAGGACTTTTACTGGATATGACAAAAGCGTATGAAAAAGTATCACACGAAATCTTACTCTGTAAATTGTACGGGATGGGTATACGCGGCACTACATATAATTGGTTCAAATCGTACCTCGGAAACCGTAAGCAATGCGTACAAGTAGACCACTTCGATGAGGACCGCGAGGAATTAAAGACCGTGACGTCAAATTTGCGTCATACTACTTGTTCAATACCCCAAGGAAGCGTTTGTGGATGCCTACTATTTCTGGCATATATTAATGACCTGCCAAAAATACTCAACACAGACACAACCTGCGTTATGTTTGCTGACGACGTCTCTCTATTGTTTAATTGCAATAACAGCTCCGAATGTACATCACAACTTCAGAACATTTTTAGTTCCGTACAGAAATGGCTCGGTGAACATAACTTGGAAATTAACTTGGAAAAGACCAAAATCATACAATTTAAGCCCACACAAAAAAAGCCATTGGAACTAAGTTTAGACACTGCCACATGTAATATAGAAGAGGTCGCGGAATTCAATTTGTTAGGTATAACCATAGATTCCGGTATGAATTGGAAGACCCACATACAAAACATAAAAACGAAAATGTCAAAATTTGTATATGCCCTAAGCATACTAAAAAAGAACACAAATTACGAGTGTGCATTATCCGCATATTACGCATACGCGTACGCATGGCTTCGGTATGCTGTAGTCCTTTGGGGTGATAGTGTCGAGGCCGAACAGCTTTTTATAATGCAGAAAAAGTGTATTCGAATTTTGGCGAATGTGCGTATACCAGATAGCTGCCGTCCGTACTTTGTTCGTTACAAACTTTTAACACTGCCCTGCATCTATATATTGCAAGCTGCTCTTTTTGTTCGCGAAAACCCTCATTTATTTGAACCAAAACAGGATAAGCAAACAACTAGAGCACAGTACAGGAATAAATTGCAGTTACCCAAAACGAACTTACAAATGTGTAAAAATGGTCCACATTACAAATGTATCCAAATAACTAATAAAATTCCTGACTCGATTAAGCAAGAACCACAAAATGCGATCTTTAAAAATAAATTAAAAAAAATATTACTAGATAAATGTTATTATTGTGTTAGTGACTTTTTTAATGATAATTTATAATTCTTATTTTATTATTATTTATTGTGACATTGAATTTTAAATTATTGCATGAAATGTTTTTATATTACTTTGACTATTGCTAAAAACTTAATGTATGGAATGTTATTTAATTTATCTTTTGTTGACTTTTACAATGTTACTATTATTAGACTTTTGTTTTTCTTATACACGCTAATTATACGGTAAATATATTATAATGAAATGTTTAATAGGTATTAGCTAGTAAGTTAAATGTTGTGTGCCCTAACAGGGTGTCATGAATTGGGCAACTTAACTGTAACATCTTATTATGTAATTTATGTTCATGACTATGCAATAAATGAAATGAAATATGAAATATGTCAATTCTTGGGATTAGTTGTCAAGCGGACCCCAGGCTCCCATGAGCCGTGGCAATATGCCGGGATAACGCGAGGAAGATGATGATTCATAATTAGATGCAAATTAGAGCTAAGTACGTATATATTTTTTCTTTTTTTCACAAAAAGTATTTTTCTTATTAAATTTTGATTAATTTGTAGTTTTTATCTTCAAAATAAATCATGACGTACTCTAAATAAGTAGTATATACGGAATTCTTAGAAATATTTGCTCAAAATAACACATTTTTAATTACTTTGTCAAATCTCGATCTCGTCGAGATTAATCTCGATCTCGAAAGTGTGACCGCCGAGATCTCGAAATACCCTATCTCGATTCAAATTTCTCGTGCGAGATCTCGAATCGCCAATCTTGGTGCGAGATTGCATTCCCTACTACTTACCAAGTTTCAACAGTATAGTTCTTATAGTTTCGGAAAAAAGTGGCTGTGACATACACGGACAGACAGACAGACAGACATGACGAATCCATAAGGGTTCCGTTTTTTGCCATTTGGCTACGGAACCCTAAAAACAAAAAAATTGGCGGCCATTTTTTACAATGTTTGACTACGAATTCATATTAACCCTTAAACAGGTAGTGTATCTATAGGTACCATATAGCAATTTTTTTTTGACGAGCAGTGTAAATACAACGACCGCAAAATGTCATTGCCGTAAAGTGTATATAGTGGGTGAATTCCGAACGTAAAAAAATGGGAGGTGTCAAAATAAATTTCTTTGAAATTTTAGTTGTCAATTTCAGTTCGACAATAAATGGCCGTTTTTGTACGTTCCTCCCGCTATAAAAGTTCGCTACGCCGAAAAAAAATACTGTAAGTATTTTGTGTTGTATTTTTTTGGTACATTATTAAATAATGTATGGGTAGTAGTAATTTACGTTAGTTATTGTTTTCTGATAAAATATTCGCTCTAAAAGTTTGTGGTTCGTATGAACCCTCTGCCCGTTTGGGGCACGTTCAAGTGGTTTAGCTACGTATGATTAGAGCAAATTTTTCGTCGGACGTACCGTTTTTGAACTACTAGCAAAAAAATTAAAAAGAGCCAAATTTTTTTCACAATTCCTGGAATGGACCAAACTCGGTTTACACTAATTTAGAACCAAATGAAGGTAATAAGACGATTTTCAGCTTGCTGGGAATTAATTCCTGAAAAAATCTAATTTGATTGGCCTATTGCTTAACCGATGCAGATTGTACCGTTTTAATATGTCATTCATAAAACAGATAAAAGGAAAACCGGCCAAGTGCGAGTCAGACTCGCGTTCCAAGGGTTTCGTACATTAAGTCCGACTCTCGCTTGACTGCACATTTCTAATAGGTTTTCCTGTCATCTATAAGTAAAGAATTATTCTGTGTATTTTTTTCAAAATTTTAGACCCAGTAGTTTTGGAGATAAAGGGAGGGATATGGTAATTTTTTGGCTATTTTCTTAAATAACTTCTAACCTTTTTATTTTAAAATTATACAATAAATACATTTGAAATTCTCAAAATGAGCTCTTTCATTGGATATATAACATGATATAGATTGAAAAACTTAATTTTTAACTTTCTCATTTACCCCCCTAAAAGTGGCCCCCATGTTTAAAATTCATTTGTTTACGGTACATGTCCGTCTTTGGGTCACTTATTTACATATGTGTACCATATTTCACCTTAATTAGTCCAGTATTTTCCAAGAAAATAGGCTGTGACAGACGGACAGACAGACAGAGAGACAGACGTAGCGTACGAGTGATCCTATAAGGGTTCCTTATTTTCCTTTTGAGGTACGGAACCCTAAAAAGTAACCATAATACGTATACCTAGTAGTGTACTTTTAAAATAACGCAAATACCTATAAATCATAATTGTTCCATAATTGCACGGTAATTAAGTTCAAAAGCGATTTTCGAATTTTTCAGTGATAGTTAAAATCAAGATATATTTTTTCAAATACTTTTTTATTTTCTTCACAAAGGCTTAGGTGTCCGCCACTAGGCAACATCCCCCTACTATAAAAGTCTCTCAAATCAAATCAAAATCTACCCTCAAATGGCTTCTTAAGGCGACGGTAGTGGTGGGTAAAATTTCAGATTCTGTCAATTTACCCCATTTCACACACAAGCGCACTTCACGCACACTACCTCACTTTACTGGGACAGGTCAGTGACCCATCATGTTTTTTTAAGATTGGACTTTTAGTTTAGTATTGACCACTAGCCTCCTTTGAGGGTAAAAGCGTTCCATTTAAAGATGAAAGAGAAACAATGCATTTAATCTTGCTTTCCTTGTCTGTTCATGTCACACGTGACGTACCTATAATTCATTTGATTGTTGACTGTTTTACTACCTAATATTGCTTTGTCGAGATACGTGTTTTGTACAATTAAAGCGAATAAAACAAGATGTCATTAAGTCAGATGTAAAATGTTATTTACTACTCTATACGGTTTTTCATAAGGTGCAATATCCATTCAATGGGAATTTAAATAAATAAAGTTTCGGCAGGGTGGCAATTCCATTTTGGCGGATAAAGCGAAACAGAGTAGTTCTATCGAACCTGCTTACAAATTTTCACGAGAATCAGTTGAGAAATGTGATCTGCAAAGGAGAACATACTAAAAGCATTTTTGCCCAAGCTGAAATCGAGACCTTTGCTAACGCTCGGCCAATGATGGTTTAGGTACACCTATAAAAAATGGTTGTCCCTGCTGTAATTTTAATATCTTTATATTTCAACCGGTATAGTTTTACCTTCAAAAATAATCGGTATCGCTAAACAATAGCGGTACCTTACTACTTATACGTTCACGAAATCGGTATATGCATAAGTTGATTGTTAGTAAACTAACCTGGAAAATAATCTCAAAATCACCGAAACATTTATGTTCAGTCACCTGCAATAATATGTTACGTAATTAGCGCCAACTTTGCCTCCAGGGAAACTTCGCCCAAAACGACAATTTTAAACAAATTCGTTAATGTAGAAAAATTGATAATAGTTATGGCCACCCTGCTGTTTTTAGTAGAAAATAGGTTATATTTCTGACCAAACTTGTGCATAACTGATATACCAAACTTGTGCATAACTTGACTTGGGAATTTTGAGCGAGTTGTTTAATATAGTGTATATTTCGGCGGGCAGAAAATTGATAAATAATGAATGCAAGTTGAAAAAATTGAGAACCCTTTGACGACAAATATTTCCGGGTTTGAGTTATAACACATGAAGCATCGATTATGTCTATTCAGATTTAAACTAAAAAGGCCTAAATACACAAAAGTTTTAGCGGTGGGCAAAGTAATCCGGTAATTTGGCATCCATACCAACATTGCCCACCACCAAAAACGGATTAGGGTTGTCACTTTCATCTAATTTAGCCAACTTCGCAAGTAAAAGAAGGTTACGAAGGTTAAGAAGGAAGGTTTGTACACTAAAATAAGTTTATAAATATATACTGTATTTAATTTGTCTTATTATCCTTTATTCAGATGTTTTATCCCGTTAACGAATGAAAAACACAATAAAAATCATATTTTTGGCCATTAAACTATTGTAACAGATTTTCTCAAAAGTGACAACCCTAGCCTTTGTAAAATGCTTAGGCGAGCCTTATTTGGAAATGGGCAAAAACGGGTAGGCAACATTGCCCAGCAAATTTATTTAAAAGTTTTACACTTATCGCTAAGTTATTAACAGGGAATGGTAGGATTGCCCAAAACCTTTAAGTGATCCTTAGACATCATCATCATACGAGCTGTATTTGAATACCAAATTGACGTGGGCAATGTTGGCGAAAACCCCGGATATCTTTGCCCGCCCTCTAAAACGCAAAAAATGGGTAAAAACACGATAAAACATTTTTTTCTTCAAAACTGATGCGATTGATCACAATGGACGTGCTGAGCAAAAAAAAGTCATATGATGTGATATTTTTTGAGAAATTCGTGTTTAAAAAAAAAGCGGGCAAAGTTGGTGATAATCACGGTAGGTACCTACTCTTCGAAGGCCGCAAAAATATGTGACATCCTCTTATGGTTCTACAAATAAGATCGTGTCAGACATTTTTGCGGCCTTCGTTGTGTAACATAAATTGCAGGTGACTGTACATTTGGAATATTTTATTTGACGACCTTGCCTATGAAGCCGATGGTCCCGGGCTCGAATCCTGGTAAGGGCATATATTTGTATGATGATACAGATATTTGTTCCTGAGTTATGGTTGTTTTCTATGAACTTAAGTATTTATATATTATTAGGGCGAGCGAAGCGAGCCCTATCACTATTCGACAAACTATGCATTCTTGTGGTACACTTTACGGAAAAACTATTGCACTGAATGTAAGTGCGCACAAAGCGCGCTGAATGTCGGGCTTCGCCCGACCTTTAAGTGTGAGGGGCGCCACAGGCGCCTTGTATGTAAGAGCGCGCGAAGCGCGCTGGACGTCAGGCTTCGCCCGACCTTTAAGTGTGAGGGGCGCCGCAGGCGGCCTGTATGTAAGAGCGCGCGAAGCGCGCTGGACGTCGGGCTTCGCCCGACCTTTAAGTGTGAGGGGCGCCGCAGCCACCCTGTCTGTAAGAGCGCGCGAAGCGCGCTGGACGTCGGGCTTCGCCCGACCTTTAAGTGTGAGGGGCGCCGCGGGCGCCCTGTATGTAAGTGCGCGCGAAGCGCGCTGGACGTCGGGCTTCGCCCGACCTTTAAGTGTGAGGGGCGCCACAGGCGCCTTGTATGTAAAAGCGCGCGAAGCGCGCTGGACGTCGGGCTTCGCCCGACCTTTAAGTGTGAGGGGCGCCGCAGCCACCCTGTCTGTAAGAGCGCGCGAAGCGCGCTGGACGTCGGGCTTCGCCCGACCTTTAAGTGTGAGGGGCGCCTGCAGGCGCCCTGTATGTAAGAGCGCGCGAAGCGCGCTGGACGTCGGGCTTCGCCCGACCTTTAACTGTGAGGGGCGCCGCAGGCGCCCTGTATGTAAGTGCGCGCGAAGCGCGCTGGACGTCGGGCTTCGCCCGACCTTTAAGTGTGAGGGGCGCCTGCAGGCGCCCTGTATGTAAGAGCGCGCGAAGCGCGCTGGACGTCGGGCTTCGCCCGACCTTTAACTGTGAGGGGCGCCGCAGGCGCCCTGTATGTAAGTGCGCGCGAAGCGCGCTGGACGTCGGGCTTCGCCCGACCTTTAAGTGTGAGGGGCGCCGCAGCCACCCTGTCTGTAAGAGCGCGCGAAGCGCGCTGGACGTCGGGCTTCGCCCGACCTTTAAGTGTGAGGGGCGCCGCAGGCGCCCTGTATGTAAGTGCGCGCGAAGCGCGCTGGACGTCGGGCTTCGCCCGACCTTTAAGTGTGAGGGGCGCCACAGGCGCCTTGTATGTAAAAGCGCGCGAAGCGCGCTGGACGTCGGGCTTCGCCCGACCTTTAAGTGTGAGGGGCGCCGCAGGCGGCCTGTATGTAAGAGCGCGCGAAGCGCGCTGGACGTCGGGCTTCGCCCGACCTTTAAGTGTGAGGGGCGCCGCAGCCACCCTGTCTGTAAGAGCGCGCGAAGCGCGCTGGACGTCGGGCTTCGCCCGACCTTTAAGTGTGAGGGGCGCCTGCAGGCGCCCTGTATGTAAGAGCGCGCGAAGCGCGCTGGACGTCGGGCTTCGCCCGACCTTTAACTGTGAGGGGCGCCGCTGGCGCCCTGTATGTAAGTGCGCGCGAAGCGCGCTGGACGTCGGGCTTCGCCCGACCTTTAAGTGTGAGGGGCGCCTGCAGGCGCCCTGTATGTAAGAGCGCGCGAAGCGCGCTGGACGTCGGGCTTCGCCCGACCTTTAACTGTGAGGGGCGCCGCAGGCGCCCTGTATGTAAGTGCGCGCGAAGCGCGCTGGACGTCGGGCTTCGCCCGACCTTTAAGTGTGAGGGGCGCCGCAGGCGCCCTGTATGTAAGTGCGCGCGAAGCGCGCTGGACGTCGGGCTTCGCCCGACCTTTAAGTGTGAGGGGCGCCGCAGGCGCCCTGTATGTAAGTGCGCGCGAAGCGCGCTGGACGTCGGGCTTCGCCCGACCTTTAAGTGTGAGGGGCACCGCAGGCGCCCTGTATGTAAGTGCGCGCGAAGCGCGCTGGACGTCGGGCTTCGCCCGACCTTTAAGTGTGAGGGGCGCCGCAGGCGCCCTGTATGTAAGTGCGCGCGAAGCGCGCTGGACGTCGGGCTTCGCCCGACCTTTAAGTGTGAGGGGCGCCGCAGGCGCCCTGTATGTAAGTGCGCGCGAAGCGCGCTGGACGTCGGGCTTCGCCCGACCTTTAAGTGTGAGGGGCACCGCAGGCGCCCTGTATGTAAGTGCGCGCGAAGCGCGCTGGACGTCGGGCTTCGCCCGACCTTTAAGTGTGAGGGGCGCCGCAGACGCCCTGTATGTAAGAGCGCGCGAAGCGCGCTGGACGTCGGGCTTCGCCCGACCTTTAACTGTGAGGGGCGCCGCAGGCGCCCTGTATGTAAGTGCGCGCGAAGCGCGCTGGACGTCGGGCTTCGCCCGACCTTTAAGTGTGAGGGGCGCCTGCGGCGCCCTGTATGTAAGTGCGCGCGAAGCGCGCTGGACGTCGGGCTTCGCCCGACCTTTAACTGTGAGGGGCGCCGCAAGCGCCCTGTATGTAAGTGCGCGCGAAGCGCGCTGGACGTCGGGCTTCGCCCGACCTTTAAGTGTGAGGGGCGCCGCAGGCGCCCTGTATGTAAGAGCGCGCGAAGCGCGCTGGACGTCGGGCTTTGCCCGACCTTTAAGTGTGACTGATAAAGTTCATGTGCCAGTGGCACTCGGTCGGAGTCCAAGACCCACCTCCCCGACCATCCTCCCTATAAGTGACTCGGAGGTATATATACGCGACAGGAAAAATTTCGATAGCGCGATGTAGAACATTCCAATTTCGAATATTTATTGACGCCTAGTTATGAATTATATGATACTTGTGCTTCCTCGATGTGTATCTATAGAAATTATAAAAATGGCAATTTTTTTTTCTGAAAAACGATACTTATGGATCCCAGAGGCCCTTAACGCGATCTCAAGTGAAATTTGAACGAAACGGCCGCCATCTTGATTTTCTTTATTTCCGACCCGTACTTGATAAAAATCGATATCTGAGAGTCCGAGAGGCCCCTTAACACGAATCTGAAGTCGAAATTTAGCGAAACGGTCGCCATCTTGATTTTCTTTATTTCCGGCCCGATCTTGATAAAAATCGATGTCTGAGAGTCCGAGAGGCCCCTTAACACGAATCTGAAGTCGAAATTTAGCGAAACGGTCGCCATCTTGATTTTCTTTATTTCCGGCCCGATCTTGATAAAAATCGATGTCTGAGAGTCCGAGAGGCCCCTTAACACGAATCTGAAGTCGAAATTTAGCGAAACGGTCGCCATCTTGATTTTCTTTATTTCCGGCCCGATCTTGATAAAAATCGATGTCTGAGAGTCCGAGAGGCCCCTTAACACGAATCTGAAGTCGAAATTTAGCGAAACGGTCGCCATCTTGATTTTCTTTATTTCCGGTCCGATCTTGATAAAAATCGATGTCTGAGAGTCCGAGAGGCCCCTTAACACGAATCTGAAGTCGAAATTTAGCGAAACGGTCGCCATCTTGATTTTCTTTATTTCCGGCCCGATCTTGATAAAAATCGATATATGAGAGTCCGAGAGGCCCCTTAACACGAATCTGAAGTCGAAATTTAGCGAAACGGTCGCCATCTTGATTTTCTTTATTTCCTGTCCGATCTTGATAAAAATCGATGTCTAAGAGTCCGAGAGGCCCCTTAACACGAATCTGAAGTCGAAATTTAGCGAAACGGTCGCCATCTTGATTTTCTTTATTTCCGGCCCGATCTTGATAAAAATCGATATATGAGAGTCCGAGAGGCCCCTTAACACGAATCTGAAGTCGAAATTTAGCGAAACGGTCGCCATCATGATTTTCTTTATTTTCGGCCCGATCTTGATAAAAATCGATATATGAGAGTCCGAGAGGCCCCTTAACACGAATCTGAAGTCGAAATTTAACGAAACGGTCGCCATCTTGATTTTCTTTATTTCCGGCCCGATCTTGATAAAAATCGATATCTGAGAGTCCGAGAGGCCCCTTAGCACGAATCTGAAGTCGAAATTTAACGAAACGGTCGCCATCTTGATTTTCTTTATTTTCGGCCCGATCTTGATGAAAATGGATATCTTTGGGTCCGAGAGGCCCCTTAACAATAATCTGAAGTGGAAATTTCACGAAATGGCCGCCATCTTTATTTTTGACCCGATCTTGATGAAAATTGATATCTGAGGGTCCGAGAGGCCCCTTAACAAGAATCTGAAATCGAAATTTAACGAAACAGCCGCCATCTTGATTTTTTTAAATTTAGACCCGATCTTGATAAAAATCGATATCTGAGGATCCATAATGACGATGTCAAAATTATTACTGGGATCATTTGGAGTCTTAGTGAAAATCGCCCTCGAAAATTGAAATCGTGTCTTTTCACCCCGGTTTGCGGTATGTATAAAACCCGAAAGTCGCTTCATAATCTTATTTTACTTACAAGGGGGAGGGAAAGGGTTTTCATAGTTCTTACGTAAGATTACAAAGCTGCGATTTTTTTTAATATCTATGAAATTATGAAGTTTAAAATAATACTTCCACACTCTATGCTATCAAACACTTGCCTTTAGATACAGCCTATTCTTATTATTTCTTACATAGGGGAGGAAGGGGGTTAAAAGCTGGCAAAAATTGTCTTACGTAATTAATGAATGGCGCCTTTAGTGTTACTATTGCTTGGAACTGCTAAAATTATAAATAAAGATAAGTATATTAATACAAACTTCAGTGACTTACTGCCGATATAGACGGACTACAACCCGACTGCAACTTGTATGGGAACTGCACGTCGACTGCACGCCAATTGCAACGTCGGCGTGCAGTTCAACAAAATGACCCAGACCCCTGGCAGTACTTATCTTATCTTATCCTATTGTTTTCGGGGGCCCTTGCGGATATACTTCGACCCATAGGGATCTTTTGTGCAATTACCCCCTAGATAGGATCCGTCAACTACTCAAGAGCTTTTCCCACCATATCCATGTGTCGGATGATGGAGCTCATGGGTAGCGTTTTAAAGTCCTTTGGTTCCAGGTATCCTGCTCCAAAGTCCTTCATTCGTTGTCTGGCGAGGGCGTGACATTAGGTGTTTTACTGTCTCTTCCTCTTCGCCACACATACGACAATCGGTGTTGTCAGAGTGTCCCATCTTGGCCAGAATTCCTTTGACCCCGTAATGGCCAGTAAACACCCCCGTTATGATTTGGAGTTGTCTTTTACTAAGTTTCCAAATCTAAGCTCCAACCGGAGTCTACTCCTTGCATAAAGAGCTTTGTGTGCTTTAGACCTGTCAGACTGTCCCATTCTTCCTGATGTTTGGTCTTTAATAGCCGTTGTGATGGTTCCCTGTGAGAGCCCCACGAATGGTTCCGGACCTATAAGGTTACTTTCAGATCCGGTTCTGGCAAGTTCATCTGCATTTTCATTGCCTGGGATCCATACCAGTTGCACTCTGTTTTGTCTTCCAAGCTGGTTCAGAGCATGGACGCCTACTAGAAACCACTCTGGGCGCTTCAAGCGCTTTGAGTGCAGCCTGATTGTCGCTGAGTATATAGATATTCTTCCCTTGGGTTTACCTAACTACATTCTCATGCACACAGGCAATTATAGCGAATTATGTCGGCTTGGAAGACAGTGGCGTAATTGCCCATGCGCCCATGCTTATACTACTACTAAAGTCATTAGCATAAATGCCTGCCCCCGTACCAGATTCTGTCTTAGACCCGTCTGTGTACCATATGATGTCGTTTTCATCGGAAATTGGTGCTACAAGACCTTCGGTCCATTCAACCCTTGTTGGAATTTTAACGTTAAGATTCTTACGGAACCCAAACTTGGGTTGCATCTTATCGCAGCCCATATTCGTAATCCTTTTCATGAAATTGTCTCATTCCATGTTTGTGTGTTTGGTCCTTTTAGCATCGTTGAAGACAGCCCTGGTTTCCTTCCAGAGTTTTGCAATATCCGGCTTCCACCAAGGCACCTTCTTCGCCAGGATTAATTCCGGGCAGTTGTTTGACCAAGCTGTGTAGACAGCTTGTACTATTCTGTCTTTTTCAAGTTCTATGTCAATAATAGAGTTTAACTTGCCTTTAGGGTCTCCCAGTTCCACCTTCAGGTCGCTTTTGAACGCTAACCAGTTGGTGTTCCTGGGATTCCGTTTGCATATAGTTTCTAATTGGACCCTGGCAGTACTTAGTGGAACTCAGGTTTGGTGCAACAAAAACACATTATCTTTTGGTCAACCGACTCATCTTGATGAGCACTAAGGAGAGTAGTACCCAAGATAGAGCTGATGTTGAACCCTGGCAGTACCTAGTGGAACTCAGGTTTGGTGCAACATAGGCACACGCTGTTTTAGTCATTCGACACGTCTTGATGAGCACTTGGGAGAGCAGTACCCAAGATAGAGCTGATGCTGAACCCTGGCAGTACCAAGTGGAACTCAGGTTTGGTGAAACATAGGCACACGCTGTTTTGGTCATCCGACACGTCTTAATGAGCACTTGGAAGAGCAGTACCCACGATAGCGCTGATGCTGAACCCTGGCTGCACCTAGTCGAACTGTGTGTGTGTGTGTGTGTTTATATGCGGAGCAGCGTGATTACCGTCAGTAGGTGTCCAGACGGGATAGTTTTTCGCTTAATTGTGTGGTGTGGGCGCAAAAATAAATTCAAGGACACTAGCTCGCTGACCCAACATTATGTAGGAAAGCCAGTTGGCTTCCTCGCAAAAAACTGGGCAACATAGGCACACGCTGTTTTAGTCATTCGACACGTCTTGATGAGCACTTGGGAGAGCAGTACCCAAGATAGAGCTGATGCTGAACCCTGGCAGTACCAAGTGGAACTCAGGTTTGGTGAAACATAGGCACACGCTGTTTTGGTCATCCGACACGTCTTAATGAGCACTTGGAAGAGCAGTACCCACGATAGCGCTGATGCTGAACCCTGGCTGCACCTAGTCGAACTGTGTGTGTGTGTGTGTGTATTTATATGCGGAGCAGCGTGATTACCGTCAGTAGGTGTCCAGACGGGATAGTTTTTCGCTTAATTGTGTGGTGTGGGCGCAAAAATAAATTCAAGGACACTAGCTCGCTGACCCAACATTATGTAGGAAAGCCAGTTGGCTTCCTCGCAAAAAACTGGGCGACCGTGTAGGATGTAATAAGCCCTAATGAAATTGTATAGTATGTGTGGATGATATTGGAAATTTGATTTTGTCGGCTGGACACGTTTTTAATGGACAAAGTAAAAACTGTAACAGACAGGCGTACCGGACAGCGACCGGGGTTCGGTTAGCATATTTCTTTCTTGCTCTCACTTATAGCTGCGTCCTTAACGGACTTATTACGTACCCACTCGATCGAACATGTAACAAGCCTCGGATTGGATTAAAGTCGCGGTCCGGTACGTTTAGGTAGAAATCTCCGCGAGCCCTTACAAAGCTCTGCTTTTTGCTAGTATATATCGTTGTCTGAGTACCCACAACACAAGCTTTTCTTGAGCTTACCGTGGGACTTAGTGAATTTGTGTAAGAATGTCCCTATAATATTGTTAGGTTTAAGATATCGGGTAGATGAGATTTTCACGCCAGCCGGTTGCACCCGGCAACAGCCTTGTCAGTCGGAATATAGCTATACGATAAACGGCCGTGTCTCATTTCTTGACACCCTTTTCCCTCCAAAATAACAGTGGCGACGACTTAACGGACTTTGCGCGTGTGTTGGTTTTATTCGGTAATCATGGCTAAAATGTCAGTTGGATTTTTGAGTGTGTTCAATCACGAAGAACAGGAGTGGTTATTATATAAGGGCCGCCTTGAACAATGGTTTATAGCAAATGACATTAGTGAGGACACGGACAAATCGGACGCAAAACGTCGGGCTATTTTATTAAGTAGCTTAGCAGAGCCGACGTACCGACTCGTAAAAAATCTCGCGCTCCCTGCCGAGGTGGGATCGCTCGAGTTAGCAAAGTTAACGGGACTTCTCGACGGCCATTTTAAAACTGGAAAGTGCGGGTTCGCGGAACGTTTCAAATTTTATAGTGCCGTGCAATCATCGGGCGAGTCGTTAGCGGATTGGGCGGCGCGAGTTCGTGGTTTATCATTGCATTGCAATTTCGTGGCGGCGAGTTTAGAAGACACGCTGCGAGATCGGTTCGTGCTGGGCATGACTGGAGGCCCGGAGCGGGACCGGCTATTCAGAGAACCTCTGGAAGACTTCACACTAGCGAAGGCACTGCAGTTAGCGGAGAGCATCCGCTGCGCGAGAGAAGGTGCGCAGCAGGCGAAGGTGCGCGACGCAGCGGACGTGCACAAGGTGGCCGCAGCAGCAAGCCAACGCGACTCGGCAGAACGGGGTTCCGCAGGCGAGCACCACGCGGGATCAAAAGGGTTCTGTACAGTGTTCAGTGTGCGGATACTTTAACCATGAGGGCAAGAAGTGTAGATTTAAAAATGCGTCGTGCAAGTTGTGCGGTGTTAAAGGGCATTTAATGCGCGTTTGTAACTCGAAGAATGTCCCATCTAATCACCATTTCCTACAATGTTGCACGGATGAAGCCGATGAGGGTGAGTATTTAATATATAATATTCGTACAAATCGAGGAGAACCAATGTTGGTGTCGGTAACGGTGGATAATGTTCAGTTAACATTTGAATTAGACACTGGGTCTGCAGTGACAGCAGTTAATGAATCCGTGTATTTTAAACATTTTTCGAATCATCCTTTACGTAAAAGTCATAAAATACTTCGTAGTTATAATCACGGTATAATCGGGTTGGCTGGAGTGATAACGCTGCCTTTTGTTTACAATAATCAAACCGAATTTATAGAAGTCCATGTAGTAACAGATGGCGGACCTCCGTTGCTAGGGAGGGACTTCTGCTCAAAGTTCCACTTAGAGGTAACTTCGAGGGTAAATGCGTGTAACTGGGATGAGTGTGATAAAATTTTGACAAATTATTCGCATTTATTTTCCGATAAATTGGGTTGCTGCAAAGACGTGGAAGTAAAATTACATTTAAAACCGGATGCGATTCCGATTTTTAAAAAAGCTAGATCGGTGCCGTTTGCTATTCGACCAAAACTCGAGCTAGAATTAAATCGCTTATTGGATTTAGGTATAATTGAACCCGCCACCTCTTCAGATTTCGCGAGCCCCATTGTCCCCGTATTAAAACAGGACGGTAGCATTCGGTTGTGTGCGGATTACTCTGCTACTCTTAACAAACAGCTGATTATAGAAAAATATCCCTTGCCACGTATTGACGAGTTATTTTCGAAACTTCACGGCGGACTGCAATTCACAAAGTTAGATTTATCGGGAGCGTATAACCAGATTAAATTGCACCCCGACTCACAACCTCTGACCTGCATCAATACACACAAAGGCTTATACATGTATAAGCGATTAATTTTTGGATTAGCCAGTGCTCCGTCTATTTTTCAGCGCACCTTAGAGAAAATTCTATCGGGAATAGATGGTGTACTCCAATTTCTGGACGATATTCTGATTACGGGAAAAACTAAGGATGAGCACATTGCTAGACTACGGGAAGTATTTAAGCGACTTGAGAACGCGGGATTAGTTCTTAAAAAGGAAAAATGTAGTTTCTTTCAAGATTCCGTATCTTACTTAGGTTATATAATCGACAGGCACGGATTACATAAGTCACCTGAAAAAGTAAAAGCAATCTTAAATGCGAAACAACCAAGAAATGTTACTGAATTGAAATCATTTTTAGGGTTGGTGAACTACTATAGGGGATTCATAAAAAACGCATCTACTATCTTACATCCGTTACATGAATTGCTACAAAAAAATGTTAAATGGCAGTGGCTTCAGGAGCAGGAGGACGCGTTTGTTGCTATAAAAAATGCACTGGCAGCGGATAACACGCTTGCGCATTTTAACCCGGATGCACGAATAATTTTGACAGTGGATGCGTCACCCTTTGGACTTGGGTCCATCTTATCACAAGTGGGGGATGATGGAGTTGAGCAACCCATATCCTTTATGTCTAGAAGTTTAAATGCCGCGGAAAAACGTTATAGTCAAATCGAAAAAGAGGCAACTGCAATCGTTTTCGGTATCACGAAATACCACCAATACCTGTATGGCAGAGCAACACCATTTATTTTACGAACGGACCATAAGCCCCTTTTATCAATTTTTAATCCCGCGAAAGGGATACCGGAAGTGACCGCAAATAGACTTCAGCGGTATGCCCTATTCTTGGCCGCATATAATTACACTATCGAGTACGTTAGCAGTGCGCACAACACGGCAGATTTTCTTAGTCGCTCCATGGCGATGACGTCATCATTGCAATCTGAGCGAAGCGGCGAGGCGGTCGCGCCAGGGGCGGCCGAAACTGATCGCGCATCCTATATTCATTTCGTAGCAGGAACCGGTTCGCCGCCCGCTTCCGTTTGTGACGTACGCCGCGCTACAGAAACAGACTCTGTTTTATCACGAGTAGTAGGTTATGTTTTAAACGGATGGCCAAATAAAATAACAGATAAAGCTATTAAACCATATTTTGACTGTAGGATCGAACTCTCAGTGGAAAACGGTTGTGTAATGAGGGGCGCTAGATTAATAGTTCCGCAAACCCTAAGAAGCCAAGTTATAACGGATTTGCATCGAGGCCATTTAGGTGTCGCTAAAATGAAGGCAGCAGCGCGTGATCGGTTCTGGTGGCCCGGGCAGAGCGCGTGCATAGAACGCGCGGCCGCCGCGTGCGCAGTATGCACGCAGCTACGCCCCGCACCCCGCCGCGCCCCGCTTACGCCCTGGGAGTTTCCACCTGATTTTTTTTATAGAGTACACCTCGATTTTGCAGGCCCGATTAATAATAATATGTTTTTGATAGCTGTCGATGCTTATTCAAAATGGGTTGAGGTTTTCGATGTTAGCAACGGTTTCGGTTCGGGAGTTGTCATAAATTGTTTATGTGAATTGATGTCTAGGTTCGGGTTAATAAACACAATTTGCACAGATAACGGCACATCGTTCACATCAACAGAATTCGCAGCGTTTTGTGATACGAATGGTATTTCTCATGTCACAATTCCTCCATACAACCCGGCAAGTAACGGTCAGGCGGAAAGTTATGTGAAGATATTTAAAAAAGCTTTGAAAGCCATTCTTCTGAGTGGTGTTCAAAAAAAGGAGCTAAAAATGAAAATACACGAATTTTTGTTTCAGTATCGAAATTCCAAACATTCATCCACTAACCGATCACCGGCGGAGGTTTTGTTCGGTAGGAACCTACGATGTAGATTGGACTTAATGAATCCAGTACCGCGGGGTTCATCCGATGCAGCATTGTATGAAACCGTTCGGAAAAATCAGTGTTCTCAGATGCAGCAGTACCGTGGCAGTAGGAACATTAATTTTAAGCCGAATGACGTTGTTATAGTGAAAGTGTACCAGGGACAAAGAGCGTTTTGGTGTAAAGCGTTGGTGAAGAAACAATTAGGGAGATCGACGTATTTAGTTCAATGTGAACAATCGGACCGCTTAATAAAAAGACATAAAAATCAAATGTACAAGTATATGGGGGAGGAAGATGCCATAGGGCAATCTGAACCGGAAAACCAAGATGTTGCCCGCCCGGGGCAAAAACCCTTCGCCCCCGATAACATGCCAGCTATAGTTATAGACGCTGCTCCATCACATACTCCTCAAGTGACAGCGGTACCATCAGCTGTGGCGGCCCCAACGGCGCTCGGTAACCTGCCCGCTCCAGCTGCGACATCATCAGCGTCATCGACCACGACAGAGTTAGAGGAATGGACCGATTGTCCAGAACAACAGGAACCTTGTATAAGCGATTCTGTCAAGGTCCCCACGCCGCCACTACCGGCAACGGAGACGGCGCTTGATGAATCCGCGGGACAAAACGTGGCCGCAGGAAAGACCAAACGCGCACGGAACCTGGTGGATTATAGACAATTTTTCTAATTTAAGTTCTTTTGGTTGTAAAAACTACTGGTGGAGGGATGTTAGGTTTAAGATATCGGGTAGATGAGATTTTCACGCCAGCCGGTTGCACCCGGCAACAGCCTTGTCAGTCGGAATATAGCTATACGATAAACGGCCGTGTCTCATTTCTTGACACCCTTTTCCCTCCAAAATAACAAATATTTATTTATTATTTATTTTATTTTATTATTTAGTTTCAACGAAAGTTTCAAGTTTAGTACGAAAATCCTTCAGATATGCAATATGCACAAAATGTAGACCTAATCGAAATAAAACATTGCTTTTTATAGTAAATTTATAAAACATTCGATACATAGGTATACATAACAATAACCAGTCCACAGCGCTAATTGGCCTGTAAGCTTCATCTTGGTCTCCAAAGCAGCAAAAACTCGCTAGTACTTAGTGCTGGTCTAGCCGTTATTTTTTCTTGAAGATTTTCAGAGAACAGCACGTACACGCATTATACACATAGACGGAACAAACGGCATAATCATAATAATTTATTCGTCGCAATCCATGGTATTACAGATCTAGGTACAAGACTTTCAGGTATTACTTATACGAATTACATAACTCTTCCTGTTAATAGGCAATATTTTAAGATAAAAGTTCTATAATATAATACAAGATTACAATTGTCATCAAAATTCATTGACGTACAGAAGTCAAATACGTTTTTAAAATGACGCAAAATGATACCAGCATAATAAAAATTGATCCCAATCAGTAAAGATGAGTCTTTAAACTTTTTTCATTTTAAGCGAGTTTTGAAGGAACATAATATTTAAATTCGGCTGTAATCGTATTGTTTTAAGATAGTTTACTGCGGTTTTCAACCATTATGACCCGTAAATAAGAGCAAATCAAATTTAAATGAGACGCGAGCTGATATTTTTGTACCCTATTTTTTGAAATACAATTTATCTACTGGTATGCTTTCTCGTGTGCGTATATGATTTAATGTCAATATAATTGTCAAAAGCAAGAAAATCAAGCTGTCATTTTCATTTGAAGAAGTACACGTGTGCTCCGGTGTAGCCCCAACGAGCATCTGACTTGAAGAAGAATTTTGAGTGATGTCGTCAATGTATGGAAATTGTTCGAAAGTTTACATTTGAGATTGAATTTCTCTGTTGTCTTTGTGAGTAGTAATAAATTGGTAGCTGAATTATCTAGCTTTCAAAATCATACAATAATTCAATTACTGTCAAAGACAAAATTATTTTGCTTCTGTCTCAAACGGAACTCCATATTTTGATTTTTTGATACTTTTAGTGTCGATTTGTAGAGAATAACAGCAAATTAAAAATATAATGGCATGAAGAGTCGGTACACGCTTTCTTCATGAAAAAATTTACGTGTAATTTAATGCAATTACTAAACATTTATTGAACAATTTATGATTACAAAGTGAGGTCTAAATCGAAAACGTCATATACCGGCCCCTTAAGCCAGAGTTAGAGTTAGATGAAAACATTAGGTACATGATCAAATAATGTAGGTTAAAGTCAGGTCGTTCAGTGACAGATCCAGGTGGTTTTGTATTTGGTTGGTTAATCAATAGATGTTATAACTACCCGAAAATCTACAAATTACTTGTTTACTTTTATTTAATCACCTAAAGATACAGAGTATATATGGGGATGATTTATATTTTCGTGAAGAGTGGTGATATCATCGGTGAAATGTAAAGTTTCCGAACAACTGACCGGCCGATGTCGTCCGGCGGACTGTTGGTCAGTGGTCAGCTTTAAGTAATATTTTTTTATTTGAAAATTTCCTCCTCTATAGAAATCTTTTGTTTTAATGACTTAAATGTTAATCGTTTATGCATGAGATATTGGCCAAAAACTAAATACTTACCATATATGTATTTTTTTTAAACAACATTTGCAATTTTTTATGTATGTGCTAATAAACGCTTTGAATACAAAAAAAAAAAAAAAAAAAAAAAAAAAAAAAAAAAAAAAAATATATATATATATATATAAAGTTAATAATTCTATCTCTTCAAAGGAAACTGAATTGAAATGGACATTTTTATGGTTTTTTTTAAGTGTATATTTTGTGAAGAGCGGTGTTATCATCGATGAATTATCATTTACTTAATGCTTTTTTAATAGGAAACTGAATTAGAATAGACTTTTTTATTACAAACGTATAATAAAAAAGTCCATTCTAATTCAGGTACCATCGCTCACACTGTTAACTGTCCAAGTGTCCATCGGTAAACCTTATTACAAAAGGCATAAGGTCCACCGATGGACAGGTTAAGAGTGTTGCTGTTTGTACTGGTCTAAGAGCTAGCTACGGAAAAAGGTGTGCTATTTATACACGGTGTAACATGAGGAAACCGAATAATTTTAACCACGCATTTCTGAGGTCAAAAGAAGAAAAAAATTGAATATGAGTTTAGGTATATTTCGGAATTTTTTTTTTTTTGTTTTGTTTTTTTTTTTTTCATTTTTTGAATGTATTTGTACATAAAAAATAAATGTTATTGGTAAACTTGTCACTTAAAATTGATTTTTACTTTTTTTTTCGTAAAACCTACTTTTTGTAAAGTGTTACTTGTCACTTTTTGACATCTATCGATAAGGATATTTAAGACTACGTCCCATAGCAGCAACATCGCCATCAAGAAGGCGTTTTGAACTATGTAACAATAAAAACATGATTTTTTTAATTGGTAATAACTCTTGAGACTACGCGAATTTTAAAAAAGTCTATAGGACATTTTTGTCTCTAAATATGATCAGGAATACGCTGTTGAAATTATTCGGTTTCGTCATGTTACACCGTGTAGAGCAACGAAATCCCTCTAGTTAGTGTGCTATACTATCATTATTAATGAATCCGGGCGCCTGGCAGCTGTTCAGCGGTGGGTGTGACAGTGGTTGGGCAACAAAGGGGTTGTAAAAACAACTGAAGGTGTGCAATTTCGTTTTCACCCTTTGGGTAACGAAACACGATAAAATTTAACCCAGTAATTGAGATGACTTGGCACTTTTTCGCGCATCTTGGACGTCACCTGGCACTAGTTTTCCCCCAATTAAAACGCCTGGCAATGTTATATTGCAAACCTATTTCCGTACCTAGCTCTGCGTCTATACCTAATATCGTAAATGGAAGCCCTCATATGGAAGTGGATTCTAATTTAACAATTTGATAATATGGTTTTGATACGACCTTGATAATCGTCTTGGTGAATTGCGTCTAACGCATGCCTTTCACTTCATTTCGCATTTTTTTTCTTTTTTTAGGATTCCGTACCCAATGGGTAAAAACGGGATCCTATTACTAAGACTCCGCTGTCCGTCCGTCTGTCTGTCCGTCTGCCTGCCACTCATGAACTCTGTATCTCATGAACCGTGATAGCTAGATTAGCTAGGCTGTTGAAATTTTCACAGATGATGTACATATTTCTCTTGCCGCTATAACAACAAGTACTAAAAACAGAATAAAATAAATATTTAAGTGGGGCTTCCATACAACAAATCGTCAGGTGACAAGCAAAACTCACTAATTACTTAAAAAAATTAAACAAAAATTGACCTTATTATTGTATTAATACGGTTCACTATGGCTATGGCCGAGGAATACAAGTGGCAAAACATTGGACGAATATAATTTAGAAAATTGGATAACCTTTACACGATAAGAAGACTATGGCTATGAACTTGTGATGGTAATTATTAAGTTTTGCTTGTCAACTGACGAAATGTGATTTTTTGCCGTTGTTTGCATAATGATACGGAACCCTTCGTGCGCGAGTCCCACTCGCACTTGGCCGGTTTTTTATACACTATTCGGTGTGAGCAATCTTCAAAGTCATATAAAGATAATATCAAAACGATAACACGTTGTTACATATGAATTGTGCTCCGATATTTTTACGGTGCGACATGCGCTGAGACATGTATTGCGCGGTAGTTCAAGGCTTGATATCAAACAGATCTAAACTTTAATTAACTGAAGATACATTTCTCACTATCTGCCATCTTGCGATAACGAGTTCGCAGATTCATTTATATTTTAAGAATTGTTTCAATCCCACAGCCATGAATTAGGTTCATTACGATTTGAAATTTCGAGAATTTGTTAGTCAAAATCTGTCTGTTGGACAGAATGGCTTGTTAAACAATTCGGACTTTCTTCTAAAGAAGACATTATGTTGTCATTTGAGACGTAATACAATAACAATGTTAAAAGAGCTTTTAAATGTTCAAAGAATCTTCATGGTTGGTTTAGCCCTAATTTAAATGAAACGGATAACTGAGCAGAGAGTCCAATCTCAATTGCGGTTTGCGTAGGATGTTAGAAGATCAATGAATGGTTTCATTGAATTTGACATTGTTATGTTAAATTGCTTTTAGAGAGTTATTTGCATCAAAATCTAAATATTATTTAAGATAGTAAATCTACGCTTTCTCGGAAATAGGTAATAGCTAATGTATTTACCGGTGTTGTATTAGATATATTATCACAGTTACTTAAGTCATAATGGTAGTAATATTCTAGTTACAGGTAACGCAGTTTTGTATGTATGTACTATGTATAATTAACTCAGGTTCACGTAAATTTATCAATACAATAACTACTGGGTGGATTTTATAAATGTATTTTTGCGTCATTTTACTGGTCAACTTTTTCTCTCGATTTGAAGAAATATAACTATGACATAGGAAACATATTTGTTATTAAATATCTTCTGGAAACCTTAATTTAATTATACTCATATGGCAGACATACCTCGTAATTTTATCTAAGTAATAAGATAGTTTCGCATATTACCTGCCATGTCAACGGAAAGGATATCCGGAGGAGCCTTACCAGCCATCTAATTAAGCTGCTCTAACGTTTCAAAATGTATAGTAAAATGGAGAAGGCTTAGAGAGGCTTATAAACGCTAGAGTGTTTTGTTGTCTTGTCTTGAGCTTCTGAAATACCTACTTAGTTGTGAGATATTACGGTGAGATAGCTATTAATGTCTTATTTTTTTCTATGCTTTTGTACAACGAGCTGCATAATTCTATGGAAGCATTATAAATGAGTTCACTTATAAAGTAGCCATGTAATTTTGCGGTCGGGTGTAGCGATATTTCTCAGATTGTTAAATTTGTTACAAATAAGCATCACATGTGTTCATATTTTGAGTGAATTTTTCGCATTTTGATTAAAAAACGTCGTTCAATCTACTTGTGAAAGTGTTATTAATGTTATTATTTTATACTTGTCCCTTGTGTAAACCGTTACCAGGGCAGATGGTTTGTCGCACGGAATTTTTGATTCGACGCACATACAAAAGTAGGAATTAGGATATGAAACGTGTCTGAGGCAATTGGAATCTTTATGCTTGAGTGCTTAAAGGCGCTTGTGTCATTATATAGTACCTAAAGGTACTTTGCGGCGTATGCGCTTCGTGTATATGGTTCATTTTATGAGAGAAATAAAGATGTGTACGACCGAGGAAACCTACGTTCCTAATTTTAACTTAAGCTAAGTAACTTAGCGCCACTTGCACCATCCCACTAACCCGGGGTGAACGTTAAACCGTTAACCCAGTGTCACATTGTACTGGTAACCATGATAGCTCCAGGTCTAACCGGTTAACCCTGGGTTAGTGAATGCTGCAAGTTGCCCTTACTTTCTGCTAATCATTACAAATTCATTAGCCGAAAGAAATCCGCTGCTTGATGGCTTGATGTATTCCTCCTCCAATGACGTCCACAACTGCCAATCGTGTACTGCTGTCGTTCAACGATTTTCCACGATCGTGACCACATCATCGGTCCACCATGTTGGAGACGTATTATTGCTGCCACTTTACGGTTCGCTGTATTTCATTTCAATATTCACTCACAAACCTTTTTGCCCCAGAGGCTAACGGTGGGCTAAAGGTTTTTAGAGCAGTTTGCCCCGCCCACAACCATTTCCATCGGAAAACTCCCTGATAAGTCTAAGATAAAAATATTCCTACGAAACTATCAGATATCATCTACGTAATCGAGTACCTTGGCGATTTTTCCGTTGGCCTAGAAACATTGTTACGTCCCTATATTATCTCTTAATACGTAATTGTCTCATAACGGATACCTATAAAAATAAAATAATTCCTCTCAAAGTAGGTTTCCCTGTGTCTCACCTCATCATCATCATCATCATCTCAGCCATAAGACGTCCACTGCTGAACATAGGCCTCCCCCTTGGACCTCCATACGTGCCGGTTGGAAGCGACCCGCATCCAGTGTCTTCCGGCGACCTTAACAAGATCGTCTGTCCATCTTGTGGGTGGACGTCCTACGCTGCGCTTGCTAGTCCGTGGTCTCCACTCGAGCACTTTTCGACCCCATCGGCCATCTTCTCTGCGTGCCATGTGGCCTGCCCATTGCCACTTCAGCTTGCTAATCCGGTGGGCTATGTCGGTGACTTTAGTTCGTCTACGGATCTCCTCATTTCTGATTCGATCACGTAGAGAAACTCCGAGCATAGCCCTCTCCATAGCTCGTCGAGCGACTTTGAGTTTTGAGATGAGGCCGATAGTGAAAGACTACGTTTCGGAGCCGTAAGTCATCACTGGTAACACACATTGATTAAAGACTTTCGTCTTGAGGCACTGAGGTATGTCGGACGAAAAGACATTACGTAGTTTCCCGAACGCTGCCCAACCGAGTTGGATTCGGCGGTTGACTTCTTTCTCGAAGTTGGACCTACCTAATTGGACTACTTGTCCTAGATAGATGTACGAGTCAACAACTTCGAGTACCGAGTTCCCAAAAGAGACTGGGATGGGCACAACATTGGCATTTGACATAAGTTTCGTCTTGTCCATGTTCATTTTCAAGCCCACCCATTGTGAAACTCGGTTGAGGTCATCGAGCAGCATGCTGAGTTCCTCCATCGACTTTGCCATGACTACGATATCGTCGGCAAACCGAAGGTGAGTGATGTATTCGCCGTTGATGTTGATGCCAAGTCCTTCCCATTCCAGGAGCTTGAAGGCGTCTTCCATTACGGCAGTAAACAGTTTCGGAGAGATAACGTCTCCCTGCCTTACGCCTCTTCGCAATGGAATCGCCCTCGTGCTCTGCTCCTGTACTCGGACCGACATGGTGGCGTTACTATACAAACACTTCAACACTTCGATGTACCGATAGTCAATATGGCATCGCTGAAGAGACTCAAGCACCGCCCATGTTTCCACCGAATCGAAGGCTTTCTCATAGTCCACAAACGCTAAGCATAATGGCAAGTTATACTCTTCGGTCTTCTGTATAACTTGCCGCAGCGTATGGATGTGGTCTATGGTACTATAGCCTTTTCGGAAACCGGCTTGTTCGGGAGGCTGGAAGTCATCAAGTCTGTGTTCGAGACGGTTCGTGATAACCCTTGAAAACAGCTTATAGACATGGCTCAGAAGCGTGATGGGTCTGTAGTTCTTCAATAGGTTGTTATCACCTTTTTTGAAGAACAGCACCACCTCGCCTCTATTCCATGTTTCAGGCGTTATGCCCTCGGACAAGACGGAATTAAAGAGCTTCTGGAGGACTTTAAGTACCGGTGTTCCACCCGCTCTCAGAAGCTCTGAAGTGATTCCGTCTTTGCCCGGCGCCTTGTTGTTCTTAAGCTGCTTCAGGGCCATCCTAATCTCGTACAGACTGATGTCCGGGATATCTTCGGTATAATGTCGGGACAGCTTGGCTCTTGGATCTCCTACCAAGCTGTCAACGGGCTTTGCGATCGAAGTGTATAACTGTCCATAGAACCTCTCGATCTCACCTAAAACCTCCGCTTTGCTCGACGCTATGCTGCCATCTTCCCGTTTCAGCTTTGTCAGCTGGCTTTGCCCAATAGACTTGTCCTTTGTGAACACTTTGGAGCCTTGGTTTCGCTCAATAGTCTCTTTAATACGGTTAGTATTAAAGAGACGTAGATCATGTCGCAAGGACTTAGATATACGTCTATTGAGCTGCCTATATGACTCCGCGTCATCGGGAGACTGCAACTGTAGCGAGCGTCGTTCAGCCATGAGGTTTAAGGTTTGCTCGGTCAATTTCTGAGGTCTATCTTTACGGCGGGGTCTAAAAAACTTAGACCCTACTTTGTGGACAGTTTCCACTAGCCCGTCGTTGATTTCGTCCACTGAAGCCAAGTTCTCTAGGCAAGCAAAGCGGTTAGAGAGCTCGAGTTGAAAGCTTTCGGGGTTTTGAACATGGGCTCGAGTAGGTCGGAGCGTAGACTTCATCAGGCTGGACCTTTCAAGTTTAATATTGATATTCAGTGTGCCTCTTACGATTCGGTGATCACTACCGGTCTTTACCCTGTTGATCACAGAGACATCACTGAATATCCGTTTCTTGTCGGTCATGATGAAGTCTATCTCGTTTCTCGTGGAACCGTCAGGACTCATCCAGGTCCATTTCCTGTGAGGCGGCTTCTGGAAGAAAGAGTTCATCATGAAGAGTTCCTCTCTCTCCAGAAAGTCGGCCAGCCTCTGACCCCGAGGGTTCCGTTGGCCATACCCAAATTGCCCCACTCTCAACTCATCCCCGCTTCTCTTGCCCAACTTTGCGTTGAAGTTCCCCATAACAACAGTAAAGTAGGTTTTAGAAGTATGTATGGCCCTACTTACGTCCTCATACATAGCTTCTACTTCATCATCGGAGTGTGACGAGGTCGGTGCGTATACCTGAATGACCTTCAGCGAATATCTTTTGGATATTCTGAGTATTAGGTATACCACCCTGCTCGACACACTGTCGATGGTTATTATGTTGTTTACGAGGGACTTGTGAACGAGAAACCCGACACCACCTTGGGACTGTTGGTCGCCCTCCCGGTGGTAGAGCAAGTTACCAGACTTCAGGGTTGTCGTGTCCTCCCCCTCTCTACGGACTTCGCATAACCCTACAATGTCCCAGTGTAACCTGCTCAGTTCCTCTTCCAGCTCGCAGATCTTTTCGTCAGTCCTCATAGTGCGTATGTTGTGTGTTACCAGTGCCAGTCGTCGTCGGGGCGGGTAGCCGGATCTTTGCCGGAGATTCTTAGCACCCCTGACCCCGCTAATGCCCTGACCGCTACCATAGCCAGAGCACCGGGGGTCGCCGGAACCTCGGGGCCGTGGTTTTATTGTGCTCATCATGATGGGGGGTGAATGCCAAAATCGCCACGCTTGGCAGGCGGGTTGGCGATCGCAGTCGAGTACACCGAATTTGAGGGACGCTGCTGCCCGTCCACCGGTGGTCTTGGACGTAGTTTAAGGACATACCCGGGTCCGTCTTGGACGTAGTTTAAGGACATACCCGGGTCCACCTATATTTTTTTTCAATCATTTATTTACGTACAATATATATACAGTGGTACTACTAAACTAAATTAGTTTAGAGACGATTCTAAACATTCAGCTAAGTGAGCCTTCCTGGTCTCAAGCGACCCTCCCCATTCGGTTTGGAGGTTTAGGAATTCGCAAAATTTCCAGTGTGGCTTCCCCAGCCTCTTTGGCGTCCACTCATAGCACGTCTGGTCTCATAGGAAATATCTTAAGGGCTTTGCCCACAAACTGTGAGATTGCGGGCTTTGAGGACGCCAAAAATGCTTTTAAAATTGCTTGCCCAGGCAAACAATTTCCAGACAACCCAAATTCACAAAGGAGTTGGGATAATGTTTACTGTGATTTAACTTACAATACTCTCCTAAACAACTGTACAGGTCCAAACCGCGCGAGGCTTTTGGCGGTCGGAGCCCGGGAAGCCGGTTACTGGCTACATGCCCATCCTTCGCCCAATACTGGTACTTTCTTGGATCCGGCCTCCCTTAGACTGGCGACTGGTTTGCGACTCGGGGTTTCGGTGTGTACGCCACACATATGCTCTTGTGGCACGGACGTGGACCGACTGGGACACCACGGATTATCTTGTCAAAAAAGTGCAGGCCGTTTTTCGAGACATGCGTCGCTTAATGACATAGTCCGTCGGTCTCTTGCCACCATCAATGTGCCTGCTCTTCTTGAGCCGACTGGCATTATCAGAGATGATGGCAAGAGGCCCGATGGAGTGTCCTTAGTTCCTTGGAGCTTGGGACGGATGTTGGTGTGGGATGCTACCTGCGTAGACACACTGGCACCGTCCCACCTCCAACGGACTACTGTAAAAGCGGGCGGAGCGGCGGAAAGCGCCGAAATTCTAAAACGTAACAAATATAAGAGCCTCGGTAGAGAGTACCATTTTGTACCATTTGGTGTTGAAACTCTAGGTCCATGGGGTCCCAGCGCGCATAAGTTGTTCGCAGAAATCGCGAAGCGTCTGGTTGACGTAACTGGTGACCGAAGAGCTGGCGGCTACCTCGCACAACGTATCAGCATTGCGATACAGCGAGGAAATGCCGCCAGCATCCTTGGTACAATGCCTCAAGGGCCTATTTTAGATTTAAGCTAGTTATTAATTTCGTTTAGTAGTACCACTGTATATATATTGTATGTAAATAGATGACTAAACCCAACTAAATTAATAACTAGCTTAAATCTAAAATAGGCCCTTGAGGCATTGTACCAAGGATGCTGGCGGCATTTCCTCGCTGTATCGCAATGCTGATACGTTGTGCGAGGTAGCCACCTATATTAATTAAAACTTCATGGCTACTTCTTGTATTGAGTAACTTTGCGCTGTTGGCTGCTAAGTATCTGAGCTATAAGTATAAAACACCGTGAGTTCCAAGATGTTTGAATCCAGTTTCTGGTAAATGAGCGTTTTCCAAGAAAAAATTACGTACATTTCATTAATGTCTTCAAAATATTGAATTCTTGGGCTCGTTTTACTCAGAATCATGTGTACGTTCACGCTCCATACATGAAAAAATGTGTCTCAAAATGTTGTATGCAAAAATAGTTTTCCAGTGCGTCACGTTCATACAAATAAAAAAAAATTTCAGACAAAAATGTGACGATCTGGAAAGGTAATCTTAGGACAGATTTTTTCATGTATGAGGCGTGAATGTACAAATGATTCTGAGTAAAATGAGCCCAAGAAGTCAATATTTTGAAGACATGAATGAAATGTATATTTTTTTGGAAAACGCTCAAATGATATTGGCCGCTTATGCAAGAAAATGCTGCTGATCTTCGATGCAAATCATTTTATTTCTAAATTTTTGAGCATTTTCAATGCTCAAACGTTGAATCTATAGCATTTTATTGCGACTCAATACATCCTTTTATCTAGGGCGGATTGAGTGGGACATGATAAAGGAGCTAAATGAGACAACCTAGCGCAATGCTCGCTAAATGAGGTGACCGATACTCTCAGACGTGAACGTCAAGATGGCTATGCCATATGGAACTCTTTATGTTTTACTGTTAGTACAGAGACAGACTGGCCTTAGTTTTGAACTTCTGAAAGTATTCTTTTATAGGTGTGTATTTTTGTAACGGTACATGGAAGATAATGAACATTAGTAGAGATAGTTGTTCAATTAGATGCTTAATTTCGGCAATAAAAGTAAAAGTTTCATCATATGTGACGTTATCTATGAAAAGGGACCTGATTGTCGATGGCGCTTACGCCATTATTAAAGATGCTCCGATATAAATACAATGTCGCGCGACGCTGTGCGGCATAAGCGCCATCGACAATAAGGTCCCCAACTAGCAAAATCACGCTAACAACAGTCTCTAGACTACAATTTTGTCGCTCTTATATTGATTTTATATCATCGTATAAGCCCGGGTTTGGGCACAAAGCATAAGCGTATTTATTTTAATATCGTTCTAATATCAGTCTAATTGAATGTTGTTTGCATTCACAGTAATCTTTTTCAAAACTATATTAAGCTGCTTTAGGCTAATATCGCTTTTACGTAAGTATCTTGTAAGCCTACATAGGCTTATATTGGTCGAACGTAAGTATCTTGTAAGCCTACATAGGCTTATATTGGTCGAACGTTAGAATCTTGTAAGCCTAAATAAGCTTATTTTGGTTTGAAACATTCTATTTGTGAAGTATAAATATACGGGTGAAATTAACTGCAACGTGACAAAAACATATTAGTGTAAGTGTTTATCAAACTTTTTATGAATTATATTTAAATATAATAACGTGCTGTTTATCATCGTCTGTTTATGTTTCAGGGTAAGTATTCACATGGGAAAATATTATTTATTGTAAAGTAGACCCTGTTTTACACTTCATGCGCCTACTCAAATATGGTGTTTGAATATTTTTATAATTATTTTATTTCTTTATTTTGTATTGATAGTCAGCCATTGATGTAGGTGTATTTTTCAAGCGCACTATTAGAGTATTTTAAGCATTCTGAATACAAATGATGTGGCCATGTTGAATAAATAACGGTTCCTTGCTTTACTTATACTAACAATAGTGTTCCCAAAAACGATTTAAGATCAAACCATCTTATATTGATCTTCTCTTTTGTGATATAAGTGTCTTGATCTTATATCACTCTAATATCTTACTAAAGTGCTGCTGTTGATCTTATTATAGCTTTAGTAAGATCAGAAAAGTACGTACTTACAGTGTTCTTATGCTATGTTGATATTAGTCTTACATTCTTACAATAGCATTTAGAAATCTAATATAAAATCAAATGAACTAAGAGAATGAGGATATAAGACCAGGTACTCTCAAGTTCAATGAGACTTCGTAAATGTTGTTGTAAGAGCAAGAGGCTTATAATAGTATTATGCTATGTTGATATTAGTCTTACATTCTTATAATAGCATTTAGAAAGTCTAATATAAGATCAAATGAACTAAGAGAAGGTGGATATAAGACCAGGTACTCTCAAGTTCAATGAGACTTCGTAAATGTTGTTGTAAGAGCAAGAGGCTTATAATAATATTATGCTATGTTGATATTAGTCTTACATTCTTATAATAGCATTTAGAAAGTCTAATATAAGATCAAATGAACTAAGAGAAGGTGGATATAAGACCAGGTACTCTCAAGTTCAATGAGACTTCGTAAATGTTGTTGTAAGAGCAAGAGGCTTATAATAGTATTATGCTATGTTGATATTAGTCTTACATTCTTATAATAGCATTTATAAAGTCTAATATAAGATCAAATGAACTTAGAGAATGTGGATATAAGACCACGTACTCTCAAGTTCAATGAGACTTCGTAAATGTTGTTGTAAGAGCAAGAGGCTTATAATAGTATTATGCTATGTTGATATTAGTCTTACATTCTTATAATAGCATTTAGAAAGTCTATTATAAGATCAAATGAACTTAGAGAATGTGGATATAAGACCAGGTACTCTCAAGTTCAACGAGACTTAGTCAATGTTATTGTAAGAGCGAGAGGCTTATAATGGTATTATAAAATGCTCTTATATACATATATAAGACTAGGTAATAAGACTAAACTTACTAAAGTGCGTATTAGCTTGTCTAAGACTAATATAAGAGCGATGATAAGTTCAAAACAAAAATAAGAGCGCTATAAGCTCACTACTCTTATAAAGTGCGCAATCTGAGACTTTTTTGCTAGTTGGGTCCCTTTTCATAGATAATGCCCCATATATATGTAAGCCAATCGGACGTAATTTGAGGTACTCTTACCTAGTTAGTGATATACACATGTACATGTAGTAGGTAGTACACGAACATTGTCGAAAAGCTTAAAAAAATATGTCATAGTCTACCCATTGTGACGTTCACCTTCAAGGTCTTAAGTGAAAATGCACTTGGCTAGAAATGACACTTTGTCTTAAGTGGAAATGCACTTGGCTAGAAATGACACTTTGTTTAGACTGATGTACCCTTTCTAGAAAATGACACTTTTATGAACTAATTAGTACCTATTATTACGGACTAATGCAAGCTTGAAATAAATATCAATCTAGCAAAATTACAATAAAACTGCTGGGCGTTTGTAATAAAAACGCTATAAAATTAATGGAGATATAATAGGTATTGTACCTTGATAAGAGTTTTAGTTGTAACTGAAGGGTCAAAGACATTATTTTGAGAAAAAGGTCTGTTCTGTTCTGTAGACAATAGAATAAAAGTAACATATATAATAATATTATCATATTATCCTTATTTTAGCCTCAAGTACTGAAAACATGTCGCATTACCGTAAAACGTGGTGAGTAGGTTTCGCGGGGAGAGGTGGGTTATGAATGGGGTGAGAAGGTTTGAGAGGGGGGTGAGAAGGGATTTTAAGGCTACTGCTACAAAAATAATGTATTCCAATTTAATATGGAGCTATAGTAATACGCATAATAAAAAAAAATCGATCCAACAATCTTCCAAAATCACCTTTGTATGAAAACCCCTCTCACCCCAAATACGAGGCACTACGGGGTGAGGTGGGTTTTCCTCTTTATCGTCAAAGTTATGAAATGGAACTACCCAAAATAAAATAAAAACGTCCGGAACAGTTATTATATACACCATTCAGTTTTCATATGTAAAAATAAAATGTTATCGAGGTTTGAATTTCAGTTTTGACCCTACTCACCCCATTTTACGGTACCTATAAGATTGCAGTGTAAAAAATTGATTTTGACGCTTTTAACTGTGCGTTACCTATCTATAGGAAAGACGAGGTAACTATACAATAAAATATATGAGTATGACCCATAATATAAAATATTACAAAGCAAAAGGTAGGTAATATTGAATAAATAACATTGTAAACGCATTAAGGATGACTCACGCTAGACCGGGCCGGGGCCGCGCCGGAGCTTCCGGCGCTTCGTTTTCTATGGAAAGCATCCACGTAATCACTGATCAGCCGTCATAGAAAATCACGTGTCGGACTCATCGGCCCGGGACCGACCCGGTCTAGCGTGAGTCATCCTTTAAAATTACTTTTAACTGTATAGAGAAACCCCCGCTTTTAAAAGGTCGTTTTATAAATGTCAAAGACCCATTGATTCGCATTAGTGACAAACGGTGCCACATATCACCTGCTCACTGTCCCGGCAAACTCGATAAGCTGAACGCGGTTCCGGATATTTGAATACTAAGAATGGGAGTCAATAAGTCTGGTTCAGTTTGTTTTAAGAGGAAAGGGGACGGCCGCTACTCCATACAAACGTAATTCCCGTTTTCCCCTCTGGATATTGACATTTTTCAAATAATTTTTGCATAACTTGATGTATTTTAACCATGGTTATGTCCCTACGTTTGACTTTCTTATTGTAAAAAATAGGGGCGAAAAACAGATAGACCATGCATGAAAAAATAAAGCACCAAAAGATTAATAGAGGTAGACAGCAGTTATTTTTGGACACATTTTATATTTAAAAACCCGTACACATGTGTTTCTATAGTAGCAAAATCGTTTTGACAGTTCGAAAAAAAGTAACTGATTTGACTATTAGTCAAATACCCTATTATTAAAATAATGCTCCTAACTTTTATAATATTAAATAAAAATTCGGAAAAATCAAACATCATAGCTGTGGTTGATATACATCAAATTTGTGTCAAATTTTTTTCAATAATATTAATATCCAGAGAGGAAACTGAGAACTACGTTTGTAAGAAAAGGCGATTTAGCGCGGGTCCTCCACTTTCGTCTTCCGCAATGATGATGACTATTGTCTGTGTGTAATGTGACTGGCGTGGGAAGTCAAATCGATCAAATCCGGTCCCTTTCCGGGCTGAATGTTCGGACCGAAATTTGGTAGGCTTATTAAAATTAGGTATGGGCTAATAGGTCCCTATTTATACTCTTAAATGCGCGGTTAATGCTAAGAGCATTTGAGAAAAAAATGTTTCGATGAAGCACGCAGGGTCAAGGTGGAAACAGTGGCTCAGCTCTAACAGTGGCTCAGTCGCTCAAATATCGCCTCTCTCGTGATGAAATTAGGTTGACTGAGCCACTGTACCCTCTTTGACGCTATAGGCACGCACGTAGTTACCTAATGACATTTGATGGAAAGATATGCTTCTGTGATATTATGTTAACGACTTCAATTAGATGATATCAATGTAGTTTATTAGGAAGCGTCATCAAAATTCTATATATTTAATTAAAATAGTTCCTAACTACCTACTTTCAACGCGGTGGTAATGATAATGCCTTTTCTCTCTTCATTTTGTTGTGGAATGGTAGTAGTCAAGTAGACAAAATTAAAGATATGATAAATTATTTTGTTTAATAACTATATTTTGCTATTACATATAAATATAGTTGAACTTACAATAGATTAAGCTATATAATACAAGGATAATTTAACTAACTTATAGACACTTACTGAATATGAAATTTAACACTGTCATTATTAATTGCAGTACATCATCGTAAATCTTTGTAGTTTATTAGAATTAAAGCAGTTATTGCCAATGGGAATTCGATATTATACATATATGGTATGTAGTACGATGTAACAATTAATTAGATCTTGGCTAAAATAATGGTTTGAATCTATCAAAAAAACGACGCAATGGAACACCCAATACCGGACCTCCTATAGGCGAAAGGAAATTAAATAAAATCTGTCTACTTGGAAACAGAATTCGCGCTACATATGAAAACATACTATAAACTATTTCATAAAGTGCACGAAAGTATCCAGTTAACACGTTAAGATGAAACGACAGGAGTGGGACTTTGAAAGCGAAATCCATTGTAGGGGAGTTCCAAGGCATAATCTGCTTGGACCTCCCCTGGAGTCGTCGTTAGGTCAGCTATCAACGGCGTAGGCGAATCTATAACAGTGAAGGAAGGTGTCGCATCTGGTCCGGGGTACACTGGATACACTCTCGACTCTGATTCTCTTTGAACAAACTTTGGCGTTTCCCCTTTAATATCATTAGCTTCAGTATAGGTGGCGGCTAAATGTATTCTGTCAGTCTTGATGTTTCCGCTGTCGAGATTGGACCACGAGCGCGAGAGCGGCGGGGGCGTGCCGGCCATCACGGAGGGGGGAGGCCAGTTGTCTCCGCTTCGCTTCTCGTAATGATCGTAAGGGGGGTAAGAATGGTAGAATCCGTAGTTCAGCGGACTTGTACCGATCTGGAACAGAACATCTATTAACACGTTATCAAACATGGCTGGTAAAAGTGCAGGAAAGCCTAACTGTGTGGTTTTGTTAAATGCTGTTATATTTGTTTTTTAATAAGTACATTCTGAAGGAGTTGGGTTTCGTTTATGGGCAGGCGGCGCCTTGAGTGACCAAACATAGCGCAATATAAAGTATACAGTGGAGTCACACTACTACAGGTTCCAAAAAACACACACACGACTGTGATTTTTGAATCTCGAAGTACTTAAAACTTTAATACTAAATAGGTATAAAAATAAGTATGTATACACACACTTTAAACTGTCTTAGAAAACATTAAAGGAGCTTTTATAAAACCATAGTAGCTATATTATGTATAGCTAAGTAGAATTTTGGTCGGGTATGAACTCACTACTAGTATTGACTATAGGTACTCATAGTAATATCGTGTTCATAAAAATATAGCAAATGATATGTAGGATCATTCATGCTTTGGTGGTTCGATATTCGCGTCACTCAACGCGCCCCACATACATAAACGGAGTCTTAGGAGGTGAAATTTATTATGGAACCAGGTAAATATCATACCTTTCCCCTGTCATGAAACCCATCATTATAGTCTACCTAAAAAGGAATTGTGTTATCATGTAATGTTAGTGAGTATTAGTGATTGTTACTAAACAATTTTTTAATGTTAGTAGATTAGGTTATGTTACTTTTTCATTAGTTTGGTATTATTTCAATTAGTCAACAATATGGTGATGTATAAAATAAAACAATTATGGCATACAAAAGGCAACTGTTGTTACTTCGTTGTGTATAGTCTTTTGAAAATTAAGATATTTAATATCGAATCTAAATAAATACTAATTAATAAATATTTACCTTTTTCAATCCTTGTATAGAGGCTAAGATTAGAGCCATTTTGGCAAGTAAGAGAGCTTTCCCGCCGAGAACGGCGAGGAACTGAAAACCCATGGGTATCAACACCATTCCGATAGACACGATGCCAAACATCATCATCACCATCATCTGATGCCGGCGGCGACCTCGAAACTCAACTGAAACAAATAAAAAAAAATTCTTCAAGTTCTTAAAGGCAATACAGCGATATTTTATGTTTCTCGCAAACAAAAAATTTATATCCTTACAGATTCATCTTCATGATTTATGAATGAAAGAGAGAATAGGACTAATAGCTGACTCAATAATAGGGTGTGAGACATAATGCCCACCTCTCGCGTCAAATGATGGTCCCTATGATGGTTCCTTCAAGTTTATTTTGGTTGAGCTTACTTGAAATGAAATGAAATTATTTATTTGTACAAAAATGGGTATACATAAATGATCTTATTCTATAGACAGTGTCTCCATTTTCAAAAAATAATGGTAGCATCATGTTTTTATCGTTACCTATTTATTACTTAAATGTTACATTTCTAAATATCAACAATTGTCCACAAACATTTTACGTGACTGCTACTTCATATTATAATGAACTATTAAATGGACCATCATTCGTCGAGAAGGGTATAACACCGTTTGTTATTTATAACTTTTACAGTCAAAGAAAGGTAAGGTTTGTACTGTTCACAGACACTCGATTATTTTTTAAATAAGAAATTGTAAAAAGTAAAACAATTTGCCAATTGACGCCGCCCACTAAATCCCATCATACGAAACACTACTAATTGTCAATTACAAAAATAGAAATACTTAGTTGGTAATTAAGGACACCTGGCAGAGCGTACACAGGATACTACATACCTATTATAGTGCATAAAGATGCTTGACATGACACTAACCTAACATTACTCTCATTCTACAGTATATTATTATGTAAATGCGTCCTGTCCGTTTGCAACCATGTAAATGCAACAAAATATAATAGTTGTTTATGTGACTGCTACATAATGAAAGGCATTAAATCTCGAGTGTAGGTTTATGAAACGATCGAAGTGAGTTTCATAATAGGATCATCATACGAGTGTTTAATGGCTTATTATTTACAGTTAACAGTTAAATATGTTTATTGATTCACATTTGACAACAACTAAACAATTTTTTATTAGTCCCTCTTTATTTTCTGCCTTTTACAATCTGTAAGTATGCAGGTCACAGACAAAACATTCTCCAGACTGAGCATAGTCGCGCTACCCCCTCTGCCACGCATACGGTAATTTTACTCCATGTTCGAGTCGAAAGTGTCTTTGTGTGACGTCCGTGGCTTTGAACGGACCAATTACGGCCCGGGACTTCGCTCACCTCGTCCCGCGCACCCCCGCATTTTTAGCATCATCGGTTGCATGAAATAATTGCTCTAAACTCGGTCTAGAGGATTCCTAGTCTATGATACAGGTAAATACCTTTTTCTGGCGTCTTCGCATCCTCGAGGTCGAACTTGATGACATGCGTTCGAAGTACCTTCGCCATCCGCTGCATCGCGAGAGTGCGCCACTCGCCTTCCTCAAGCTCCTTCTCTGACCACGAGCTGAACATGCACATACAAGGTAAATGCCACATCAGGGGGCCTAGTCAAGATGACAATCGCACATCGACAAACACCAAACGAAAAGTAATAGACCGCGAGACAGGAACAGATTTCCATGACGACCATGACCAATCGTCTCCCTGGTGTTAACTCGTATAGTGGTTAACGGCTATGTATGATGAACCCTCATGGACGTCAGCTGCCGCTCCGTTGGTGGGTTGAGGAATTGCTGCCACCGAAACAAGTAAAAAAATAAATAAATTTTGTCATCGCCTCCCGTTAGATAAAGTGTCATTCTATGGAACTTGCTAACTATGTAAACAAAAGTCACTAGTAAATTCATCATTCAGAGACAATTTCAATATGGCGGTGTATTTACATAGTTAGCAAGTTCCATAGAATGACACTTTACTTTGTCAGATGATAGTTTAGATGCAAGTAACTGACGGTCTTTCCACTGCTCTGCCGTCAACGTCATAGTCTAAAAGGCAGTTTTTCGACATTTTGCCAAAATTGACTTTTTGTGATATTCATAATGTAGAGATCGAGATGCATCGACCACTTTGGCCCGTTTTCCGATAAGTGGCTTAGTTTTCGAGAAAAATATCGTAAAAAGACCGTATTTGCACTAATTTTCTAAGCATTCCTAGTCTAAAAAGCGACTATTTGACAAAGCCAGGCTAAAACAACGTATATGCAGCTATACATTTTTTTACGCTCTGGTTTGCGTAAAATCTTATCCACTATGTCTAGCCTAAAATAACGTATAAGCCAAAAACTAGGCTAAAAATACGTAAAAGACGCTATACGCGCTTTAAGATTAGGATCTTTAGCAAAATTTTAGATCTGATACTAGACTAAAAAATCGTATAATATTTTTTTTTGTTTAAATGTCTCATACGTCATTTAAGCCTAGTATCACTTAACTTTTTTACGTCACCATAATAGTCTTATTATTTTGTATGGACGTTGTATTAAACGGAAACAAACTTTTATAAAGGTTGAAAGTGCGTCTAACTAGTCTATAACGCAGTATATGCTCCAACCTTTGTAGTGTCCGACCGAAGGTTCGGTTTCGGTTTCGGTTTCGGCCAGTTTCGGCCAAAAAATCATGTTTCGGCTGTAGTTTCGGTTTAGCCAAAAAACGGCCGAACCTTTCGGCCGGGCCGAAACTTACGAAATGGTACTTCGTACTATGAAACTAAACTATGTGACAAAGACCAAAAGTTGGGGAATAAGTAGGACAACAATATTTATTAAGATGTACCTACATATACTGATTCATGTATAGGTACAGAAATGAATTGGTTTATTATAAAACACAATTCCACTAATGAGGGCGCCACTAGACGGTTGACGCAGACTTAAGAGGCTGTTAATACCTATAACGCGCACACTGTCTAATTGTATCGGAGTAAATGAGATTAGCACTGTCGCATGTTACTGGGCCTGGGCAAAGGAATAATAAGAAAACTCATCATCTTCCTCGCGTAGTCCCGGAATTTTTGGCACGGCTCATGGGAGCCTGGGGTCCAATTGACAACTAATCCCAAGAATTGTCGTAGGCACTAGTTTTTAAGAAAGCGACCGCCATCAGACTGATCTTCGAACCCAGAGAGTAAACTAGGCCTTATCGGGACTAGTCCGGCTTCCTCACGATGTTTTTCCTTCACCGAAATGCAAATAGTAGGTAAATATCAAAATTATATTTAGTATAAAAGTTCCGAAAAACTCATTGGTACGAGTACGTCAAGAGTACGTGGCCGGGGTTTGTACCTTGCGACCTTCGGATTGAAAGTCGCACCAGTGGCCTATTTTATAAAGCTACAAGTTACAATTTACAAGCGGAAGTCTCTTTCTAACCCTATGTGTTAGAACGAGACTTCCGCTTGTAAATTGTAACTTGTAGCTTTATAAAATAGGCCACTGGGCTCGCTTTTTAATACAATGGACATTGCTTGGAGTCTGTGCTCAACTACTTATCCTGAAGCCTGAAGCACGGCTTTGACTTCGCATGAAAGTTCGCCTCACTGGGGCACTTCGGACGTTTAGGCCCAGGTGAAGATCGGTACCCGGCCTTGCGATATTGTCAACAAAAAATTTGCGCTCGCTGCGCTCGCGTTTTTGTTTCAACCTGTATCTGCAATCATGTTGGCTTGACTGGTGAATGAATAGAGTTAGACCAAGAAAATTCTGCAATTATTTTGATAGCATACGCAGTGCAACTAGTGCAAATGTTATTTAAGGGTCATAATTTCATAGAAGTTTTGGCGTTTAAAATAACACTTGCACTGCGTGTGTTATCAAAATCGTTGCAGAATTATCTTGGTCTAACTGTAGTAATTTTCTTAAAAAACTGCTTAAGTAACATCAATTTCAAGGGCATTGGGTGTTGACAGCCCCATAATATGTGTGTAAAAGCGGTTTTATGACAATTTTTCAACGATTTTAACAAGTCTACAAAAGGTTCGGTTTCGGTTTCGGTTTCGGCCGAAACTAGAGCCAAAGCCGAACATTCGGTTTCGGTTTCGGTTTCGACAAAAAAACATGTTTCGGTCGGACACTAAACCTTTGTCATGCTCTCCGCGCGCCGAAAGACACCCTTATGCTAAGTAAAAGCCGTCAGCCGCAAGCGCAGGCTTGTGGCTGCCGGTATGCGAGCGGAGGTGGCATTTTGTGCGCGAAATATTGACCGAACGCCAAAGTAAGAAAAATACTTTATTATTGCATTAGCATCATATGTTATCAATAATATATAGAGTTTACAATTAGTACCTTCAAGTATTATCATTTTTATCAAGGTATAAACTTTAAAATTGCCTCGCAAACACTTACGCTCGACAGCAAATACGTCTTTCTAGCGTAGTTTGTGATGGTGAAATTGTTCATACATACTTTTCTACAGCAAACGTTGTTTAAGTTTTATTTTTTCATTCGACGGTTTGACTGCTTTGATTTAAATAAAATCAAGTCAAATAAAATTTATATTAGAGCTAATTGTATCGGGTTTAATTCCCTATAAGCCAAGTAGGTATTTGACATTACGAAGAGTTTAAATCTTAATGAAAAATGTTTTAAAGGGAAATTTAATGAGAATTCTTATGGACAGAATAACATTTTCCGCCTAAGTATTTAGATAACCAGGACAAAGTACCATGGGCATGGGTCCATCCAAAAACCAACTGAGAGTTATATATATATATATATATATATATATATATATATATATATATATATATATATATATATATATATATATATATATATATATTAGGCCATTAAATACCTAAGTGGGTTTTATCTAGTTCATATCGCACCATGGGCCCCAAGCAATGTCTCAAGCGGAATTGAATTATTTTTATTGTAGATTGTCAATATCTAACCACTCACTTGCTTTTGGTAGCCTAGTAAGTCACCTGACGTCACTCTTATTATCTAGGCAATAGATTTCGATAAGAAATATCGTAAATTAATTACTGCAAATTATTTTACGTTTTATTTATCATAGTATTTATATATAACAGTATTATCTATCACGTTTTATAAAAAACAATATTTTATAGATCTTAAAATAAGTTGGTATGTTTGTGTATTAGGTAATAGTTGTATGTTAAAATAGTAAAAGCTATGAGTTTGTAATCTAATAGAAAAATAATTTTATTAAAATTTGAATCTGATTTTTAATTACAACCGCTAAAAGGCGTTTTAGAATGAAATAAATGACAGAGTATGTGCAGGAATTAATACGAGTTTAATTTTATTGCTAATGTAGACTACATAGCTCGCTAACGTCTTACCGTGCAATGAAACTCTCGATGATTCGATGCCTATTGATAACAAACTAAAATAACTATTAGAGATGCCACGAATTCGGTAAAACATTATGTATTATTTTGAGTTACGTGTATGCGAAAACTGGTCACCTACAAAGATAAATGGTTGCTAAGATTTAAGTCAGCAGCAAGCTGGGTTCTCCATATAAACGTAGTTACGCTCTCATTTTAAAACGATTAGCTAGATTGCTCTAAAACTTTGTACTCACTAAAGGATAAGGTATATGCCTGTAATTAATGTGTAGCTTCAGATACCATAGTTAAAAAAATACAGCGAATATAAGTTTTTCATACAAAACTTATTATTCCTCTATTTCATTCGTTTTGTTGGAATATAAACTAATTAGGTACTGGTATAGATATACCTCATGTTATTGTATGTGCAATTTATTACAATCCAACACGTTGTTTTAAAATGAGTACGATCTCCGTTTTTATGGGAAGTAAAAATTCGGCTGAGCTTATTGCGGACTCTTTTAAGTTTCGTTGCTCATGCTCATTAGAAGTACATGTAATGTCATTAGTAGAGTCGAGTAAATCTAGCCTATGATACAAGTAAAATCAGAAAGACCGTACACTTTAAAAATTTGTTACATATTATGGGGTTATTCCCACTAGTTAGGTATCTACCACCAAGTTGTTACCAGTGGTAACTACTGGGAATTTATTTCCCACCTTTCTTCCCAGTAGCTACCACCAACTCGGTTTTGTGGTAACTACTGGGAATTTTTTTCCAGTAGTTACCACTGGTAAAAGGTGGGATTTTTTTCCTAGTAGTTACCACCAACATTTTTTTACAGTACAGTTTAAATATCTTTTATTATATGAACAAAAAACACTATACTACTAGGCTATTATTAAAAAAACGAGGTCCAGCGATTATTTTTTGGATTATAATCTTAATTACCATACAAAATTAACACATAAATCGGGTTATTCCCACTAGTTACCATCAAGTTGTTACAGTTCAATAGTAATAAAAACAGTATAAGTAGAATACTATAAAAATAGAGGCTTTATTGAACCCTAACAAAATTGTAGTGGTAACTACTGGGAAAAATATCCCACCTTTTACCAGTGGTAACTACTGGGAAACAAATCCCATTAGTTACCACTGGTAACAACTTGATGGTAACTAGTGGGAATAACCCAATTTATGTGTTAATTTTGTATGGTAATTAAGATTATAATCCAAAAAGTAATCGCTGGATCTCGTTTTTTTAATAACAGCCTAGGAGCATGGCGTTTTTTGTTCGTATATAAATAAACATTTAAACTACGTGACTGTTTTTATTTCGCATTTCTTCCATAAATACTAATCTATAAAACCGTATATTCGGTGTTTTTGGTGGTATACGTTTTTTTACACTAGCACGCTAGTCGAAAATCTGGACAAAATCTTAATTTTTCCTAGTATACTAACCAAAAAGGCCGAATAGCTGCTATAAGGTCTTTTAACTTAGGATTTCAAGTGCGAATTATACATCGTTACTAAGCAAAAAGGCAGCATGTGACATATGCGGCGTTTTTACCTAGTTTCTACTTCGTAACTAAGTTAGAACGCCGCATAACGCATGTTTACCGCCTTCTTGACTAGTACGACCTACACATTTTTAAGCGTAATACTAATCTAAAGTGTTTTTTTATAAAATTAAAAATAACTGAGCTGTTTAGAAACATACTATAAATACCTAAAATAAGTACATATATATACCTACCACATACAAAAAGAAAAAATGGAAAAAGTTTTTCCGTTTCGTAGAAATTCAAGAAAGATGTTTGGGTTGGTTTTTTGCGATTATCTCGAAACTAGCTTTTGTCGAAAAACTGCCTTTTAGACTAGGACGGCAGTGCTATACAACCGGCTGACGATGTTTTTTTATTAATAAAAGCATCTAAACTATCATCTGACAAAGTATCGACGGGGGACGATAACTAAAAAAAAAAAATTTTTTTTTACATGTTCATGTGATCAACTGGCGGTCTTTCCACCGCGATACCAACCGGCGGACTTTTTTTTTAATTCACCATAGCATCTAAGCTATCATCTGACAAAGTATCAAGTGGGAGGGATGAATGACGATATTTGGTCCTGGCCCGCGGTCTAACAAATGTACCGGGATGATAGATGCTACGAGAAGTCACGTGACTATGTCCATACATTATTTAAGTTTTGATTGGCGTTTTCTCTCAACGATTGTCATCTTGGCTACGCCCCCTGGTCATAATTTTAAATTTATTTTTCGCTCCAAAATGTTTTCCTAAACTTTTGTATTTAACAATTTCTAATATTACTTGAGCATTGTATATTTTCTCACCATCTCGAAGTAAGGTTTAGAACATCTTCATGAATATTATATTTTACTTATCGAAATTACCTTTTCGCTCAACAATGTTGAACAAGTAAAGTTTGCGATGCCAGCGTGTTAAAGTTATTATCCGCATTAATTATTTATAAGCTTGCTTGTATGGATAATATGTTAACATGGGTATTTTAGAGAGCACGCTCAGCAGCAGGTTCCTTAAGGTTAAACCAGTAGTATTTGTTTAGTTTAGTTATCTTAAAACGGTTGCTAAAAAACAAAAAATAAGTTATGAGTTAGAGCTTCTAAGCTTACACGCATTTAAAAAAAAAGCTTACACGCATGTCCGGACGAGTCGTAGTAAAAATTTTATACAATCGGAGACAAACAATGTGCTATTTTAGTGTCGATAGCAAAATATTTTCGCTCTTCAAGCTCACTGATTGGTGGGTTCACTCTAGTCCGGAATATACAATATATAATTTTACACTTCAATGTTACATAAAGAGCTCTGTAGAGTCAGCGTCATAATTTAGGTGGCATCCAAAGCATTCAAATAGTTCGGTACACCCAATGGGTACACCATACAAATTATATGGTGTACCGAACTATTTGAATACTTTAGATGGTACCTACTGTACAGTGAACTGAGATAGTAAAAAAAATAGGGACCTATTCTAGTAATAAGTAATGTTATTTATTATAATTAAATATTTGATTGAACGCCTTGTATTTAACTATCATTGCTTAAAATATACTACATACCTACCTACCTAATAATTTATAACATCTGATCAACGTTCAATATTATTCCAGATATTTGTCATTAAGTTATAGTTATATTTGTCAAACATTAAAGAGGCGGGCGTTAATTGCCATGCCGTGAGACGCTAGAATAAGCAAAATATTAAGATCATTATATTAAGATTATATTAAATATAACGCTTATATTAAATTCAGATATTCAATGATATGAAATATTTGGATATTATTATTTTACAGAAATTAATATAAATCAGACCCCACAGACATATACCTATATCTGGTGGAAGAGAACGATGGACTTTTACGCAAACGGGGAATTGTTCAGGTTACCTACTTTATTTTTCACTTATTCACCACGTTAATATTTCTAACCGTTTTTGAGATACAGTTTGTTAAACGTTAGTCAGAAAATCTGTATGTTCCAACCCTAGCTATTTGATCATATTGAATGACATGACATGTGTCAATTTAAAATGTAAATAACTTTGTAGGGTTGTCACTGATATAAAAATATTTCATTTTAATTTTTTTTTTTTTGCTTTTAAATCCAGCTTTACGATTATATTAACTCGATTGTAGATCACTTAGATAACACTATCCTTTCAGCTCAGTCTCTAGAAACGTTCCAGCCTGTATATTACTATGAACTAAAGATTACTTTATTGTTTAATTCGGGTATTAATACTGTTCAGGCTCCCATGAGCCTTTGTAAAATGCCCGAACAACGCGAGGAAGATGCTTAATAATAATAACGTTCAAACAATATATCTAAATACTAAAATTAAGCTATTGTATTATAGTTCGTTTTTTAGCATTAGAAAGAACTTGAAAGAAGGTAAGCGATCTCGACATGTCTTTTAATTGCAAAACCGCTTTTTAAAAATCAGTAACTGTTACTTATGAAAGCAGAAGAATATAAATGATCGTATTAGATTCATAATTGTTACATATTTGCCGTAACTTATTTTTAAAATGTGTTTTTCAACTATAAGACGCATCAAGATTGTTTACCTTATTTCTAATCCTAAAAAAATTAACTATATAAAAAATTTATTAGAAACCTGAAACAGTTAACTATAAGCAATAAAAATATTGTTCACTTTATAAGCTATTGCTTAGTTTTTCATTTTTGTAATTCATGGAACATAACGGCGTTAATTTATTATATTATAAAATTAGATTACCTCGTCAAAAATACAAACAATACCAAAATAAAGTTGCACGTTGACATTTGTCTGCATCATTGTGTAGGTGTTTATAATTCATATTGAATACTTACCAAAGACGAGTGTTTGCCTCATGCAAACCAAAATAAAAATATCAAGTAGGTACGTATAAATACGAGCTCAAATAACGTACAAACTGAGTATTATATAAACATCATCAGTTTAATGAATACTTTGTTTACGTTTACAAAATATGCCATTCATAGAAAAGTGGCCTCGAAAACATTTTAAAACTAGCGGCTCTATGCAGCAGCTGCTGACCTCGAGCATGGCTTAAAACTGAATAAATGTATGACTCCGACATTTAGAAAAAAATCCATAAATTGAATCGATAATAAAATCATATTAAATCATCAAACCTGCTCACAAAGTTTCATGAGAATCGGTTGAAAATTTCGACCTGTAGAGATGAACATCTGGACATACGAAAGCATTTTTGTCCAAGCTAAAAGCTGAACTTCGCTAACGCTCGGTCAATAAAAGTAAGTATTTTTATTTACTTAAAAAATACGTTCCTTTAAAACTTCTTCCCAAGCAAAACAAAAATGAAAACCATGATAGAAACCTCCAGCATAAACTTAGTTTTAAGTAACGATGTCATAAGCGTTTAATTTTTTCTAATACGAGGCGAATGCTCGCTGGTTAATTGATGATAAAGTGACAGGTTGAGAATCGGTCATTGATGATGGGCTGATCATTTCGCAATCTGAAACTGGAGCGGTCAGTTGCGCAATTTTATTCGATACTTTACTTTGCATGACGTTGACAAATTACATATCGGCCACTCACCCTTGCACCATGTTATAATACATAACTATGCATATTTAAGTAATATTTTTATAAGAGACTATTGTTGTATTGCATTGAACAATAATTTACAGCTAATAACCATACATCGGGGTTTTTGGCGCGGGAATGTTTTACACTAGCCAAAAAATCGGTAAAATCTGTAAAAACCGATGCTATTTTAATATTTCTAAGCACATCCGGAGCTAACTACCTATTTTTAATTCACAGTTTGGTAATTATTTTACAATAAACAAAATTATAAATAAGTACCTACACGAAATTTTTCCCGCACAAAAAACCCCGGCGATGTATGGTAATAACTTACAGACAAAAGTGTTTTGACTCTTGATATCAACATAGATCAGTCAGAGCAAAGGGACACTATAATACTGCCAACATTGTTATAGGTAACTTCAATAATGTTATCTATCAAGATCAGAGGGGACATAGAACCCAATTCCCAGTTATTGGAATGTATTGCTATCCGTGTAGGGACGACGTATATAGGAACCAATTACGTTCAAGCTTCCGATCTATATATGGAACACCTATTCTACAAATCCGCTCAAACGAACTCGATAAAGTAACAGGTGTGTTAACAATCGAAGCTTATTCTAACATCTACCATTTCAGTATGCGCCAGATGTTTATTTACTCATATTTGTTGTGAATATTAGATCGAGTCTAACTAGAAACGAGCGTACAGTTGAGATACTTAGGTAATCATAATCATTTATTCGTTGCAACAATTAAATAGTACGGTAGGTTCTTATATTAGGTTAGAGTCTATGAACGAAATAACAGGAAATAATAGTGTGACTACAGATGTTATAGTGCATAATTTTTTTCTTTCGTATTTTCATGGGAACGTACGAACGTGTTTTGCTATTTCAGTCAGTCTAAGTACAAAAAGTACTAAGGTTGACTGAAGTAGCATGACAAATACGAACGTTTCCGAGAAAATACGACGGAAAACAATTACGCACTACATCTGTACTTGTTTATATTTATATTTAAGTATAGTTTTTAATTAGTGTTATGTTTGTTTAGCTTTTTTATAATAAATAAAAAAATAATATGTTCTTAGAGGTTAAAGTCTGCCCTTGCAAATAAACATGCATAGTCTAGCTAGTAATAAGTATTCCTGGTATTTAACTTTGTAAATACCATGTAACATTTCAATAAAAAAAACTACAATTTAGAGTTAACCCCCTTTAATATAAGATTACTTACGTACTACGTAGTACTGGAATAATACTTTGTGACAAGTTAGGAACTTTATTAATAAATTCGTTCGTTATCTATCTAATATCTCAAAAGGATCTATTTTTAGAAACGGACGACTTTTCTAAGAATAGACATCGTTTCAATTTACTTTTGAAATAATAGAAATTCAATCGCGCTTCGTTAGTCCTGTTAATAATGTAAAATCTTCAGAGTCTACGTAGTTCTAAGTTCTAACTAGGATTAATAGTCTGTCGTACAGCGAGTTGCAAATTTGCTTGGACACATTATAAATAAAACAAGTTATGGGACATTATTACACAAATTAGCTTAGTCCCACGGCAAAAGGTACCTTAGTGGCGGCTGGCGCTTACGCTATTATTAACGCCGCTCCAATATTCAGCCGGAGCAATGGTACCTTTTGCCGTGGAACGTCACATATCTTTACTATTTCATATCTAGTGAATCTCTAATTCATTTCCCGAATCGCGCCGTAAGGCTTGAGTTGTCGGAGCAACCGCATAGTTTTAGTTCCTTCAATTTATTGTCTTCAATTGTATTTAAATTTATCGTATTTATTAGTGTTCCGTACAAAACTTTGTTCACGGAACACTTATTTTTGTCTTCAATTTATTGCTTTATTGCAATTGAAAGCTTTAAAGAAAAGGGATTTCTGACTAACTAATTTATAATCAGGACTTCAACACATAATCATGTGGAACTTTGGGTTAGTAACCATAACCAAAAAATGAATTGCCTTCACGTTACTTTCACCCACCTGGTATAGTTGTCGGGCATCACATTTCCAGTCCTGTCCACCATCTCAAACCGCACTAAATTGACCCCTTCAGCAATGGGCACTATGTCTGTGCTGAGCGATCGGTCCAATGCCCTCAAGGTCTTACGTTTCATACAACGCACGAACTTCGGAAAGTATTCTTTGTGGTCGATTACATCTTTCACGTCGACTAGCTGGAAATGATAATAAATATAAATAAAGCAACTCATATGTATCATCAACATATTATTATTATTAAGCACGAAGTGATGGGTAAAGAAGCAGGTCTGTGTGTGTTCTAACATACAACAATTTTATTACATTCAACTTATTTCGCTAATATTGTTATTGCATGTATATAAATGCTAATAACTACAAACGTGTCATGTTCAAATAATCTGTGTATTCAGCATTTAAATAACATTAAGTCGCCTAGAAACCTTACTAAATTAAATTTACGCCTCTCATCAGGGTAACGGCTAGACGTTAATATCTATAGGATTCGCCAAATACCCTGACAACACTGTCCTAATAAAACCTAGCAAGTTACAATAAAATATTTAACAGAATGGAAATTCAGGTTAAACCTTTTAAAACGACGGTGCCCTGCCTCGCATTGCAAAATATTTAAGCCTCTGATTTTTTTAAAGGAAGGAACAGGAATACGATAATTAAGATTGATTGATTGATTGATTGGTTGAAGAAGTTAATAAGTACCATCAAATGCATACGCAAAACAAAACTAAAAATTTAAACAAAACATAACACATTACTACTCCAGATACCTAGTTTGAAAAGAAGCTTAGAAAATTATATCATTTGCAAGGAATTACTTACTTTAATAGGACTTAAGGATGACTCACATTAGACCGGGCCGTGGCCGGGCCGGAGCTTCCGGCGCATCGTTTTCTATGGAAAGCATTACGTGATCGCCTGTCATGTCATAGAAAAGTATGTGCCGGAAGCTCCGGGCCGAACACGGCCCGGTCTAACTTGAGTCATCTTATATAGATTTTTAATGCTTAAAAGCAAATATTACCTACACTGTAATAAATTTTTTTTTTTTTTTTCACTTGCTAGGTTATCGGTTTTAAAAGCCAGACAAACTTGTTTCTAATTGCCTGCGATATTAGCAAGCATCTGTTATTCAGTAAGCCGATTATTGAGGTACCCGGCGGAGATTAATTATATTAATCAAAGCTAGGATACGGGTAGAATGGACACTCAAAGTATTAACTTTGAACTATTAATATGAAAGGGAAAATTAACAGGTTTATTAATAACGGAGCCAGATTTATATCTCATTGTTAAAGTTTGGATTAAAGCATTTAAAAGGCATTCGTAGAAAATAGCATGAAATTTCAGCTTGCATAATTTTTAACACCAATTAATGAAGTCGACCTTGTTTTGATATTCTAAGACACTTAAATGAGAGTTTGATTGCCCCAAGGTATCTGACCGATCATTTATACAAAATTGAACAAAATCATTAGTGGTAGTAGACCGGAAAATCCAACTGTCATTATAGTCTAAAATATAAAAACAGATTAAGAACTAGAGGTAAAAATTGGTAAATAGTATTGAATGGGTAAGTAATAACGTTACAACTATCATTCACCAAGAGCTCTGTATACCAACACCAACTAAACGTCCAACTAATCTATACGTCTACCATCAGTTTTGACATTGACATATACGCTCACGTCTACGTAACTTACTTTCTATGCATTTCGCTCGTACTCGCATATTAGTGCAAGCGAGATGTACAGAAAGTAAATTACGTAGACGTGAGCGTTATGCCAATGTCAAAACTGGTGGTAGACGTACTAAAGTCAAAAGTTTAAAAAAGTAACATGGCCTACTTTCTTTGAGCAGTCCCTCCACAGGATTCTGACGACATCAGCTCCCTCGAGCCAGATATCGGCGATGAAGTGGCTCATGTGGGCGTCAGGGTCTACTGTCTTCTCCGCATCTACTGCCGACATCAACGCCAGAGCCAAAACCAATTTTACTGCTGCACTCATACTGTTTCCTTTATATATGAGATGCTATAAAATAATTATCTTATACATCCGTAATGCCATGACTAGATTGCCGCCGAATAAGATGAATAAAGTCGATTGTGGGTCTGCAATTATACGTTACACGACTTTATTATTTAACACATTAAAAAATATAAATTTATGAAATAATAAATAAAAAATTGTTGAAAGAATTTGAAGGTAATAAGTTTTCAACGCACACAAATGTATTTTTATATTTCACAATTTCACTGAGTATTATCTTAAAAACTAACCATGTTTCAAGCATATTGTATTTCGAATAAAACTCACTGATAAATAAACGATAACTTTACGCCATTGAGGCAGACACTATTGGCTCGAGCTAATTTACATTTGGCTCGAATAGAACTTACCAAAACAACAGAAACTCCCTTGAACTAATGTTGTGTTTTAACAGGCACAAAGAACAGATAGAATAACCTGAATAACTAACTGATAAATTCGACTGTATGCTGCCAAGGTCATACTTGGAATGGAAAATGTCACTTGGCCCCTTTAAGTTATATGAACGATGGAAAGCGATTTTCTACGCAACCAACGACCAAATCATGTTAATGGATGACCACTCGTACTTGTATGTTAGTTGGCGCGTATCCGTGACGAACGTCCGATACGTAATTGTAGTATTTTTTCACATATTGGTACTCACCCCTGTTATTTACAAATGGCTGCTTTCATTATACTAACTAGGTTAATGTGTGTGTTGGTTTTTATAGGTGAAATGGTATTACCATAACTAAAAGTTAATCTATCAGGTCTATCACGTTATCAAAATTAAATTTGCATGCTTTGCCTAAATATTTTTTTATTTAATTTTTTTTATTTTTTTTTTATATTACAAGAGGATCGCGGACTTGAATACCTAAACAAAAGATCTACGTATACTTTAACCAGGTACGTACTTAAGTTCTAATAAACAGGTCAAACAATGACTTTAAGTGTGTATACCTAATCCTGAAACAGAAGTTTGAGCTGTGTACATATTTTTCTTCCAGGTGATAAATCTATTATCACCTGGAAGAAAAAAATAAACAGGGATAAACTCACGTATTAATAGTCGAACAATCGCTGGACATGTTTCGATCCGTTTTGAGTTTCCTCGACAGGAGTTATAATATTTTTCAAACTCAAAGGGTAGGACACACCTGTCATTTCAATACAATTTTACGAGATTTTGCTTTTTTAGGTTATAAATTATATGAAGATGACAGGTGTTATACCTACCCTTCGAGTTCGAAAATTATTATACCAATATTTTGACATGCTTTGTTCGATTTTATACCTATGTGTGTTACGTATGTGAGTAACCCGTTTGAAATAATTTAAATATGTTAGAATCCATCAAGTCTCAACGAATGTCAGATTTGACCTTAACTCACGTGATCATCTATGTGAAGCGCAAGCTATTATTCACTTCCCGTAAAACAATTTAGCGTTCACTGACCATCCGACCGAAACCGGCCTTTGTGATGCAAATCACTTTCGCACCTAGAATATATTAAACCTTTGACTTTTGTATTTAAAAATAACTTGGGTCATAATATTGACGTTGTAAAATATCAGCGAGTATTGAAGGCCTTTGCCCCATGCCGTTACTTTTTCAATCAAATAAATGGACTTTAACCTTAGTTTTATTTACATAGATAATTCCAATAATAAATGTATTTTTCCATTTTGATCATGGGAGCCTGGGGTCCACTTGGCAACTAATCCCAGGAACAAGTTTTATTTAGACTAAATACGAATATTACGGATTTATACAGAACTAGCGACCCGCCCCGGCTTCGCACGGGTTACACAAAACCTTAACAAATTATACACCTACACCTACCTCAAGTATCACTCTATTGATAAGTGAAAACCGCATTAAAATCCGTTCAATAGTTTTTGAGTTTATTGCGAACATACTTACACACAAACAGACAGACGCGGTGGGGTCTTTGTTTTATAAGGTGTAGTGATGGTGTGTTGTGTACTTGCCAATCCTGTCACTTTCAGGAATAGATTCGAATGTGTACGTCAACGGGTCAATGAAGCTGTAAATAACCCATTAACTAATGGATCTGACGCATTCAAGCACTACGCTCATACCAAATGAAGTAGGCACCTGCAATAAATAGTAGATGCTATGCTAGATTTATGCTGTGCCCTAAGACAACAGAGGTGGAAATGTTAATTGATAGATAACATACGTATACGACCACTCCTTTCAATAAAAGCAGCCCACGAACAGGTTTCTCGATTTTGATTCTTGGTCAAATTCTGAGTTGATCGAGTTGGGAAGAAAATCCTGAATTGAATTTAAGAGTCATATAAATTGATTTTTATGAAGAAGAAAAAGAATAACATTGTTTTAATGCATTAATAAAATCCGTCTAAAAATCGTTATGTTTTTGTCTGTGTGTCTCTTTTTATTACCACCGTACCTATTTGTATTTTTTAACCACTTTAAAGTTAGCCATATTACATCACAAAATAAACAAAATAAGCATTTAACAAAACGCAATATATAGTTTTAATTGTTTTCTTATAACAATGGCACAATAAAATGTTTAGGTGACTTGTTTCGATGCTGAGCAAGCATTTTAGGTGCCATTACTGCCATTTGAAAATTCAACAATCAGCAAAAATATCCGATTGCCTCAGTCACACTATAGGTGTCTCAGAAGGATGACTTCGTAGATTTTCTTGTTGGTTCAGGATAAATGAGTGTCATGAAAATGAAATAAATACATAATTTGTGAAGTGCGCATAATATTTTATTGTTTTACAAGTGACAAAATAGAACGGTAAGTGGTTTCCAATATTTATTGCCGATTTGGTTCCTAATAGAAGCCTTCAAGAAAACGGTGCTAATCGTACCCTCAGGTGGCGTTATACTAATAACTATAATAGAGCTAAGTAGATCCGAAACCTGTCCTTGTGAATTCGTACTTTGAATTTCTTTTTTAGGGTTACGTAAGTACCTCAAAAGGAAAAACGGGTCCCTTATAGGATTACTCGTGTGTCTGTTTGTCTGTCCGTGCGTCTGTCACAGCCCATTTTCTCCAAAACTACTGGACCAATTAATTCGAATTTTGGTACCTACAAATATGTAAGTTTGTGACAATTGTGACCCAAAGTCAGACGTGTAACGTAAACAAATGAATTTTAAACATGGGGGCCAATTGGTGGGTAAACGAGAGAATAAAAAAATAAAGTTTTTCAAACTATATCGTGTTACATATCAAATGAAAGAGCTTATTTTGAGAATCTCATTTTTTTGTAATTTTAAAATAAGTCGTCTAGAAGTTATTTGAGAAAATAGCCAAAAAAATACCACTCCCCCCACCTTTATCTCCAATACTACTAGGTCTGATATTTTGCCGGGCCGGTTTTTTTGTATAAACATATAAAAAAAATCCGTGTAAAAAAAATGTAATTGATTGTACCTACATAGTTCGTTCTCCATTTAGTGGCTTGGCAATCCAAGGAAAATAGTATCCCTTAAGGCTCCCAAAATTTATGCACACCTCCTGGGATGGAGCAAACTCGGATAACATGCATTTAAGAACAAGTCAAAGTTTTAAAACGATTCGCAAATTGTTGGGTATTAATTCCTTATAACTCAATATTTGGATCTAATTTGGGGAACACCCACATATTCCGAAATATGTTTTTCCGAATTTCAGAACCTCGATTCTCATAATCCCGATTTTTTATATTTTGACTGATTTGATTGGCCTATTACCTAGGTTTAACTTAAAAAAAAAAACAATGAATGATCAACAATACATGACGACATGTTTCCAAGTTCCTTTTTAGGGTTCCGTACCCAAAGGGTAAAAACGGGACCCTATTACTAAGACTTCGCTGTCCGTCCGTCCGTCTGTCTGTCACCTGTCCGTTCGTCCGTCCGTCTGTCTGTCACCAGGCTGTAACTTGAGAACCGTGATAGCTAGACAGTTGAAATTTTCACAGATGATGTATTTCTGTTGCCGCTATAACAACAAAAATACTAAAAACAAAATAAAATAAATATTTAAGTGGGGCTCCCATACAACAAACGTGATTTTTTTGTCGTTTTTTGCGTAATGTTACGGAACCCTTCGTGCGCAAGTCCGACTCGCACTTGGCCGGTTTTTTTTGTGTATGCCAAAAGTTTCATACATTCTGCCGGAGTTGACTATTGGGACCCTTACCAACACTTTCAAGCTAGTAGAAGAAATTGAATAAACAGAAGTAACAAATACAAATCCTCATCAGTGTTACATTAAGCCTAAGCCTACAAAGTAAATACGTTGTAAAAAATTTACGTTGTAAAATATTTAGGCATATTCTTTTAATGCTTCATCTAAATAATAATTTAGGTATACTCGTACTAGTAAAAAAGCCCATTTTCAATACACTTAGGGCATATTAACCGTAATGTGCCTTTACCTTCGCCGTCAAAATAGAAATTTATTACAGGTCATAACATTATAGTGTATCAATAACTAAAAAGCTGATTCGATTCTATATTTTCATTGTATTAAATTCTAATAATATAAAAATGTGTGTTAGAGTTACAATGATGTAAAATAGGTGACCACCTGGACCAATGAAGAGAGTTATGCTCGACGTTTCCAGTAAAAATTGGATCCGCAACGAAGTTTTTCCTTATAGAACCGGAACCCCTAGTGCAAATTTCGTTCGATAGCATGATATGATGTGCGTTCGTGTTTGCGTCAAGTGTCATTTTGAATAGGATTTTGAGTTTTCAATACGTCCCGCTTGGCGCGCTGTTCAAATGAATGAAATTTACACCAGGGATACAGGGTTAACTATGTACAGTCGCCATCAGATATATCGGAGCGGCCAAGGTGTTCATAATATCTGAACACGCGCCCTTACGCCTTGACAATAGAGGCGTGTTCAGATATTTGTGAGCGCCTTGGCCGTTCTGATATATCTGATGGCGACTGTACATGCATAATGACAGGTTTTAGTGGCAGTAGTATAATATCGCAGACCCGATGCCGTCATATTGGTTCTTCAGAGAAGACCGCGTATCGCTAGGTGTAACTAGGTAGCGTGATGATATTTGAAAGGCAGTAAGGTAGGAATTGGCAGAGAAAAGCAAAAGAACACATTCCTATTAAATACGTACAAAAAGGGCGGCAAATTAGCAAATTACAGCAGTCAGTAAGATAAGAGTAGTCACCATAAGGACGTGGATGTAATTTTTTTCTTATTTACAGATGTCAAACGATACTTTAAAGTCGGAAAGAGCTTTTGAACAGTTAGGACTGCCGCCGATGGAATTGGCGGAGTCAATTGCAATCCGTAAGTAAGAATAATTAATATGCAAGTTTTTATTTAAATCTTTGTAGACCTCGATCTACATATAGAGGTAAACTCGACCGTTCAGTTTATTATTTATTAATCAACTTTTATTAGTTCGTTAATTTTAAGATTCATGAAGAGGAGAACTTACCTTGTTTGTAATAATATTTTCTCCAAATTGTTTGCAGGTCGAGATGTCAACTCAGTGCAGAAATATGTGTGCTCATTCATAATAAAACTAGTTTGCTTGATATTATTAGTTTTATTTGCGGTAGGCGCTTACATTATAATAGTCCGGGTATTTCAAAGTACAGGTAATTATGAGAAAAGTAAATCGGTTGAGGTTATATTGTTATATTATGTGTGAATTTAATTTTTTACATTTGTTTTTTTTTATAGAAAATAGCCACAACACAGAAATTATCATTGTATCTAACCAAAAAACTACGAACATCACTGTAGAACAAAATGATGTTGAAATTTACATTAGACTAAAAAATAAAACAAAACACCCCAGTTCAAAGCGAAAAAGAAGAAGTGCTATTAACTACAAAGAATCAAGTCCTAATTTAAAAGAATTTGACGATATCACTTTTAAGAAAGCTAGAGATATCATTACAAAACAAGATACTATATGTAATAAAGATAATGAAGATCAAATCTGCAAAGATCTAGTTTTAAAGTTAAAATCTTTGAACGAAAAAGAGAATGAATCGTTTAACTCGGATAATTTACAAGCCAACGATGACATTAAGGAAGTCACGAAGCGTGAAACACGTCCTACAACAACAAAACACTATAAGCCGAGATCAACAGCCAGTATTGCTACGGAAAGGAAAGCTTTTGGAGATGTATCACATGGTCTAGTTCTTCCTGCTCCGACTTCTCTTCCTTATTCCCAATACCACCAAAACTTTGCGCCGGCGCCAATACCGTTGTTTACAAATGTGCTGAAAAATCATCCCCAACATCTAGGTATGTTACTTTATGATTCAGTCGAATATATTTATATCTTGTCAAAATGTTTTTAACCATTTAAATCATTTGACAGGAGGCTACGAGATTTCATCTCAACATTCTCCACTTTACAATGCGCATCAACCGCTAAGACCCAGGTACTAAAACAATATTGAACTACGATTGTAATGTAACAACCTTGACAAGTATTAAATTTGTTATATTATGTCATTTAAAAATATACCTTCTTATTCCAGTGTTATTCAGTCACCATATTCAGAAACCCAGGATTTGAAATCAGGAGCAGAACGAGATACTTGGCATCCACAAGATTTAGATATATGGCGGAATTTTATGGAACCTCGGTAAGATATTATTATTCTTATTGAAGCAACAAACACGAACGCAGACATAATAAACACAAGGGCAGTGACAATACAGGGGAAATAAAAAATATGTCTATTCATTATCCGTTTAAGGACATAATCAGTACCTCTTCAATCGGTACCTCATTGCTGAGGATCGTGACTCCGTTTGATTCCGTCAACTAGTTGTCTCCATCGGTCCCGTACTGTAGCTTGGTGGAGTGCGTCGCTGACAGGTAGTTTTAGTTCCTCCGCTATTTGGTCCGACCATCGTTTGGGACTTTTACCCCTAGGCTTTTTCCTTCGATTTTACCGGTCACCATAAGGCGTTCCAAATTGCTGGTATCCCTGCGTGTAACATGGCCAAATTATCGCAATATTCGTTGTAAGCAGGTTGTGGATAGACGTTGAGTCTTTTCTATTTTTAATTGCTTCAGAATAGATATGTTCGTCCACCCACAAGATGGACAGACGACCTTGTTAAGGCCGCCGGAAGTCGCTGGATGCGGGTCGCTTCCAACCGGTACGAATGGAGGTCCAAGGGGGAGGCCTATGTTCAGCAGTGGACGTCTTATGGCTGAGATGATGATGGTGATGAGATATGTTGGTGCGGCGGGCCGTCCATGGTATTCGCAGCATACGTCGCCAGCACCACATCTCAAAAGCGTCAATTCTCTGCCTATCTGCGGCTTTCAATGCCCACGTCTCTGTACTGTATAGAGTAATCGGTACCTATGTCAGTTTAATTAAGGAATAGAAGAAAAAAAATGTTAGTACTTATGTGCAACCTGTTTAAAAGAAAGCTGTCACTTGGCCAGCTGATTGTAAAAAGCATTGTCGTTTTTGTAGCTTCAGATGACAGGCCAATGGGTTAGAATTGATATTCACGTAATCAGTTTTAGTATTTACATAATATAAACTTACTGTTCTATTTATTATTTTTTTAGACCCAATATGGCAAATCCATCTATATCTTCAACACGTGAAAACAATTGTCCTGCTGGCTCCATTTCATGTGCTAGTGGTGATACTTGCGTGCCCGAAAAGCAATGGTGTGACGGAAAAGTAAATTGCAATGATGCTAGCGATGAGATGCAGTGCAGTTGCAAGTCTAGAGTGGATGTTTCTAGACTGTGTGATGGATATTTTGACTGTCCTTTTGGGGAAGATGAAATGGGATGTGACGGTAATAAGCATTGAATACACTGCATAAATAACAAAATTATTAGCTTTGAAATCGGAATAGCTTCGAAAATTATCGCTTATGTATAGATATTTCTAAGCACCTACTACAGTTGTACTGTGTTTGTTCATGCATTTATCATAAGATTGTTTTGACTTTCTTGCTAAACATGTACTTTTTTTTTTTTGTTATTTTAGGGTGCAGCGAAGATTCATTTAGCTGTGGTAATAACAATGTAGAAAGTGCTGCCACTTGTTTTACCAAAGAGCAAAGATGCAACAACATACGAAACTGTCCTAATCACAAAGATGAAATTGAATGTAACTTGTTAGCTCCCAGTCTGCATGATAAGCCCGTGAGTATTATTACTTTTATAAAAACGGAAACACTTAAAATGTAGTTGGCCAACTTTGCCCCGAATAACGACTTAAAAGGCGACTCCATAAATTAAAAATAAAAACGTATTTGATAGAAAAGTTAGAAAGCGAACTCATGTTTACTCCGGATCACGAAGGCAAATTTCCTTTTACAACTTTCTGAATTTTATTGTAATGCAATACGCTCATTTCAATAAAAAAGGCACCCAAACCAATTTTTTAAGCGTGGGTAGAATATTATAATTGAAATACTCGAAATAAATTTACTTGATTTCCGATAAAAGGTATCAGGCTATTAATATAAGGTATCAGGCAAAACTTGTATTCACATTTGGTTTGTTTATGACCGAAAACTTTTTTAGTTATTTGCAGTTTCAAACACCGAAGGATTTCTAATGAGGAACTATAAAGGAGATTGGTACGCAGTGTGCAGAAACCCTTACGGTTTAGCTCATGATGCCTGCCGTCGGGAAACTGGTCTAATAATAAGGTAAACACGAAAACAATTTTGCTATCCCTTCCAAATATTTGCTCTAATCAATTGACCGAACTTGCTTTTCTCATGAGTATAAAATTAATTATTGTTGTTATTTTAGGCCTCCATTTATACAAATAGTTCAAGTGGATCCATTATCTAGGGCTAACTATTTGAATATAGGTCAGGGTGGGCTGATGCATATAAGTGGCACATGCATGAATTCCTCGGCGGTGTATGTGACTTGCCCAGACCTTTTATGCGGCACGAGAGTGTTGACATCGTCTCAATTACTAAGAGAGGTAATTTCAAACAAAACTAACATATTTTTGTGTAGGAAGTAAATTCTACAGGGCTAGAAATGAACTTTTACTTAAACTGTTATAATATTGTAGCTAGAAAAAGATAATTTTAATAAATAGCATGATTTAAACTTAACGAGATATCTTTAAATGTTACTAATTAATGTTAAAAAGTAACGGAGGGTGATGTACGTGATACTATTTCCATGTTCTCTTCAAACTCCTTCAAATAATCCGAAATGTTATGCACCTAACGTTATGCTTTATTTTCAGGATTTGTCTACAGAAAATAGACTATTCGGTCGAAATAAAAGATTGTCGTCAGTAAAAAGTTGTCCATACCATTCTACGTTCTACGGTAATCGTGTAAAAAGGCACGAAGAAAATAGTCCTAAAACAAGTTTTAAGCATTTAAATTCTCTATATGAATTCGAACAAGCAAGCAATATGAGCAAAGAGGGTAATAGATACAAAAGGACACAGAGTAGAGTAGTTGGTGGGAAGGCTAGCCAGCCTACTGCTTGGCCTTGGATGGTAGCAATGTACAGAGATGGCATGTTCCACTGCGGTGGAGTCGTTATAACACAAAGTTGGGTCATGTCAGCAGCCCATTGTGTCCACAAGTAAGTCCAAACTAGTTTGCACAACTTGCCCAACACTTATTTTATTATTGATAGTTTGGGAAAATAGTTAGGTCGATTGAGTGTCCAAGTTAAGCCAGTACATAATATAATACTACAGATGGAGGGATACTCGTATATTCACGGAAACGTACGAACGTCTCTTGCTATTTCAGTCATTCTCGGTACAAAAAGTACTGAGGTTGACTGAAGTAGCATGACAAATACGAACGTTTACGAGAAAATACGAACAAAAACAATTATGCACTACATCTGTACGAGACTACTTTAAATCGCTGGGCATACCTACATGTGAGTTAAATCTCTTAATATATCCCCTTTGACACATTGATTGTATTATTATCTAATTGTTTTCGGGGGCCCTTGCGGATACACTTCGACCCATAGGGATCTTTTGTATTAAAGTCGGTAATCAACGGAAATACTGTATTTGTGTAGGTATACCCAGCGATTTAAAGTAGTCTCGATGATATAGTCTTTTTTTATGGTCCATGATCCCATAAAAGCCTTACAGCATTAGAAAAAAATAACCGTTGTTTTTTAAAGCCATGTTTTAATTTCACACAATATCTAAAATTTAAGAAATTTAACCAAAAATATTTCAACAATACTTGTGATTTTAGATTTTGGGAACACTACTACGAAGTGGAAGTCGGCATGCTTCGTCGCTTCTCATTTTCACCCCAGGAGCAGAACCATCGCGTCAGTCACATCATCGTAAATCACAAATACGACCGAGTTGATATGAAGAACGACTTATCATTGCTGAAAGTAGAGCCGGCTATGCTGTTTAGTCGATGGGTTCGTCCGATTTGCCTGCCGGGACCGGAAACTGCAGGACCGGAGTGGCTGTGGGGACCGCCGCCAAAGACGCTATGCACGGCGGTGGGATGGGGAGCAACGGTTGAACATGGGCCTGATCGTGAGTATACTCGTATGCTGTTATGTATGGTCGGTGCCCCAACTTAAGCACCCTAGTTGCCATTCTATTTAATTTTATAGAAAAGTCGATACTTATGTTAGGGAACCGACTGTACTATAAAGGAGTGCTCATTAGAATCAGGTTTTTGAAACGTAGATAATCATTAGGGTGGTTCAAAAAACAAACATTTTTCGTTATTTTCCGACGGGGCACCCCCTTATTTTGTTACACTTATTATGCTGATAAAATACACCAAGTTTCGTAATTTTATCTCAACTACAAGGGGGTGCTCAACCACTCTGAAAATTTTGTATGTTGTATGGAAACCAAAAAAACAAGTATTTATTATTCAGAAATTTATTTAAGTCCCCAATCCGCATTGGGCTAGCGTGGGGACTATAGCCCAAGCCCTCTCGCGCATGAGAGGAGGCCTGTGCCCAGCAGTGGGACGTATATAGGCTGAAATGATGATGATCTCTTTTCACATTATTTGTACATGTGATTTATAAGTTTTTAAGTAGAAAAACATTTTTATTTCTATTTTTTATAATTTTTAAAAAGTATGATTTTAAGAATTTCACCTAAAAAAATCATAAAAAATAGAAATAAAAATGGGTTTTCACCAAATAAATTTTAAATCACACTTTCAAATAATGTGAAAACTACTACTTATATAAAACTCAAAAAAAAAATAACTTGATTTCTTTGGATTTCATACAACTTTGAAAAATTTGTAAGTGTTTGAGCACCCCCTTAGTAGTTGAGATAAGATTACAAAACTTGGCATATTTAGTCAACAGAACAAGTGTAACAAAATGAGAGGGTGCCGCTTCTTCTAGCTAGAGTTTGAATTTTTTCCATACAAACGTGAACCACCCTAAAATCATCAGCCTATAATATTTGTCTTGTTGCACCTACAGGGGGATACACATAAAGCCCATATTTATTAATTTATCAATACTATAAAAAAAACTAGAACATTTTGTAAATACAAGTTGCAAAAACAATAGATGCAACGCAATTAAAATTTTAATTATAGTAATTTTATATTTTAAGTAGGTACCATACTAATACTACTAATAGCTAAACACAGTTAATAATAAAATTATACTTTAAGATATTTTTTACTTAGATCAAACATCAAGAGCGGTATTCTTTTTTTGTTTTAATTGGATGTATAAATAACAACCCAATCACGCAATGTTCATCTTTGCGTGATTGGGTTAAAATCCATTATAAAATAAATATTCACTCAAAACGTGGATGAATTTACATCTTATTCCGTAGTCATTAGTCGTTCTAACTATAGTTTGCCGGAAATTGTGCTCTACAGATTTATATGTGCATACCTATATTATTGTTACAGCTGATCATATGAGGGAAGTGGAAGTGCCGGTATGGGAGAAATGCAAACATCGCGAGGATAGAGTTGGGAAAGAAATATGTGCGGGACTTAGCGAAGGGGGCAAGGATGCTTGTCAGGTTAGTTTGACATATTTTTTGTTACTTATTTTTCAATTCATTCGCCTTAATTTAAATCGCTATACGTATACGTGACGTTTTCAGGCCAAGAGTATCACATTACCGCTAGTCGATAAGATTGGTTTCTAATGGGATATTTTATGGTAGCGCTTTATCTTTAGACTCGACCTTAAGCAACTTGTATGGCTTTTGTTTGACAACCGCCACTTCTCGAACGCAAGATTAAATTTACGCTAATTTAACGTTTTTAACTACGAACCCAAAAATTTTTCGTATTCTAGTTTTACTTCAAATCATTTAATTAAACGGGTACAATGGTCAAATCATACCGCATTTAGTTAGCTTACTTCAAATCGCGATCTACCACCTACACTATACAAAGCTTAAACTGATTGTCGTGTAATCCAGGGTGATAGCGGGGGACCACTTCTGTGCAGAAACCCTCTGAATTCGCAACAATGGTACATTGCCGGGATCGTAAGTCATGGAGACGGCTGCGCTCGTAAAGATGAGCCCGGGGTTTATACTCGGGTCAGTCTCTTTGTAGAATGGATTCGATTTCATATTTGTAAGTATAACGTCCATCAAATTTTATTTTAATAAATGTGGTAGACCCAAGTACCTACGTAAGACGGTTCGTGAGAATTTATGACGGTTATATTTTTTAAATAGCTTCTAATATAAAACTAAGTTGAGGTAGGTTCTCTACTTCATAGTACATAACAAAAAAAAAATATTTTCGTCTTTTTTATGTCACTTGAACATTTTTTTAGCTATCCTGTGGGATGCGACGAGCGGTATCATAATATACCTTAATTAATTTGGCCTAATATTAGAAAGCGTTTCATAATAACTTTATTAATGAATTTAAGGGCTCAGTTAATATTTAACTATTTCATATAAAATAACGCTCGGATCGAGCACGAAAACATCCCTACCCCAACTTATGTTTATGAAGTCTGAGTAAATGCCCCCGTAACTGAGATAAATTGTATATCATTGTTTTAATACATTTGACCTATAAATACAACTGCCATACTGTACGACGTAGATATATTATATTGATATCTTTGAGACTTGAAACTTAAACCTTAATAAAACACGAAGCTAGCTCATGCAAAAATTTCATTATTTTTAATAATTTTTCAGTTTCAAAAACACTTCCTAAAATTCAACCTAAAACAGAATGTCCGGGCTTCAAATGCATCACTGGAATATTTAAATGTCTTCCAAACAAACGAGTATGTGATAAGATTATTGACTGCTTAGGAGGAGAAGACGAAGCTGATTGTGCTTCTATGAGATCTGCAGATAAGTCGAAGGAAATAAAAGACGTCACTGTAAACAATAATGAACCTAAGGATAATCACGATGTAAAAATACAAAGACAATCAAATAACACGGCACAAGAAGGCAATGATTTTACTAATGATCTGCCCTTTGCGTCGACTGTCGAAATACCTAAAAGTTCAGAATCCGATAGCAATGAGGATGATTCTCATGAAAATATGACGGAAGATCCTACTAGCACTCCTCTCAATACAAACGGTGAAGAAAGTCGTGGTGATACTACGTCAGGTTCTCAAGAATCTTTAAGGAGGTCAGTAAATAACGACGATTTAATGTTTGAGAAAAATAGCAAATTTAGAGAGTCTGATATACCAGAAGATTTGCCTTTTACAAATACACCTACTGAAATGGACTCTTCTACTAGTATTTCAACTTTCGCAATTGAAGATGAATTTAATCAAATCGGAGAAACAACATTGGCTTCGCGGATCGAAAACAAAGAGATACCTGAAGTACCTACTACGGATAAAACGGTAGACACAAATACTCCAACTGAATCAAATGCCACTCCGATCATTGATGGACAAAAAGGAGTTGAATCTAAATCACTAGACATTTCAAGATCTAACACAACTACCAATACGGTAGAAAATAACGCTCTTATTAAATCTAATCTAAACATTCCAAGCGGAGAACAAAAAATAAATAATTCTATACCACGTCCACAAAATTTGAGTATTCCGATCTTTTCTACCAATAATACTGAATCGCCTGGAAGAGAACTTCCTGATGCAATAGTAGAAAAAATAGAAGACATTATTTCATCAGAATTTCATGCAATGAAAATAAAGAAAAAGCTAGTAACGCCAAAAGAATACAAATGTCGTAGGTAAGTTGTTATAATTATTAGGAACTTTTTTTTAAATATATTATCTTGAGATGAATAGTTTAAACGTTAAAATGTATTGATAGTATTTCACAGCGTATTCCATACCGTCAACGCTGTGATCACAAAGCCGACTGCGAAGATGGCACTGATGAACTAGAATGCTCATGTGTTGATTATCTACGAGCATTCGACGATAAATTAATATGTGATGGAGTATATGATTGTTTAGACGGAGCAGACGAAATAGATTGCTGTAAGTTAAATAAACTGAATTAACTTACTAAACAATATATATACAGTGGTACTACTAAACTAAATTAATAACTAGCTTAAATCTAAAATAGGCCCTTGAGGCATTGTACCAAGGATGCTGGCGGCATTTCCTCGCTGTATCGCAATGCTGATACGTTGTGCGAGGTAGCCGCCAGCTCTTCGGTCACCAGTTACGTCAACCAGACGCTTCGCGATTTCTGCGAACAACTTATGCGCGCTGGGACCCCATGGACCTAGAGTTTCAACTCCAAATGGTACAAAATGGTACTCTCTACCGAGGCTCTTATATTTGTTACGTTTTAGAATTTCGGCGCTTTCCGCCGCTCCGCCCGCTTTTACAGTAGTCCGTTGGAGGTGGGACGGTGCCAGTGTGTCTACGCAGGTAGCATCCCACACCAACATCCGTCCCAAGCTCCAAGGAACTAAAGACACTCCATCGGGCCTCTTGCCATCATCTCTGATAATGCCAGTCGGCTCAAGAAGAGCAGGCACATTGATGGTGGCAAGAGACCGACGGACTATGTCATTAAGCGACGCATGTCTCGAAAAACGGCCTGCACTTTTTTGACAAGATAATCCGTGGTGTCCCAGTCGGTCCACGTCCGTGCCACAAGAGCATATGTGTGGCGTACACACCGAAACCCCGAGTCGCAAACCAGTCGCCAGTCTAAGGGAGGCCGGATCCAACTTACTAAACTATATTGCTAAATGAAATCTGACCTAAAATATCTTCCTACACATTATCATTTCAGATGGGTGCGATAAGGATCATTTTCTGTGCCATCATAGTACAATTTGTCTTCCCTCAAAATACGTATGCGATGGGAAACCACAGTGTCCATTCGGAGAAGATGAACAAAATTGCTGTAAGTAATCTTTATTATAACTGTTATGTTCTTTAGAAAGGTACAAAATGGAACAAAGTTATTCTAATACTATGGGTTATATATTTATTATTATATATTTTCGAAATATTATTTTGCCAACAATATTTCTAGAGCAGAGACAAAAAAAAAACAAAGATTTCGACGAACTGAGAAGTCTGTTATAACCCAATTAATAGAATTTCCTTACAAAAGTGTTTTGGAAAAGAAATGTGCCTTCTACTTGGCAACTTGACATACGATCTATAAACATAATATTATTTCCTAAATTCGTTTCGGGTCTTAATATAAAAACACGTACAAAACAATCCAAAATACTGTATAAATATTATTATGCTTTCAGATACGCTTTCGAATGGTCAAAACGTAATATTCGATTTTGATGGAAGCCCTGTAATCAATCTCGAAGGCTATCTAACACGAAAACAGAAAAACGATTGGCATATTTTGTGCGAGGACAATTTATCAATAGAACAACAAGAACTCGAAGCAAACCACGCTTGCCGATATTTAGGTTTTAGGTACATAGGTTTACATATAAGTAGATAAAGTTGTTAAAATTTGAAATAGTATTTTCAATTCAGTTAAATTAATATATGAATGCATTATTTTCAGCTCCGCGAATAGATATCAGCCGAAATATATTAACGTTAAAGAAAATTACAAATTACGGTCAACAATTAAAGAAAGAACAAAACGCAACTCTTTAGAAAAAGCGCCTATTCAATTCATGTACCGACAAAGTAACGAAGAAAATGAAACAGCTAGACACCTTGTTATTAAAGAGCCACAAGTTATAAAAGAACACTGCGTACCCAATATAACAAAACTCTGTATGTCACTGTACGTTTTTTGTGACTCTTCACTGGTTGATAACCTTGTAGACAACTCTCAAGAACTTCAATTAGTCCGATCAGCCAACCCCGTCGCTAAACAAATGTGGCCATGGATAGCAAAAATTTATGCAGAGGGTTACTATAAGTGCACCGGAATTTTACTGGATCTATCATGGGTATTAGTAAGCCACTCGTGTTTGTGGGATTCAATGTAAGTTGCATTAATATTTATAGTCGGATTATAACTTTGCAAGCCACGTCAGGGCTCACGGGCACAACTAGCTAGAGGTGCCGTCGAAGATCACAGCAGCTATCCAGTAAAAATACTAAACATTTGTGTTCTAGAATATATATTATAATGTAATAGTGGTATTCATTAATATCTCATGATTGAAAAAAACTTGGCCAAATTTTATTGATTTATATCTATATTCTCTATATATTTTTTCAGATTAGGTCATCACTATGTAACGGCTGTGTTGGGATCGCCCAGAACTATAAGATCAAGTCCTGGTCCCTATGAACAAGTTCACATAATTGATGGGAAGGTAGAATTATATCATATTCGATCGACACTCCTACACTTGGCAGAACCTGCAAAATACTCAAACCTGGTGAAACCTATGACACTTCCATCCATGTAAGTTTGAGAATTTAAACACAATAAAGGAAATAAATGTGTATCTGTAACATCTTCAATTTATATTTGCACGCAACTGGAAGTAGAATTCTCAAAGTTGGTAGTCTAGTCACTGACGCATAAAATTCAAGGATCGGCACCGGTTTTTCGCAATAATTTCGAAATAACCATATATTTTGAATAATTTTATACTCCAAATGTAGAACTCAGTTGTGCTTTTTGGGTACCGACTTCGTATTAATAGATTGCCCAATTAGAAATGAAATAATTAACAAAGAACGAAAAAATACCGTTTTCGTTCCCTTATAAAAAATACCGGTATCCGATCCCTGGCATATATATCTGTGTGATCAAATCTATCTTCCTGCTGAAACCCTCTAACCACCAGTCTTGCCTTATGTTGTTGCTTCCCATTCTCACCTTTCTTTATATTAAATACCTGCGTAATCATGTGATATATATTTTCAGCAATGAGATTGAAGAACAAGGTAAACACTCAGTATGTGTCGCTGTAGGTCAAGATGGTAATAACAATACTATTAGCGTCTTTCTAGAAGAGACAAGTAAGAACTGTTCGGCTCAATACAGGTGTTTTGTTCGCGATATGAAAACGGAAATATGTCCGGTAAGTTCCTTCTACTTAATTTTCTAATATATGTTGTTTGTCACCAGGAGACCAATTCAGACTTACCTACAATGTTTCTTCTTCTTCACAATGATGTCCGTCGCCCGTGCCTCTCTTTCTGGCGACATTCACGCGCTACTCACATCATTTAGATATCATTTTGATGTCATAATAAAAGTTTGAATTGGCCTCCAGTTGATTGTAGCCTACCTGTCTCCATGGCCCAGCCATTTAAGAGTGACCTGCGACTAAAATTTTATTAAAATGACGTAAACCAAAAACAACAAAAGTGAGCACAATTTAAATAAAATGGTAGTTTGAGCTAACTACATAAAAAAAATGTCCAATTTTACAATTTAAATCAACATATTTCAGGAAGGTATGGCCGTACGTCGTCAATGGGCGGGACTTGTAAGTTGTCATTCAGAACACGGTTGGCATCCCGTGGCAACGTTTGTAGACGACCGAGGAGAATGCGGACTTGGAGACAGAATTTTAGCAAGCGATTTACTAAACCTGAGACGCGAACTAAAAGTTAACTTTGGTGTGTATTTATGTTAGCTATTTCATGCTGTTATAAGTACAAAAGTAAAAAGATAGATGTGTGATGTAGAGGTCGAATGGAAAAATTTACGATTGTTTCTATTGAGCGATTCATACATGTCATTTATACATTCTATAGATACCCATATTTAGGCACTTGTGTAATAAAAAAAACACTACTTCAAACATAAACTAAAATTCGCTCAATTGAACTGAACATTTTCTTACTTATTTTGTTCCTTAAAAAACCTAAATACCTACCAAACGAATTCTACAACTAATAAAGGGAAGGAATCGCAGCAATCATAGCATAATGATATTATCTCTATGATAATTGCTTCTTTGTTAGTCAAGTGCCCACTTGCCTTTATTCTAACACCTAACAGATTTTTTCCAAATCAGCAAATTTCAACGCAACTGAAACTAACACCGAAGAGTGTCACGGGCAACGCTGCAGCCGTGGTCAGTGCATAGATTTGAAGCAAGTGTGCGACGGGGTGAAGGACTGCGCTGATGCCGCGGACGAGTCGGCGGTGGCGTGTGAGAGGAAACAGCGGATTTGCAGGAACGACCCGTATCTTGGGGGATGCGGTAAGTTATAAATAAATACTTAATAAAGAATTCAGCCGACTTGCTGTCTTGTGTCAAGTTATATTTATCCGAATTAAGTTTGACCTTACTATTTGACTTTATTAAATGTAAGGGCCGGTACAGACGGACTGCAACACGACTGCTACTTGTATAGGAACTGCACGCCGACGTTGCAGTTGGCGTGCAGTCGGCATGCAGTCCCCATACAGGTTGCAGTCCGTCTTTATCGGCCGTAAAATGTTAATGTCTGATTAATTAATTTATTGCTCATCGGGTTTTTCCGGTCACATCCGGGTTCGCTTGAGCTAATACCTACTAACCATTGACATAGATATCTAGGGACTGGCTTTACGGACAATAATAATGAGGCATGACAGGGGCCAGTACAGCGGTGTGACACCGGTACAACGCGATTGGTTGATGAGTTCGCATCATGCGCGCGATTGGTCGCAACTAGTTGCGTTAAACTGCACGATTGGCTGGAATTCGTGAGTCACACCGCTAACTAGTACCATTTTTCGTGCCCGTAAGGCCAGTCCATAGATATATACGTTAATGCTACTTACTCATTATTTGGCTCAGGAAGTCCTTAAAAATTTATCAAGTGGAAAAGACACACTTTGTTGTTATATTTCAATGGATTTCGAGTAAGAAAGGAAACAAGAAAATACTGGTAGGATTTTCAATAGAATGGTAAAACATTAACGCAAGTAATCTTTTGTGTTTCCACTAGATAAAAAATTAAATGGGTTTGTTTGTTATAAATATTCGTCTCGAAACGTTGAGTAGGTAAACAATATTGCCAGATATATTATGTTAATTTAAGAATATATTCAGATGCCTGCCATATTAAGCTTCCTTCCAAGGTTTTCTCGAAAGACTATTGAGAGACACGGTTTTTTAGGTCTCTAGTAACACATAAACGTTATTCCAGAATGCAAGACCGGCGAATTAAAGTGCAACAACGGCCGATGCGTATCAAAGGAGTTATTCAAGGATGGCGAGGACAACTGTGGAGATGGCACCGACGAACCGGGGCAGACCATCTGTTCCGACTATTTGTCCATGGTCATGCCATCGCGGCTGTGTGACGGCATCCTGCACTGCCACGACAGGAGCGACGAGGATCCCAAGTTCTGTAAATGTCATTCGAAGGAGAATCACAGGTGAGTTTTTTACTGCCGAAAGACGAAGTGCAAGTCTTGAAAATTGAGGTTTAGAATAAAAAGATTGCATCGTTATTTCCTTATCGTCGTGACATTATATTGTTTCAAATAATTTTTTGCACTCATTACGAAAACAACTACTCTTTAATTAACACTTCAATTAATAAAAATACTAGGTACTTAACATAATGTAACCTTTTGGTAGAGGTAACGTCGAAAGTTGGTAACTCCGAAATTAATATTTTATGTTTTTGATAAAACTAGAATTTGATGGTAGTGGTTTATTACTTCACGGTGTTAGACTAACACTCTATAAAAATCGGTAGTTACCTTAATTCACCTAAAACAAATAAATAAAAATTTAAAAATATTAATGACCCGTCTCAATTTAGTTACCAAAATATTAATTCTTGTGAGTGTTCATCCCATTCATCAACATAATACCCAGATTTATTAGGTACGATAAAATTAAACAATTTTATTAAAAAGAACATTTATCCTGAAAGCAAAGATCAAACTGGCGAGGTCAAAGCTATTTTTACAATTTGCATGAAGCAGCAAACACAATAGACCACCCTCAGGCCAATCTGTATTCAGCAGCTGTACGTACTTTCTTTAAAACAATAACCTAAAGACATCTACTGAATTTAGGCTGATTTAGACGGCGCGCGAACTCGCATACGATTTTAGTTACATTGCGGACTGTTGGTTACGTCTAATTCAACCGACCAATCAAAACCCGCAATGGTATGAAACTCGCATGCGAGTTCTCGCATCGTCTAATCAGCCCTTAATCCTCGCTGAATATAACAATCGCTAAAGAGGGCTATTCGAACTTTAAAATCTTGTAATCAACAGTGATATTTCTTCAAAAAGATAAAACCGTTTCATTACAAGAACCGTTTCATAACAAGAACTACCTATCTGAATAGGCCTCAAAATTATTATTTGTTCCCTTTAACGGCTTAGCAAATAAACAGATTTATAATAATTATAGAATAGAATAGAATAGTTTTTATTCGTAAACACACAGACAATAGACATACATAGAAAGAACACAGTGAAAATAAAGTATCACGAAATGGCCCCATCTCAGCATGTTGCTGGCGACTTCCAGCATTGATCTTAATGTATTTTATTAATATCCTTGTGATTCCGGCAATTAGATTGACTTTTATATCTCGAATAAATTGAATTGTTTGCGAGTTGTTGATCTAGCTAGGCTAGAGGTAACATTCACATCACTTGTACAGTCGTACATATTTTTTGTGTTAATATTTCTCGGCCAAAGAAGTAGTTTTTGTTACAAGCGTTTAATTGCTGACTTTACTATTATATACCGTTATCAATAAAATAATCAACTATCGAGATGATTCTTACGAGCATAAGCCCGAATGTGATTGGTAGCTCAACTGGATAAAAGCATTTGGTGTAACAGAGGTCTTATGGTTTTTAAATATTCGCACTTTAACATAAATACCTTTTGTATTAAAGTGTAATAATTAAGAAACTGTATATTTATATAAGCAATTTGTTGAATAAGTATAATTTTGAAAGTAAATATTATCATATATATAAAATTGAAAAACCAGAACGGGATAAAAAACGAGGGAAAAAGCGAGATGGCGCCTTACAAATTTCTAAAAAAGTTTTTGACACGTTTCTCGAATACGACGCACGTATGATAAGAAAAACCTGTTCGAATCAATTATCTACATATGGGAATAGAACTAGACCATAAAAACTATCGCTTCCGATGCGTATTTAATTTACAATAAGGAAAATAAATTTTCATAACAATCTTCATCGGCCATTTCTCGGCAACTCTCGGTTGCTTTCGTTTGGCGGTGCTACAGATTAGACCAAATAATCCGTAAGTTAAAGTAAACTAAATTATGTTTGTCATGTTGGTATACAGGTATTTCTGAGTTTTTTTACATGAAGTAAAATAAAAAGTGCTGCCAACCTCAAACTTAGTCTATAGAGCCCATACGAGTGATTTATGTCATATATGACTTATCATTCTTATCAATCAAAGTAATTACTATATTATTATTATCAATTTGTATTTTGTTGTTTTAAATTTATTTTTGAGTTATATTATTCAGATTAACTTTCACGGCTTCGGCAAACATTGCCATTCGTCCGGGGAACGGGCTAAGAATGCTGAGATGGGCCAAAAATACAAAGTTGATAGTAAGTTATGTAGGTAGATTAAAGTGCATGTTCAGATGTTATTGAGCGACCTGATAAAAATAAGCAAATGTACAGTCAGCAGTCGGCCAAATATCGTAACATAATTTTGTTGCCATAGAAATAAGGATGTGGTCCGATATAGTGGCGAAATATTGAGAGACAAAAGCGGCTAAATTCAGTGGTGGCTCGGACACTTAGAGAGAATGGGAGAGGATCGTGCCGTGAAGAGAGCGCAGGTACTTGGGACAACAAAATGGGAGACGCACGAGTGGACGTCCTAGGTACCGCTGAAACGACGTAGTTGCTCAAAACCTGCTCAACCTTGGCCATGGCGACTGGCGAGAGCTATCGCAAGACCGAGAGGACTAGACTACCTATGTTTGTATGAAAAGGCGATTTAAGGGCGGTGGTCGTCCATATTCGTCTTAAGGCGAAAATTAATCTAATGAACGTTTTTGCAACTAGGCTTATAAGAACAAATAATAATTTTATCTTGAAACAAGTTTTAAATAAATACGTGTAGATGAAAAAATACAATCTTGCCTTTTATCAAATCACATCATTTTTTGACAAATTTGCGAATTGAGTTATCCAAATAACGGCTACAAATAAGAAATCCCTATCACAGTTTTAAACCATGGCAGGGTTGAATACATAATAATGTCGGTATTTAACTAAACATAAGACGAACTCTTTATTTCATTTACGCGAGCGGAGCTGCGGGCCCGTCTAGTGTTTTATAAATGTATTGCAGGTGCGGAGCAAGTTCAAGCAGCAAAGCAGAATATTGTGTGGCGCATGATATGGTGTGTGACGGAGTAAGAGACTGCCCCAACGGAGAGGATGAGATGTCTTGTCTCGGTCTAACTGCTCCGGCTTTTGCCCCGTAAGTGTTAAAATTAATAAGCAAATACAAAATATAATCTGCATTCATAGTCTAATAAAACATGGTCTTCTCTTCCCAGAGTGACACAAGCGTACGTCACAATAACATTGCCACTCTATATAGCGCTATCGCATATTATCATCAAAGACATATCTAACTTCGTATAAGACGAATAAAGTCTAAGGAAAAAACGTGCCTCGGAATTCAAGTAAAAGTCATTCTCGAATAGATGGCGCACACACCTTTAGCCTATCCTCGGCTAGAATGGCGTGACGACACCGTTTCATATTTAACAATTTTAACACATAGATATCAGTGAATGAACATGGATTAAAATGATATAAAAATAATAAAATTATTTATCCATATATATACATTTTTTGATAACTTTATACGTTTTCATTTGGAGTTTTAGTCGTGTGTCGATAGATGACAGTAAATTTACAGTGACTACAAAATTTACAATGACAGGACCCCTCTATACTATCTATTCTTTTTGTTATCATATAGCGCTGTCGCATGATGACGTAGGCTTGTGTCAGTCACGTGACCACGAAAAAACAGGAAGAGAGTACCAGGCGGAGTATATTATTATACCATGATCTGCATTTATAGACCGACCGCTTAAACGACTAAGCCGACGGGGTATGACGACTAAGGGTGGCGGGGAAGGTGCGGGCGCCGTACGCCTGTCGCCCGCACCTTCCCCGCCACCCTTAGTCGTCCTACCCCGTCGCCCCCGTACCGCGCAGGCGAGGAGTCATTTAACCGGTCGGTCTATAACTACCAGTATGTTTGTATACTTAAAAGTGTAGGCGTCACGGTAAGTGGTGTACCATCACTTGAGTTAGCGTTATGATTTATTTATAGGAAGTTCTCATGTTACAGGAAGGGCACAGGCATAGTGACAGTCTTATCACACGGTGTCTGGCACGCGAAATGCTACGACAGACCAACACACACTCGCTTAGAACTCGAAACCATTTGCAGAGAACTAAACTACTTCAGTGGCCACGCGAAACAACTGACAATGCCAGAGAATCACGAATACAACATGCACACGAGCATTGTTTTAGAACCCTTCAATGAGCTTGTGCTTAATAATAAGACTAGAATCAAAATGCGAAATACTGACACCCCTATTGCCAGAGCTATAATGGATAATATTGGCAACAAAAAATGTTATTTACTCAATATCGAATGTCGATAAATTAAAATATAGTTTATATAGCAAGAGAAAAAAATAGGACCGTACACGTTATGGTTATTTGTGTTAGGAATCAGAATTGTAATGCAGCTCTATTTATTTATTGCAATTTTATGAGTAAGGAAAGATAATAGAATAGTTTTTATATGGAATTGTCCAGTTTTTAATTTTAGTTTAGTTTATTAAATAGTATGGCATATAAAAATATATTTTATTTCTAAAAACCCTTTATTTCCTTCTTGCTCACTCTTGGGATTGTCATACTTGCTTTATAAATTTTTTTACACTGTTTTCCTGTTGTTTTGTAATGGCTGCTATTTAACTGATCACCAGATTTAGTAAAATTTAATACCAAAAAAAATTATTTTACCACCCTAAAATCATGAATGATCACCAAAATTATAACACCATTTTAATGTGAAATGATTACCAATTTTATTACATTTTACTATCCTTTTAAAGGAAATGACACCAAAATAATCATTATTAACCCAAAAATAGTCAGTGATTACCAAATTTCAATCCCCATTTTAATGTGAAATGATAACCAAATTTTTACATCTTGCTATTAGGGCTTGCAATTCGAATATTCGAATATGTCGAATATTCGACCTGTTTTGATATTCGAATATTCGGCCGCTCAGGTTTCGAATATTCGAATATTTTTTATTACTAGGTAAAATCTATTTTCATCCGTTATAGTTACAGTTTCTGTGTATTTTGCCGGGTATTAACAGTGAATGAGGAACCGTAGGTACCCAAATGCGAAGGAAATAATGTTTTTACTGTATTCCTCTCAATAGGCTTCGTGAATACAGTTAAACCTAACTCAATTTCAAAGGAAACGAAATCAAAAAGTATGTTTTATTACGGTGCGGCTAATGCTTTTTCTAGGTACAAGTAACTTTACGTAAGTTTTAAGATAAAGGGTCATTTTGTTTATTGAGTAAAATCGTACCTTAAGCGAATATTCGAAGTCTAAACCTTGCCCTTTATCGCAATTCACAAATTTGATCATACCAAACCTACCGAACTAGTTCTAACCATGCACCTTTAGCTAACGAGTAATCCACCCCGTAGTCAGCCAACTTTTTCCCTTAAATATTCCAATACCAATTATATAACTTATTATATAACAGCCGACCATTAGGAATCAAAACTAAACTTGCCAAGACTAATAAAGTCAATAAAGATTCAAAATACAATGGAATTAAAGGCCATTTTACAGGCTTCTTAACGACAAGAAGTTAATTTAAATCAGAAAATGATTAGTGATTAGTTGATTACCTACTAAAATGTTTTCTCTCTTACATACGTGTTTGGATGGTTAAAGTTATATTAATTCACGTAACGACGCATTTATAATAAAAAGTTTTATCAAGAAATATTGAAAATGACTAATTTTTGCGTTTTAGGTACTTACTTGCTTTTATAAACGTGGGTATTTCAGAGTAGGATGATAAAATCTAGTCAATAAGTGGATTTCTGCAAAATATCTATAATTTTAGCAATATGTGGAAAAAGCTTTTGAATAAAACGATAATAAACCGATTTTTCGTTCCTTTTCTTATTTTTTTTAAATATTCGAATAATTATTCGAATATTCGAATATCTCGTCAGAAAAAGTCGAATATTCGAATACCTGAAAGTTTCGAATATTTGCAAGCCCTACTTGCTATCCTATTAAAGAAAATGACACCAAAATAATCATTGTAAACCCAAAAATAGTAAATGACCACCAAAATTAGAACTCCATTTTAATGTAAAATGATAACCAAATTTTTAAATCTTGCTATCCTATTAAAGCAAATGGCTCCAAAATAATCATTGTAAACGCAAAAATAGTAAATGATCACAAAATTGTAACCACATTTTAATTATAAATGTGCAATCATTTAATATATCGTTATCCTATTAAATTAATTAATCCACTTCGTCACCTTTTTCTAGTAGCATTTTATTTCTTTAACAGTCGCAGTTCTAACCTAACCTAACCCACTTTTCTAGTAGCATTTTGTTTCTGTAAGGGTCGCAGTTCAAACCTAACCTAACCCACTTTTCTAGTAGCATTTCTTTTCTGCAAGGGTCGCCTTTCAAACCTAACCTAACCCACTTTTCTAGTAGCATTTTTTTCTGTAAGGGTCGCAGTTCAAACCTAACCTAACCCACTTTACTAGTAGCATTTCTTTTCTGTAAGGGTCGCAGTACAAACCTAACCTAACCTCCTTTTCTAGTAGCATTTCTTTTCTGCAAGGGTCGCAGTTCAAACTTAGGATATGTGGGACTCCCTCCTGCAGCCTCCCTCTCAAGTTGAGAGGGGGAGAGGAGGTATACCCACTAAAAGCCACTCCGGCGTCACCCTTCTTACCGTTTTGAAGGAGCCAAGGGATGCCTGGGATTCTACCATGACTCCTTCCGGTGGCCCTGGCTGATCTTACGCCAGAGTACCCACATCGATGGAAAGGAGAGTCAGAGACGCTTGACCCTCCGCCAATCGTGTAGCGACGTTTAGTGCGGGCCCCCACAGCTCGCTGGCCCTGCTAGGGGTTTAGGAGGGCGGCAAATTGTGCCCGTCTTCTTCCCCGCCGTGTGCGTCGGTTCGGGTGCGCGTCAGCCCTGCTCTCACGCTCCCTTTCCGCGGCTTCCTTCTGTGAAATGACTATCTCACAGAAGGAGGCAACTGCCTTCCATTTCCTTTCGCTGCCCAACATAGCCGCTACGACGTTGCGCAGCGAAAGGTTTCCCACTTCAAGAGCCGCAGTCATGGTGCGACGCTCTACGGCCCAACGACTGCATTCTTCAAGCGTATGTTGGGCCGTGTCATCCGGCGCGCCACACTCATGGCAAGCCGGGTTAGCCTCCCTCTTTATTCTGCACAGGTAATGACCGAAGCATCCGTGTCCGGTCATCACCTGTGCTAACCTAAATGTTACGGTCCCATGAGATCTCCCTATCCACTCCATGAAGGACGGGAGTAGTGCCTCTATGGTGTGAGTTCCATAGGGATAGTTCTCCAGGTCCTCCTTCCACCTTTGCTGCATCTGTTCGTGCGCTTGTTGACGCACCCTCCGCAGTTCTTCGGGTGCAGGAAATTCATTTAAGGCCCTGCACCTGACCCTCTACCTATGCGCGTCGGCTAGCACCTGAGCCTCTAACTCCCACCTAACCCACTTTTCTAGTAGCATTTCTTTTCTGTAAGGGTCGCAGTTCAAACCTAACCTATCCCACTTTTCTAGTAGTATTTCTTTTCTGTAAGGGTCGCAGTTCAAACCTAACCTAACCCACTTTTCTAGTAGCATTTCTTTTCTGTAAGGTTCGCAGTTCAAACCTAACCTAACCCATTTTTCTAGTAGCATTTGGTTTCTGTAAGGGTCGCAGTTCAAACCTAACCTAACCCACTTATCTGATAGCAGTTTGGTTCTGTATGGGGCGCAGTTCAAACCTAACCTAACCCACTTTTCTAGTAGCATTTCGTATCTGTATGGGTAACAGTTGAAACTTAACCTAGCCCACTTTTTTAGTAGCATTTCGGTTCTGTGAGGATCGCAGTTCTAACCATACCTAACCCACTTTTATACTAGCATTTCGTTTCTGTAAAGGTCGCAGTTCAAACCTTTTTTTTTTTTTATATACACGCTGAAATTTTTATCGTTTTGTTCCCGAAGCGTAGTGGTTAGGTATCGATTACACAGCCAAATAAAATTGTCAAAAAAAATCTAGCTCTTAGTTTCAAAATTGCCAAATAAATAAAAAATAATACAGAACTCGAAGCCGTGAGAATAAATAGTAACACAGAAAAATGCCGCCTCAAACCGTCGCCGCCGCCGCGATTTCATTCGTGCTGATTTTCTAAGGAGCTATCCCCAGTGTTGGCCGAACGTTAATGCAATTGACCATTAAAAATTAACCATTGAAAAGGTTAATTGCCATTAACCATTAACCATTGAAGGGAAATTAATTATCAATTGCATTGATCATCAATTTGCATTAATATTAATTTATTTCGAACCACTAACAATTAAAAAGAATTAATGGTTATTGCTTTACAAACCATTAAAAATTAAATCAATTTTGAATGAAAATTAAAAATGTGATTGATAATTAATAATTAACAAGAATAAACATCGTAATTTTTGTCTCTGTATTTTTATGCAGGGTTTTCCCATATGTTCCCCGCGAAGACAAATGGCAATTCACCCATTATTGGTAATTATTGGTAATAATGGGTGCTTATTGGTGTATTCCCATTTGTCCCCGATTCGCGTGACCTACGCCATGCGTGAAGCTGGGACAAATGGGAATGTTTTATGTGAATGAATATGAACGGCGGGGAACAAAAGGGATACACCCGATATTAGTGTTCCCATTTGTCTCCGCTCCAATGAGATGGGGAAAAATTGAAATATTTCTGTGCAGCTTCTTTTCCCATATGTTTCTATACACTCATTATAGGTGTATTCCTATTTGTCCCTGCCATATGTGAGTTGGAGACAAATGGGAAACGGGGACAAATGGGATTTATATGCAGAGCCTACTTAGAAAACAATAATATCCTACCAGATGTCCAATCAGGTTTTCGGAAGGGACGTAGCACTGTGACCGCATTACTCGATGTCTCTGATAACATTTTGGATGCTCAAGACAAAGGAATGTGTACTATTTTAGTCCTCCTCGATTTCTCAAGAGCATTTGATTGTCTGAATATAAATCTGCTTCTTTCCAAATTGAGTTTTTACGGATTTGATCACAAAACTGTAAAGTGGTTTGAAAGCTATTTACATAATCGATCACAAATTGTGAAAGTATGTTGCAGTGACGGATCTTCATTTTTATCCGAAAAAGCTGATATAACAAGAGGAGTTCCACAGGGATCGGTGATCGGCCCACTCCTGTTCATATTATACTCCGCAGATATAGGGTCCCACATCACGCATTGCAAATACCATATATATGCAGACGACATACAAGTGTATATATCATGTAAGCCAGCTGACATTGACAGTGCTATAGAAAAATTAAACCAAGATCTCACCTCAATAGCATCATGGGCCACAGAAAACTGCCTGTTGCTTAATCCAAATAAAACTAAATACCTAGTATTTGGCAGCAGGCAACAACTGGCTGGTGTCAGTATATCAACGGATGTTACGCTAATGAATACACCGGTTGAGAGGGTGTATGAAGCGCGTAATTTAGGTCTCATAATGGATTGTGGACTACGTTATGAGAAGCATGTCTCCGAGGCCATTAGGAGTTGTTTTTACAAGCTTAAAGTTTTATATAAAATTCGGCCATATTTAAGCGAAAACCTCCGCTGTCAACTAGTTGAATCACTTGTCCTATCAAAATTAAACTATGTGGATGTAGTGTTTGGGCCTAGACTTCTTGCAAAGACAAAGAGACTCATTCAACGTGTTCAAAATGCCTGTGCTCGCTTCTGTTTCAATATTCCGTTGAGAGCTCACGTGACACCATTTCTGAACAGCCATAAGATCCTCAAGATGCAACACCGTCGTAAACTTCATTTGGCTTGTCTGCTCTTTGGTGTGCTTAAATATGGTACTCCGCCTTATCTCTTCAATAAGCTTTCTTGTATTAAGCTCCGCGAACGCCGTAACTGTGGAATTCAATTGTTAATGCCACGCCATGCCACAGCAGCGTTTCGGGGAAGTTTTCGCTATGCCGCGTCGAAAGTCTGGAACAATATACCTCCGCCTTTGAGAAACCTGCAAAGTATTCATAGCTTTAAGTCAAAGATTAAACTGTATTTACTTAATCACCAACGTAGCCAAGAAGCCTACAGACTTGATACCAGCTGCCTGTAGTTTGTAATTTTACTTATGCTTACCTCAAGTGTTTTGTTCCTTTGGTCTGACAAGGGTTCATCATTCCTTTACGCCATACTTAGTAGAGTGCTGTTATGTTAGTATTTCGTACATTTTCGTAAATTCGTCATCCTACAATGCTGTTTTGCTAATAAGCTAATCTTACAAGATTTTTTAACGTAGATTTCATGAACGCTCGATATTGGTTTGGTCTGACATTGCTTTTTAGTTAGTGTAGCCACCGTTGGCGCTAGTAGTATATACAGCTGTAATGCTCAGCCAAGATATGGTCGGACCGGATCGATACAGCGATATAGAGCACGATGCTTGTTTTTGTATTAATTAATCTTAATTGTAAATAGTCGTTATGTTGTATCTTCTTGCTGTGTAACTTTTTTCTTATTTAACTAACTGTTTACTGTATGTTATTTCTGTCTTTTTTCTTCTTGTCTGTTACCTTCCGTGATTCTTCTCACTTGATGGTCTCATCGGAAGATCAGCGCTGGAAGCCACCAGCAACATGCTGAGATGGGGCCATTTCGTGGCACTTTAATCTTATTTTGTGTTTTCTTTTATACTATGTACTGTTCCGATTGTTTGTGCTTACGAATAAATCTATTCTATTCTATTCTATTCTATTCTATTCCATCTGTTCCAGGTGGGAACAAATGAGAAAACATCGGAAAATGAAGTGTTCCCATTTGTCCCCACCTTATTGGTGTGGAGACAAATGGGAAACGGGGACAAATGGGATTTATATGCAGAGCCTATATCATCTGTTCCATGTGGGAACAAATGGGAAAACATCAGAAAATGATGTGTTCCTATTTGTCCCACCTTATTGGTGTGGAGACAAATGGGAAACGGGGTAAATGGGATTTATATGCAGCGTCTATTCCATCTATTCCAGGTGGGAAAAAATGGGAAAACATGGGAAAATGATGTCTTCACATTTGTCTCCACACCAATAAGGTGGGGACAAATGGGAATGTTTTATATGAATGAATATGAACGGCGGGGAACAAAAGGGATACACCCGATATTAGTGTTCCCATTTGGCTCCGCTCCAATGAGATGGGGAAAAATGTTTATATACACTCATTATAGGTGTATTCCTATTTGTCCTGCCATATGCGAGTTGGAGACAAATGGGAAACGGGGACAAATGGGATTGATTTATATGCAGAGCCTATTCCATCTGTTCCAGTTGGGAACAAATGAGAAAACATCGGAAAATGATGTGTTCCCATTTGTCTCCACACCAATAAGGTGGGGACTAACGGGAAATATTTATATGCAGTCTTTTCCTATATGTTCCCCGAGGGGACAACGGGAATACACTCATTATTGGTTATAATGGGTGCATTATTGGCGTATTCCCACTTGTCCCCTATCCACGTGTCCTACGCCATACATGAGAGAAGGGACAAATGAGAACACATCATTTTCCCATGTTTTCCCATCTGGAACAGATGGAATAGACGCTGCATATACATCCCATTTGTCCCCGTTTCCCATTTGTCTCCACACTAATAAGGTGGGGACAAATGGGAACACTTCATTTTGCGATGTTTTCTCATTTGTTCTCACCTGGAACAGATGGAATAGGCTCTGCATATAAATCCCATTTGTCCCCGTTTCCCATTTATCTCCAACTCACATATGGCAGGGACAAATAGGAATACACCTATAATGAGTGTATAGAAACATATGGGAAAAGAAGCTGCACAGAAATATTTCCATTTTTCCCCATCTCATTGGAGCGGAGACAAATGGGAACACTAATATCGGGTGTATCCCTTTTGTTCCCCGCCGTTCATATTCATTCATATAAAACATTCCCATTTGTCCCAGCTTCATGCATGGCGTAGGTCACGCGAATCGGGAACAAATGGGAAAACATCGGAAAATGATGTATTCCCATTTGTCCCTTCTCATGTATGGCGTAGGACACATGCATAGGGGACAAGTGGGAATACACCAATTATGCACCCATTATAACCAATAATGGGTGTATTCCCATTTGTCCCCGCGGGGAACATGTAGGAAAACACTGCATATAAATATTTCCCATTTGTCCCCACCTTATTGGTGTGGAGACAAATGGGAACACATCATTTTCCGATGTTTTCCCATTTGTTCCCACCTGGAACAGATGGAATAGACGCTGCATATAAATCCCATTTGTCCCCGTTTCCCATTTGTCTCCACACCAATAAGGTGTGGACAAATGGGAACACATCATTTTCTGATGTTTTCCCATTTGTTCCCACCTGGAACAGATGGAATAGGCTCTGCATATAAATCCCATTTGTCCCCGTTTCCCATTTGTCTCCAACTCACATATGGCAGCGACAAATAGGAATACACCTATAATGAGTGTATAGAAACATATAGTGTAGTCTCATGTTAAAATATGTATCACGATCTGATAATTCACTGAAGCTTGTATTAATGGTTATTTTTATTAATAATTTTAATAGTTCCAAGCAAAAGTAACATTAATTATTAGTTTATGAAATAAATTATTTAATTCCATTAAACGTTAATGCAGATTGACAATCAATGTAATTAAACGTCTCAAACTTCAATTCTAACTAATTTTAATTATATTGATGCGTAATGCAATTGATTAATTGCGGAATTAATGGTTAATGCAATTGATTAATTGTTAAGTAGAATTAACCATTACGGCCAACACTGGCTATCCCTCCCGCACCCCGCACGTCCCGCGGTTATGACTTGTGACTTATGACTTGTGGTTATGACTTTTTCGACGTGACGTCAGCGGTGTTACTACGTGTTTTACTCATTTCGTGAAACTGATTTTTCACTTGCTTATTTTTTTCATTTGAAGAGCTAGATTTTTTTTGACAATTTTATTTGACTGTATAATCGATACCTAACCTCTATGCTTCGGGAACAAAACGATAAAAATTTCAGCGTGTATATATGTATATATTTTTTTTTTTAAAGGGGAAATGCTTTACGCATACCACCCGGCGCGGGGACGGGCCGGGATGGTTATGTGGGACTCCCTGTTGTGGGCTAATGAGACCCCAGGTTTACCCACTAAAACCCCTCTGTTGCCGCCTCGCTGCTATATGGCGAGGTCCCAGGAACGCCGAAGTACTCTTCCGCAACCTCGCCAGCGGCCGTCCGGACTCGGACCCGACTCTAGGGGAAATCACCCCTTCACCTCAGTGGGCGCGTTGATTACACATCGCGCCCGCCCACGCCGGGACCTTTGTGTGGGTGACAGACGTCCCCGAGCCTGCCGCCCACAAGTGCCCTTATGGGGGTAACCGGCGGTCGTATGCCAACCGCCGCCGCCCCACGCGCTTGCGGCGCATTGGCTGAGAGGCCGGATCTTCCTCTCTGCTACGCTCCGCTGCCTCCTTCTGCACCATCACGTCCTCGCAGAAGGAGGCCACCGCCTTCCATCGACTCTCCCCACCAAGCATGGCTTTTACCACCGCTGGCAAGGACAAGTCTCTCCCCACTACGGCCACGAGTGCGGCCCTCTCATCTCGCAGTTCAAACCTAACCTAACCTACTTTTCTAGTACCATTTCGTTTCTGTAAGGGTCGCAGTGCTAATCTAACCTACTTAACTGATAGCAGTTTGACTTAGTTTTCTAGTAGCATAACGAAATGCTACTAGAAAAGTAGATTAGGTAAGGTAAGTATGCGGTGCGGGGTACGGGGGGTTGAGCGGGAGGGGCTAGTAATTTTGGCATCAGTTTACTTTATTTGGTAATATGTATACATTTTTTGGTAATCATAGTGGTTTATTTTGGTGAAAATATCGCATTAATTTGGTCTTCAAGATTTGGTGATCATTAATGATTTTTGGTGATCATTCAATATATTTGGTATTTGAATACAATTTGAAGTGCAGTCGTAATTAAAATGGTGGTACTTTTGTATTTTTAGGCCTTATTTTTTTGGTGTTCAGTAATTTTTTTTGGTAAGCATGATTTTTTTATTTAGGGTACCAAAGTATTTTTTGGTGGTCATTATATTTGTAGCCTTTTGTAATTTATAGCTTTATAAAAAACGATATCTCTTTTCTGTTTTCATGTCATTTTTATTTACTTCGTTTACGTTGTTAAATAAAACCATTAGGAATCGATATTATTTCAAATCTTGGAAACCAAAAGAATAAACAAACCGAATCGGTTTTTGTATAAACGATATCTTTACAAAGCACCATTTTAATGACGTGCTTTTGTTACTTGTTAAAGTTAATATAACTAGTTAGATTGGTAGAGCCATCTAGTGGTTAGAGCTGTTAAGAATAGACACGTACATGGACGCCGTATGATGAAAGGTCGCAGGTTGTATATCAACGTGAAAGAAAAATATGTGATTGTAGTTCGTTCGTTTATAGATAGATGGCGTAATTTTATAAAATACAACATATCTACTTTGTCTGTGGCTTCACCTTCGTGTGATTCTTTATCTTAGAGTCAATTTTCCTCTTTATTCCAGTTTAATAAATAAAATTATGTCGACTGCTAGACTTTCTAATAGTCTGAATCTATCCTAACACTAATCAAATCGGCTCACAACACAAGTTTAGCAGCCAAAAGATTTTAGACATGGAATAAAGGTCCAAATAATTTAGAGATAAAATTTTGAAACAACAGTAGGTTTATTACTTAATTAGTAGAGAAGTTTAAAAAATTCTACTTTTTATTTTATAACACTGACTTAAAAAACACTTTACTTATTTCCCACAATAAAAAATACAGGGATTTAGGTGTTTTATACACTCCGTTCTCTGTTCCAAAATGTTAATTTGGTAAATAATGCTCTCATGAATAAAGAACACAGTCATGTGCTGAAGATACTGGTTCGAAAAACCATAATTATTGAGTAGGGACCGGTACAGTTGCGGTTGGTATTAATGTCGTAAAAGTCAACTTAATTTTATTAACAATATGATTTAAATTAAATTATCAGCTTTTTTATTGTAAGGTTAAACTTGAATAAGATGTTATATTAATTAATTCAAATAAAACCAAGAAAACGTCGCCCGAGTGTCTGCCCGACAAAAATAATTGACCATTTAGACTTTAATATTAAATAATGGATTCCGTCCAAATAAAGCAAAACTGCAGTGTCATCGGTTGAACCTGTTCTAATATACGGTCTACGGTAACGGATTTTTCATGAGTGAAAAACAAATACTAATATTTTGTTAGACAAGATCTTTTTAATGATTTGTAATAAAACACTAAGTAATTTATTAACTACCTACTTATACAATGGGGTTAAAAGCTGCCAAAATATACTACACTGCCAACAGGCAGGCAATGATTTTTGTGCTGTCGCGTATCGGTGTGGTCTTTTGAACCAATTCGATTACAGTATTTACCATCTGCTTTGATATTTGTACGTTTAACCTCACTAGTTGTATTTATAACAATGTGTGTCGCTTGTTTGTAATGTATACAGTGTGTTGTGTTACAATAGTTGTGTGTTCCCTCCCTGGGTAAAAATATATTCGTAAAATCCGTCAAGAAGTTGGCGATGTCGTATATTTAACCCTTTTTCATTAACTACGGAAAATCTCAGATGACAAATGACCATAAACTTTCCAACAAAATTATGTACGTACGGCATGTTCATTGAATGCAAAAAATATAAATTCAACAATGTCCATTGTATTATAATTTCGGCTGTAAATCAGAATTTTTAATATGTTCCTTTAATTTGTGCCGACCGATTTATTTAAATCATTTAAAGCGCGCGCGAGCGGTCGGCAGTGCCGTATTTACTACCTTGACACTTGTAAAGCTTTATTTTTCACACAACACTGTGAAAGGGAGAATTTTATTGAGATATTTGTTGTGTCAGCGTACAATACAAATATACTCACCTTTTGATTTTTCAATAAAAATCAATCGTAATTGATCAATCAAGAAAGGGCAGGGTCAAAAGTCACGACGGTATAATTACTTAATAGGTAATTACACGATTAAACGAAATATCTGCTACCAGATGCTAACAATAAAATCTTTTTCCCTTCTGTAAAATTTATTACATATTTAGTTATCATTTAGAAAAAGTAATTTTTTTAAGTTATTACCAATTCTATTTGTTTTACCTACAACCACATAAGCTATTTTTTCCGGATGGGACTGTATTTTGAGCTAAAAAGTAGGAATAAACCCATTCATGGAAATTACGGAAAATATACATCAATAAGATTTCACCAAAATTAACCTTGGTAACCGCACTGGCATGCCTAGAGGTAAATTCAAATAAGATTAGATTTTTTAATGATGATTTCGTGTTATTTATTTAATTTGAATTATTTGATTGATAAGTAAGATAAAATTTATTTATTCAAATAAAATAATGTTTAATTAAAAATAATGTTAAGAGACACGTTTATGATGTAACAATACATTTTTGCTATTGAATAATCACATAGTTAACAAAATTGTTCTTAATAAAATTACACCAATGCTCCCTTAGCTATTATAGTAATATATTATAATTTATAGTAATATTATAGTAAAGCCTGGAAAATATAAGTACTTATCATATTATATACCATTTTGTTGTGATGTCATTCACAATCGGTCAACTTATTTGTGTATCGATCAGTCGTTCTCATTACTTCTTTACGTATTGGTGCAAGTAGAAACATGAAAGCGATTTTTAAAATGAAAATATGAAATCCAGCATATAGCGTTGATGTGCGGGTACATCTCGATTTTGGGCAAAATACCTACTGACTTTTTAGAGTATAATACCTGTTTTTTTTGTCTGTTTTATAATAATCTAAATAAAATTTGTAAATTCCTCAATTCGGTGAAACAGGGCGATTTTTTTTCATTGCGTCGCCATGCGCACATATTGTCCATTAGTATTCATTGGTACCTGGGTACTAACAAAATTTCATTTTATTTTATTTTTCACACTTTTGGTCAAGCACGAGTTCATTCTATTTTACTCTATTAGATATGAACTCAAAATGAATGCATTTATTTTTTAACTAATTATTTATTATAATGTAATCTTTACTACGTACATAATAATTGGGGTTAGTAAAAATAAGCAAACAAGTTCCTAATTCATTATCTAAGCCGTGAACAAGTAAATAAAATAATCTATGATTATGTAAAGTGTCGTTCTATAGAACTTGCTAACTATGTAAACAAAAGTTCCTAGTAAATTTATCATTCAGAGACAATTTCAATATGGCGATTTGTTTACATAGTTAGCAAGTTCCATAGAATGACACTTTAATATGCAAGTTTACAACATTGTCAAATTGTATTGATCTCGATATGTGACGTTCCATGGCAAAAGGTACCTTACGGCGGCTGGCGCTTACGTCGCATAGCGCCGCTTAATATTGGAGCCAACCGCCATAAGGTACCTTTACCCGTGGGACGTCACATAATATATTACGGTACGTGGTCATCAACTCATCACCCGCGTTTATCCTATCACTCGCGCCTAGTAAAAGCCATCGTACACAATCTCCTTGACTCAAGAGGTAGACTCTTGTAAACGCAATTTATTGGCCGATGCATCACACCTCTTCCGAGCGGAAATTTCATTCAAGCAATTACTGTGAAACAGAGTGTGCAATATTTACGTTCCACGAGACGATATTTTATCTGTGACATTTAACATTATCCTCACTTAACAGAATTCGGATGTAGTTACAAGAGGATCCTTTGTTTTACATATTTGAAAACATCAATTTGGTTATCTTTGTCATGGTAGACCTTTTACTCACGGACCTGCTTGTGCCCCTGAAACAGAGTCTACTAGAGTGAGATGGTAGTATATTTACTCAGTTATAAATTGTTAGAGTTAGACCAAAAAAAGTCTGCAGCGATTTTAATAGCCCACGCAGTGGACGTGTTATTTTAATCGTCAATCTTCTATGAAATGATGACGTATAAATAACACTTGCACTGCGTGGGCAATCAAAATCGCTGCAGACTTTTCTTGGTCTCACTCTAGGTACTTCGTCACTCTAGCTTATAGATCTAGAATGTACAGGATTGCCTGTCAAATACCAAAAGTGAACCAATATCAGAACGATGTCAAGTGTCATTAGAAATATTGAATTCAGTAATTATTTGGTTTTGTAACAGTAATTTATTCATAAATACAACCACCTACCGGTATCTCCTTCATACAGTTTTTAGTATTTTCCAGTCTGCTAACCTTACGTTTTGATACATTTAAGCAGCCGCTAGCGACCGCTATAAAGCTCAAAAGTGGTCACGTTTCTTCACTTGTGGTCTGCCTCATTCGCACTCATGAAATGTTCATATAATACGTGCTCTCTTCCATTTTCACACTTCAATTATCTTTAGGCATAAGCGTCATTCTAGATCTGCTCGTGCAAAATTGCAAGCAAGATGACCGTAAGTATCTACTTACTAGGCTTTAGTGACAATATGCGTTCAAAACAAGTTTAAGTTCGACTTGGGTAATTCTTATTCTTATGCATTTTTTGTGTAACACGTATGAATAGCATGTATTTTTGTGAAAATAAGTAAACTCTATATCAATATACTTAGCAATTTACTTACCTCTAGTTTTAGGTCAACCTAAATGTATGGTCCTAAGAGTATTAGAAACATATTAAAAAAAAATTACTAGTGCGAAATGTCACGCACCGTGTAGTGTGACTTCCCCAGATTTTGTGATATTTGATTTTTTTTTGAAAAAATATGAAGTGATTTTGCAATAATTTATATCAAATATAAAACACTAATCCTTATTCTACAACACTGTTTAAAAATCGTATGGATTTATAACGATTTTATATAATTTTAAACAACATACATTTTGTGATTAGTTTTCGCGTCACCACCGCGCGTGGTAATATAAACATGTGGTACTCGGTAGAAAATTATCTTTACTACTGGCAGCCTTATTAAAGTTTTTTTAGAACAGAAACACTGTGTTGTTGTCAGGTTTACAAATGGCTGAAGGGAGAAGTTTTGTCGAAAATTATTTATTTGTGTTCATTTGAAAAAACGGTCAACCTTAACGCGTCACCGCCGTGTTAGAGTTTTAAAAGCAAGTTGCAGTTTCACGTTATTGTTTGTAACATAAGATATACCTCATACATTGCAGATTAAGCTAATTCTTTAACATTTGCAAAATCAAAGGAAATGTTTATGTAATATCGAACATGTTCCAAATTATCACGACCGTGGCCTCAAAAATCTGTCACCGCCACGGACTTTTGAGTCCACGTTCGTGACATATAGACACATGGTCGTGTCATTCTTAATTCGTTTGATTAATTTAGAGGCACATGCACTTTTCAGAAATGCATTTGTATTAGCTACAGATCATTTGCTATTATTGCCCGACTGCCAAAGCAAAAAAAATGTTTTTCGCTTGTATGTATGTATGATATGTATCGAATTCTTTGTCACGCTCTACAGCCTTTATAGTTTGATGGATTTCAACGTCTGAGCTGTCATTAGGTTTGTCGTAGTCATAGGAGTGACTTAGGCTATGTTAAAATAACTATATAAATCAAAATAGCCGAGTTGGCCACCAAAATGCCGAAATGTCACGACTGAGAGACACTTTGTCACAACCGTGTTTATGTACTCATTTTATTTACCTTTCCTGAGGGTATTAAGCTTGACCATATGCATCAAAAAATTGCTTTTTGGATGTACTTTTGATATATGTAATAATATGTGAAAAATCAAAACGTTAATAAAAAATTTTTTTTTGGACACAGTTTAAGAATCACCCACTTATACAATTGCTAAGTGATACTACAATACAGCTTTAACGATAGAATTAGCTTGTAGTGTCACACAACACTACAAGCTAATTCTATCGTTTAGTTTTATAGTCGTTTTTTTTTATTCTGATAAAGCACCCCATGCTTACGCAGAATCCTTTATAATGATTTTATAGAGCTTGAGCTGTATAATGACTGTAAAATACCATTTATACATCTGAAATCTATTCTGACACCCTTATACTTACGTCCCTTAAATTATAAGTTCTAAATTAGCTGGTATATAGATGTTGCCAGCACTTATATGCTACTTGGGTACCTACTTACAATGCTTTAGTGACAATATGCGTTCAGAACAAGTTTAAGTTCGACATATACGAGTATGTAAATAATGCCGTATTGAAGATCATCTTTGTTGAACTACAATAAAAATACTGGGCCTTCTTCAATTTATCGAGTGTTTATAAACGAGTCAAGAAAGCATCGACTTTTGCGAAGGCTCCTCCAAGGTCCCTCGAGGTGGCATCGAGTTTTTATTTCATGCACGTAGGTAACTGTTTTACTGATGGTTATCGCCAAAAATAACCTTTAATTACCGTATAGTATGAGCAGCCCTGACCTTTCATATACACTCAGGCATAGGCTGATCGGGTGACATTTTGTGAAAAAAGTCGGACAGATTTGGAGGAAACTCGTTATACGAGTATTACATACAAAACGACCGTGAAACAGCAGCCGGCTGGACAAAGAGATGATACTTGTTTTTTGATCAATTAAAAATAAAATTTGTATTACCTGTATAAGTTAAGTAAGTACATATTTATTTGTTATTGCTACTTGACAGGCCATTTTAAAACAATACTCACATAAAACCTAAAACTAACAACTAAAACTAAATATACCCGCTTCTGGAATGGAACCTAGAATGCTGGCGGCGTTGCCCCTTTGAACCGCCAGACTTAATCTTTGAGCAAAGAAGGAGCCCACCCTGTGGTCGCCCGAGACACCTATTAGGCTGACCGACACTTCCTTTATTGACTGTTTGGTGTCGGTCGACCATGGGCCCAGTGTTTGGCGAGCGCCGCACAATCGTATTGGTCCGTCAGGAACGTATATTTGCGGTGCTGTAGTGTCTGGGCCTGGTCCGCGGCAGTCCCGGGCTTCCGGGCCGACCCCTCAACGTGGGACGGTGCTAGGTACACACTTACACAGTAAGTAGTAAGTTTATTTTCTCAACGTCCGGAAAAAAGTTTAACACAAGGATCTAATTCATTTGTTTTTTTAATATTTATGATACACGACTATATGTGCTCTGTAATCTTATTATTAATGTTCAATCTATTCTAAAAATATTTTTTAAGTAGAATCCACATCATAATCTGACATTTGATTTTGAGTTATTGATCGGAAAAGGAACATATATCCGCAGATAAACTTTGACCCGCCTAGCATTAAATTTATTAATTATTTGATTTGGTTTTCTTTTGAAATCCTTCTTTAATACACGATTTTATTGACACATGTAGGTAAATAAATATTTCAAGGTTGCCTACGTAATATTGGTTTATATGCTATAATGTAGGTACCTACCTATTCATAATATTTCCAAGTTCAATTGGAAACAAGCGTGGTCAACGGAATTTGGAAGGATCATTAAGTTTATTAATAACTACAAATAAATAAATAAATGAACTTAGAAAGGTTATCATGTTATTGATGGTTATTCAATTCGTAAGATTTACAATCCGACATAATCAAGTCATTTTGTATATAAAGAGGTACCGATTAAAATTATAAATAAATTATTATAAATGGGTATCCATACCCTTATTTGTAGAAATCTTTTCTAGACATACAATAGTAACGCATTATAAATTTAGAAATTGTATATATGTCCAAATAGTTCATACAATTAGAACCAATTCTAAGTGGTCATTTTCAAATCGATATTAGGTACCTATAGCTGAAGGCATACTGTGCAATACAATAGTCAACGAGAAAATGAAAATTTGGGGAAAACCATAAGTTCAGATCAATCGTATTCAAACTTTTATTACTTATAATAATTCTGGATTACTTAACATTCATTGAAATTAACTGTGAACTTTGCTTAAATAATATTAGATAGGCTTATTTATTAACTTCCTGTAGCCAAAATTCTTATAAAACTCTAAAACACATTAACAAATATACAATTGTGTACATTTATTTCAATTGATCAATTATAAGTAGTGATTCAGTGTTTCAAGAACTGAGGTCTCCTTAGCTGAATTGTCATGGCCACTGAATATCAGTTTCCATTAAAAACACGTTTTTATTTACTTTACTAAGTAGGTAAATATGTCCATTACGAAGCAGGTAAATATTGATTCATTTTGCTAGTGGAACGGCACGACAGACTTTGTAATGTCTATAAAGTTATGTAACGTCAGTCTTTGTCGAGATTATGGTACAGTGAAACCTGATTAAGTGGGACCTGGATAAGTGAGAAACCTCTATAGCTGGGACTCATCATGATGGTGCGGTCCCGACACTTTAGCACTGAATTACCTCTATTAGTGAGAAAAAACGAACCTGTATAACTGGGATTAGTTGTTGTGATTTTATAGTCACATTTACCTCTATAATTAAGACAGAGAGTGTATTTTACCTCTTTTACTGAGACTATATTTATAAGATTACATTTTCCTAATTGCTTTTTAAGAATTTTATAGGAATTGACCTCTGTATCTGAGATAACGTCAATCTATGACCTCTCTAACTTGGACTTTATTGATCAATTTCAGTCTTCTTACTAACTCTTGGTCTATCCACAAATTCTGTATTTGCTTAATTGTGTCTAAACGACTTCAAGTTTCATTTAGTTACTTTATGTAGTTAAAACTATCGAAACGAAAGCTGAAATCTTGATAAGTAACACGAATAAACAAATTTTCATTTAATAAATGTCTAAGACGCAATGAAGTCCGTATCAAATTTAATTGAAAAAATCTATCCTTTGTAGAATGATTCAAAATAAATTCAAAGAAATATTTAAACAGACTTAAAAAATGTTTAGGGACAAGGATTATTTTACCTTATTTATTTTTGAAGATAATTACAAAATACCTTATTACCCACCCCTATAACTGAAATATCCTCTATTCTCACCTCTATTAATGGGACCCTCTGTAAATGAGACAGAAATTTATTTGTACCTGGCTAACTGAGAACCTGGGTAAGTGGAATACCTCTTTAAGTGAGACAAATCTGCTCGTCCCTTGAAATCTCACTTATCCAGGTTTCACTGTATTATGTTGTTCATTGATTTTCAAAGCCTACTTTAACGGCCAGTCTTTTCATGGTGCTATTTGAATAAAAACACTATTTTTTATTAATATTGTAACAACTCCAAACCAGGTACCTACTTATTTCCCACTGTTAGCGGCGTTTGGCCCATGTCGCCATAAGTTGTTTGACATGTAACCTTATATATATCACATTATCACTTCTAATTATGTAAATCAGTATACACGTTAAATCACAAAATTAACTCAACACAGTAAATTAAAAACAGGAAGACACAACAAAACATTACCTTGCGCAAGTAAATAAATCTGTCACTCGGCACAAATCAGAAGATCCGCCGATAACGAGCCAATAAGAAGCATCTAATTAATGATTGTTAAAAACTTAATAAAAACCACTATTTCGCTTCCGACATGAGTATTTATGTATTTCTTGACCCGTCGAATACGCGCCAAAAGTTTTTGCGTTTGCGAAAAAAGTGCATGTCCATGTTTATCTTTTACAATTAATCAAACGATTGCTATTTACAAGTTTTTGTAAATGTCTCGTTATCTATTCGTGTTAACGCTTCCTGTATCTCGTGAGTGTGGCACGTGTGTGATTTATTATTTGCGGTTTTACGTAGCTACAAATACAAACAGCCGCTTAGTGAGAAGCAACCTGAATCAAAGTACCGCGCGCTAAGTTAGGGTGCGCCTTATAATATACACTGTGTTAATTCAATACGGGCGAATATTTAAACGGTGATTAGCATAAGACCTAAGAATTATATTGAGATAGATTTTGCTTAGAAATACAATGAAAATTTTAACCATACAAAATAATTCGGCCGGCAAGTAAAAGACACACAAGTTACGGGGTATGAGCTTTTTAAAGTACTTTTTCTCAAAAATGGACGGCAAAGTCGACTTTGCCGTTTAAAAAATAGGTTGCGAAGCGCGTAGTTTATGGTCAGTCAAAAATTAAAAAGTTAAAAACATTGCAGTCTCGATTTTGGGACTGCAATGTTGCATACAAATTCCATTATTTGTCGAGTTCCAAACTTTTTAAAAGTTGAAATGGCCATATCAAATGAAGGCACAGGCCCATTAAACAGCCAAACAGATGATTAGTACCGCGACTATTTAGCTGTCTCAAATAGGTTGGCGTATTTTCGGCAGAAAAATACACTTCTATTTTTTTATTAAAAAAATATAAAGGCGGCAAAGCTAATTTTTTCAATTGTTTCTACTTTTTTCTGTGAAAATATATACATAAGAAAGTTGCTTTTGTAAAATATTTCTATGATATTTATATTTCTTGCACCATTTTTGAGAAAAGCACTATATATGACTCGGCTGGAAGGCTACTTGCTGGCTTCGGATTCAATTAAACGGACTCCCAAGGTCGTCCGTTTAAAACGAATCCTCAGCCTGCAAGTAGCTACTTCCGAGCCTCGACAATAATGTACTATTCTCAAACATGCAATGAAATATTGATGTTATGTTCCTTATAATAGGCTGCGAAGTATGACGTTTCAGGTGCGGCTAGGACAAAAGGTCGTTAATGGAATTTCATACACATCTTGCAGGCCTAGGCCGGCAAAGTCCTCTTTTTTAATTTTCATTTCACAGATATTTGTGTCACAGCATCGTGGCATTCATCCATTAAAAAAAACTAGAGGCAGTATTTGCTTTATGGTTCGTAATGACACTCTGCCACTACGCCTATAAAAAAAAAACAAAAAACAATGTTTGCTATAATTTGCAGTTTTATTTGTATAAAATCAACATGAACTTAATAAATAATACATTCAATAATTTTATAATTTTAAATTATAAATTTAACTACACAAATAAAAACATTTAAAATATTTCATCTAAACGTTAGCGGTAAAAAGGTCTACTCAAACACGCATAGTTATATTTTTTAAATTGTTATGGAGGTAAAGTTGAAAAATATTCATTCTGTTTTATTGGATTTATGGTGCGTTGTTGATTTTTTGACTTTAATATGAGTTCCGACGACATAATGAAATTAATATTAATTGTAATCGTAGGTTTTGGAATTGGCAGCGTAAGCAGAATTGATTTTAATAACTTGCTGCCTCTGCCGCCAAGTCAAAGACGAAGTATGTATATGGTTGCTTATGGCAATTTTATTATTTGAGAAACTAAGAAAAATGGCTTATAATTTATTAGAAACAGTTTTGTGGCATATTTTAAATGAATGTAACTACAAAACTCGTCAACACTGTGGAAATTATACTTATTTACTCCATGCATAAAGCAACGATGTATGTGAAACATGATAATTAACATGAAAGACTATGTAAACTTATGTGACGAAAACGACAGTCAGACGGATACAAGGCGAAAAAATCAAAGATACATGAAAATATACGGGTAGTAAAAATACACGACTCGTGTAAAACATACGCGTGATATAATGATATAGGTACGTGTGGGTTATATTTTGGGTGTAGTTTACTTTTAGTTTTTTCTATAAATAAAACTTGGGTTTCGTGGATTTTTTATTTTATTTATTTCATTGCATGTTTGAGAAAAGCACTATACATACCTCGGCGGGAAATGGGGTTGCCCGCGCTCAGACCTATCCGTCTATATGTCTTCGGCCGGCAACCCCTTTCGTCCCGGCCTCTGTAGTAATGTACTATAACTGTATTTACGCTTGTTCGGAGTTACTATTAAAGAGCTCGTATCTCGTAACGTAATGTCATCTTAAGTTTCTTTATTTCTGCAGTACATTCCTGCTCGGTAAATTAAAGAAAATAATAATTAGGTATGGGGTCATAATTAAGTGTAGGTAACTTAAAAAAAATCTTAATTAATGATTTTGACATCTGCGACAGTATGCAGTCGGCAGTATTGTCACACTGCAATACTGCTGCAGTCGACAGCATTACTGCAGGAAACGACAAATTCAATATAGATTTCTCAGTAGTATGATTTTTGGATAGGTAGATATTCTTTTTTGGTGATAAAAATCATACACAAACAAAAGGTTTAATTTTTACACAAACGACGAAAACCAACTGACGAACATAAATTTCGTAGATACACAGTTAACGCCGTGATTTACATATACAGTCGACGTCAAAGATATGTTTTAATTTTTCGCCTTATTACAAAGGAGTAAGGTGCAAAAGTGTAAACATATCTTTGACGTCGATTGTACGATCTTTGTCACACCCACTTTTCAACGTGCCTTTTTAGGCCAAAGTGTGATCGTATAGGTATCTTATCTAATGATTATACTCCGCAATCTTGTCGTGCTGTCAAGACGATTGGGTAGGTTGGGGAGCGAATGAACAGGTTAAAGTTTATATGAATAAAAAAACCGGCCAAGTGCGAGTTGAACTCGCGCACGAAGGGTTGTCGCTATAACAACAAATTCTAAAAATAGAATATAATAAATATTTAAGTGGGGCTCTCGTACAACAAACGTGATTTTTTTGCCGTTTTTTGTGTAATTTTGACGACCGGTCTGGCTTAGGGGTAGTGACCCTGCCTGCGAAGCCGATGGTCCTGGGTTCGAATCCCGGTAGGGCATTTATTTGTATGATAACACAGATATTTGTTTCTGAGTCATGGTTGTAATCTATGTATATAAGTATGTATTTATCTATATATTGTATGTATATCGTCGCCTAACACCAATAGTACAAGCTTTGCTTAGTTTGGGGCTAGGTTGATCTGTGTAAGATGTCCCCTAATATTTATTTATTTATAATCGTACTTACGGAACCCTTCGTGCGCGATGCCGACTCGCACTTGGCCGGTTTTTTTAACTAAAAACATAATTTTGCAAGGTGTCTATTTACTCCTCAACCTACTCAATTTGGCAGCGCGACGAGATTTCGGACTGTACTAAAGGTATTATCTTATTTAACGATGATACGCGATTCAATAGAAATATAGCTTTTTAGTGTGGAATCACTCGTCTGTTTATTATATAGTGTGTTATTAATTAATAATTTAGTACGCACTTATCTGCTTAGGTACTTAAGATACGTGTTTACATCATTTATCAGAGTGGATAAATTCACAAAGGAGCATTTATGGCCAATCTGCAAGCAAATAGCTTATCATGAAGGGGTTTATTCCGCTTATTTACTTGGCGATGCTAAGAATGAGTCATTAAAATACGAGTAACCTGACCCCTGCTCACTTGTCTTGGTCAGACCCGTTGTCCATTTAGACTAAGAGGCAGCCCCGGAAATTTATACGATTTATAGAACAATAAAACTTCCAATTTTAACAAGCAGAAACGTCTGCGAACGATGCTATTAAGCTTAGAATAAATTTAAAAGTGGAAAAAATACTGTCTTGGGTGAGACTTGAACTCACGACCCCTGGATCGATACTCCAGTGCTCTGCCATCTGAGCCACCAAGACCTCATCCATAGCCAGCAAATATTTCCACCATATTATAGATCAAGGGGACCCTTAGCGACATCTACCGCAAGAGTGTTACACTTCTTAAACGCTTTATTTCTTTTTAAATTTATTCTAAGTTCAATAAAACTTCTTTTCTTATTGTTCCATGCTATCCTCATTCATAGTTCAGATTAAATAGGCTAGTAGTTCGATTGTTTTCACAACATTCTCATGAATCTCATGATATTAAGCGCGTGGTTGCTTTATGCGATAAACGCAGCGTTAAACGCAATGCGTTTGCCGCACACCCATTTTAAATCAGATAATCTAATGACACTACATTGTTTTACGCGGTAAACGCAGCGGTAAGTGCATTGTCATTTTTCCTACATTCCGTTGACGCATGCGTTCAATGCTGCGTTTATCGCATAACACAACCGCGCGCTTTAATATCTGGATGCCATACTTACTTACTACTGTGGCGCAACGACCCGAAGTGGATCTTGGCCTTCGACACCAAAGACCGCCATGCTAACTCTGTCCAGTCGCCGGCGCCGAGCGGTACCTAGGGCGTCCAGACGGCCTTCGGTCACTTGGTACTCCAGAGTACGCCCTCCAGACTGCGCGATCTTCCCCCATCCTGACTACGTGCCCGAGCCATCGGAGTCTGGCGGCTTTCGATTCTCCAATGATGTTCGGCTCGGACACCAGGTCTTCAATCTGGATGCCATGCGTCCGGATAAAATAATAAAGATAACTAACTACAGGGGTTTCGTTACTAAATTGTATACCTCTTTCCAGCGCTAACTCTGCGTCTAGTTTGTCGAGGCTATTAACTTATGAGTTAATATGTAGCTTCGACTTGAAAGTTTAAGCTGTCAATACAAAAGCACTCACCAATGGGCTTGATCCGCTTGATCAATTAGGAGGTCGAGGCATTAAAAATTTTCGACTTTATTAAAGGCCGGTGTCGGAAAATAACGTAGGTATGCTTTGGGTAGAGTTAGACCAAGGTGCCAACTTCTGTGAAATTATGACGTTTAAATAACACTTGCACAGTCTGGGCTATCAAAATCGCTGCCAACTTATCGTGGTCTAACTCTACTGGTAACTATCATCTCATACCTTTATACGATTCTTGTATGTGTATTTATTCATTTATTTCGGGGATTTCGGAAACGGCTCTAACGATTTCGATAAAATTTGCTATATCGGGGTTTTCGGGGACGAAAAATCGATATAGCTAAGTCTTATCTCTGGGAAAACGCGCATTTTTGAGAATGCTTTCCGAGCAAAAGCTCGGTCTCCCAGATATTGCTTACCGTGGGGCTTAGTCAATTTGTGTAAAAATGTCCTATAATATTTATTTATTTATTTTATTTATTTATTGCTACCAACAAGTGCGTTCACACTATACCATAAAATGGGGTGAGTAGGGTTCGCGGGGAGAGTTGGGTTATGAATGGGGAGAGAAGGGATGAAAAGGGGGTGAGGTGGGATTTTAAGGCTAGGTACTGCCACACAAATAATGTATTCCAATTTAAAATGGAGCTATAGATAGAACTCATAATAAAAAAATCGATTCAACAATCTTCCAAAATCACCTTTGTATGAAAACCCAACTCACCCCAAATACGAGGGACTACGGGGTGAGGTGGGATTTCCTGTTTATCGGCAAAGTTATGAAATGGAACTACCCAAAATAAAATACATACAAACGTCTGGAACAATTATTATTATATACACCATTCAGTTTGCATATCGACTACCGTAGGCTCAAAGGGCGTAAGGGACAAAATGGAGAAAATGAGTTATGAATGCAGTTATACTCAGTTTTTTTTTTCTCTATCGAATGGTATATTTAACGTCTCGATAATTTGAAAAAAATTACCGATTAGCCCTATGAAAAATCAATGCTTGAACACAATTTTCCAACACATTTTGCCGTATCTGCCAATTCAAAAAAATGTTGTGAGACATTTTGGCGTAACTCCCAACTTTTTGTACGATACGCCCTTTTGCATCGGCAATTTTATTAAATCTGTGCTAGTTTTTTGTCAGTTATGCCTATTTGCAGTAGATTTTTGAGTGCTAAATGTACGTTACGCCCACAACTAGTGGATATTTATACGAATGTTAGAGAATTCAATGTAAGAGATACGCCAACATACTATGTAAAATTTCGAGTTTATAATTGTTGCTTTTTTGTGTATAAGTGGGATGACCTAGTTCTTTCCTTGTAATTTTTTTTATTGGTAGGTACTTGCATTACCTGCTCATGTGCTCATTAATGCTTTATTTATAGGGTTACTAAAATTTGTCAATTTATACTGAACTAGTGGGTACCTTTTTCATGAGTTTTATGAAAATAATAAAACATGACTATGACATATTCAAATGATATTTATGGCGATTAATTAAAGTTAGACTGAAAACTTTTAGTTTTGTATGCGACTGGGCCATTAGCAATTATGATTAGACGTAATATTAATACTTTTTTATTTAAATTAAACTCTTATTTATAGGATTAACCTTATAAAACTTATTGTCTATAACGTTTGGATTTACATCCATAGAAGTAAGTTTTACTGAACAGACATACAAAATGTCAAAACTACTATTGTACCTAATAGTATTATAGTGTGTAAAAGTAAAATGTATGATTAAATTAAGATTTGAAACAGGAATAACGCATACATACTTTCTATACTAAAAGTAATTGTTATAAATTGTTATGAATAAGATTAAGTAACTTTACGAGTAATATGCTTCTGAATGCATTATTTTATGCAACTTCATATTATAACGCCATTTAAATTGTATAATATACATAATTATTTTTTGCACTATTATGACAAAGCTGTCTGACTCATATTTTACGATATTAATACAATGCGATATATCTAGTTTTGTTTTGTAATTTTTGACGCCACAATGGAAACAACCACATACTGATGGCGCATAATTTATATTAAACAATGATTATATTTAAATATATGTATAAAAGCTCTTATTTTAATTCGTTATTTGAATACGTGACTCAGACTGACCGTGACATCATTTACTGTTTTACTTAAGAATGCTAAATGTTAAATTGAAAAATTATGGGCGATTTTGAACTATTGACCTAATACTGGATAGGCGAGCCGTCTGTGATTTAACCATTAAAAACATATATATGAGTCATTGGTAAAATTATTGCACTAAAAAAATAATTTATTCTAATGACTCACCGCTTGAAGAGCCCTTTAATCTTAGGTATCAAGTATTCTAATCAGCATGCAACCTGCGAAAAATCCTAAATATATTATTTTCCAAATTTCACTGTTATACTGTCGTCCCTAATGCTTCGTGTACAAGTTACATTTAACTTAAGAAATCAACCTGTAAAAATGTATTTACTTGTTATAACGCAAGGAATCAAATTTAATGTAGGTACAGTCATCTACAATAATATGTTACACAACGAAAGCCGCAAAAATATCTGACACGATCTTATTAGTAGAGCCATAAGAGCGTGTCACATATTATTGCAGGTGACTGTACCTACATTTGGGCAATAAAAATAAATGTTACAAAGTTACGTTTTTAAACTCAAACATTATTACTAAAATTATACAAAAAATATCGGATTTCACACTTTTGCATTCATTTCGTGTTTTTGAACGTGTTTATTGAACAAAAATTATAAGTATAATATTTTTCATGCATGGAGCGGAGCCTATTTCCGGTGCCTTCAATACTTTGACTGTAACATAAGTGTTTTTTTATTTACAGACAAATATTTACTCATAACAAAAGATTCGAAGGCTGTAGGCGTGACATGCATATTGCGGGTCGAGATATCAAACACAATGCTTGAAGGCTAACGAGTGTCGATAAGTAGGTAATGTTAATATTCCCAAACTACTTAGGATTCCGTAAATAACAAGAATTCTTGAAATAATAATGCTTATCTGCAGAGAATGAAAAAAAAACTGGTCTGTCTGCAATATTAAATGTTTATTCTTAGAAATAACTTCTTTTTCAGTCCCAACTATTTAAATAATCAAAAATTACATATGAATTTAATACTCAGTTAATACTTTTTTATATTTTTGATTTAAGTCGATCAATGTGACGTGTAGGACACACAAGTCTAGCTCAAATCAGGCTGTCATAAATTAGTAAAACAATAAGGAGTAATTTGATTGTTGATTATATTTTTTCGATTAAAATTTTCATTATAGTATGACGATCAAAAGCCTGCGCTTTCGAATTGCGGTAGATTATATAAAGTGATGAAAATAATGTAATATAATAAAATGTTTACCTACCTATTTACCAATTTGACATGGGAACCAAAAACTGCATAATATCATGATGAGACCGGTGCACTTACAACACCTAACAACATACCCTACCCCTTACCCCCCTTTTACCCTTTAACCTACATAGGCGAAACTTGGTTTAAACAGCGTCTTTCTTCCATCGTCCAGTGTCGTATTCTCACTTTCTTTGGACATATTACACGTCGAGACGATACATATCGTGCGACTTGTAGTGCAGGGAAAAGTCGAAGGCACAATGCGCCTAGTCAAAAGTGCATTCAATGAAGCACTCCATGAATTTACAAGCAGGGCTACAGTACGGGAGAAATGGCGACGGATTGTGAAATTTGCCACCGGCCCTGATATGTCGACCACGACCACTCTGACAAGAGTGTGACGACAAAGAAGAATTCAAAACTTATTTAAGGCTTACCGTACAGACAAACGGAGAAGTGTAATATGTTTCAAGTGTATTAGTTATGTACTTCAAAAGAAATCAAACTATCTTTGTCTGGATCTTAATATGAAAGTCAATTTATAGAAAAATTCTAATGTTAGATAATATATTTATAAGTTCAAAGACTTTCCAAGGCTCGTTTTGTTGAAACATAAAATTAGCAGATCGTTTAATGTGCGAATCTCAAACTGAGAAGCGGCATTGAACCTTCAAGTCTTAAGGCTTAGTATTGTAGTTACCTACCTACGATTATATAATACTCGTATTTGCTTAGGTTGACAAGTACTTAGGATACACGTGTATAAGCTCGCACATGTTTCTAATTAACTGTGTAAAGAAACCTTAAGTTGGGTAGGTAGTTAGTTTGTATACCTTGACCACACCTAAATAGAACCAATGTCGAAACGGTTAAATAAATAAATATTTGGGGACAATATCGACCAAAATATTTGACGATAACCAGATCGACCCAGCCCCAAAATAGTACTATAGTACAGTAGTAGTAGTAGTAGTGTAGTAGTAGTAGTAGTATAGTACTAGGCGACAAGATACATACATGAACACATACTTAAATACTTACCCCCTTATTCATAAACACATTACAAACCTCAATTACTCAATTAGCTAATAATCGTTTGTCTTTATCTGTCATTTTGACTTATTCATTTGTAAGAAAGGAGTAAAAACATAATTTAACTAAATCAGGCCCGTAAAGTTTTATGAATAATGGGGTTAGAAAACATCTATAGCCACACAAATATAAACGCCCATACCCCTTAGTAAGAAATATGGCAGATCTCATGTGACAGCGGGCGATGAAAGACCGGGATCTTGCCAAGATAACAGTCGTACACCGAAAAACGCCAAAGGAAAGAAAAAATGTACCGGGATGACAGATGCTAGGAAAAGTCACGTGGCTATTTCCATAGATTATTAAAGTTTCGATTGGCTTTTTCTATCAAAGATTGTCATTGTCTTGGCCAATCTTTCAAATAAATCAATTCGAAGTTAAATTGCTGTGTTATGCTACCTCTCTGAACCAACCTATTTAACTGTGAAAAAAAACATATTTTATACGTCCCAAAAAGTGCCACTTACTGTTGTAGGCATATTGCACAAAATAGCATTATGTCTGATTCACAAATGAGCAATTCCTAAGCTTATGAGCATTGTAGAATGTTTATACACGTCTGGCATGCATGGCTTTATCAAATAAAAACTTTTACAAAAAAAAAGAAAACCGACTTCAAAAAGGATGAAATAAAATATTATCCGTTTTTAAGTATATGCGTTACCAACTGATATGTTTGAAGTCGGTGCCAAGCCAAATTTGATTTTAGGGTGATTCGATAAGAATGTGGCTATATGTACGTTGGATTACCTACCTTACACCACACGACAGCAATGATCATACTTTCTGTAGATACCTAAGAACACACCGTCAATCCACCTTGGCGCAGTCCGTACCATGTTTGTCGGTACTAGTATAAAACCAATGCGATTGCCGATATGTTTTTTACAGAGCAATTTAAAAAAAAATTCGAACTGTCCATTACTATGGACAGAGTACTCTCTGGTGTGAGATTGGGACTGAGTTATTTCCCGCCTCTTATCCAGAGAACTTGATTTCAAAATATAAAACAATCCAAGGACCATCTACAGGGCTTTAACTTTTTACCTACATGGCAAATTTCACCAGTTTACATGGCAGTTGTTTAGCTGAAAAGGTGACAAAGAGACAGACAGAATTACTTTCACCATTATAATATTAGTAAAGTTGTAATGTGATTTATAGACATAAACCTGATTATTTCTGAGCGGTATTGTTACTATTTGTCTTGGCACCGACTTCAAACATATCAGTTGGTAACGCATATACTTAAAAACGGATAATATTTTATTTCATCCTTTTTGAAGTCGGTTTTCTTTTTTTTTTGTAAAAGTTTTTATTTTTCAATTTTTAGTTTTAAGGCATTGTTAAAAGCTTATGAGTGACGTGTGACGCATGAATGAATAGCATAATAATGCGTATCACTAAATTCGAAATCATTCCTGTCACTACACAAACACAAAATCCATCCTCCGCCCCGCCACTGACCCAATCCCTCAACCCCCCGATCACTCAACCTCACAGCACATCAACCCCTGATCACGGAACCCCTCGACCCTGAACCACCAACCTTTCAACCGCCATTTTCCGACTCCTCAGTAGCCTTACCATAAGTCTTACACTGACATATTCGCTAGCGTGTGCGTAACTTATTTTCTATGCGTCGTGCTGGCATCATATTAGTGCGAACGAGATGTATAGAAAGTAAGTTACGAAGACGTTAGCGAATATGTAGTAGTGTTAAACTCGTGGTAGGGCTACAATTGTACTTCATCAAATTGGTGATTTTCGGAGGGAAATGCTTAAGTTACTATAGAAAACAACGATGTCGCCATACTCGTGCCTTTAAAAATTGAGGAGTTGCCTCATTTCCTTATGAATTAAGTCATCAGATTATAACCAACAATGTTATGGGAACACCTTAGAGGTAACTTCGTTCAAACGAAAAAACCGGGCAAGTGCGAGTCGGACTCGCGCACGAAGGGTTCCGCAATAATTTCTATGAATATTTCCTTATGAATTCCGTCATCAGATTAGAACCAACAATGTTATGGGAACACCTTAGAGGTAACTTCGTTCAAACGAAAAAACCGGGCAAGTGTGAGTCGCACTCGCGCACGAAGGTTTCCGAAATAGTTACCATAATGCAAAAAAACGGCAAAGAAAAAAACGGTCACCCATCCAAGTACTGACCCCGCCCGACGTTGCTTAACTTCGGTCAAAAATCACGTTTGTTGTATGGGAGCCCCAATTAAATCTTTATTTTATTCTGTTTTTAGTATTTGTTGTTATAGCGGCAACAGAAATACATCATCTGTGAAAATTTAAACTGTCTAGCTATCACGGTTCGTGAGATACAGCCTGGTGACAGACGGACGGACGGACAGCGGAGTCTTAGTAATAGGGTCCCGTTTTACCCTTTGGGTACGGAACCCTAAAAAGAATTACTCAAATCGGACCACGGGTTTCGGAGTAATCTACATTTATAAAATCATCATCAACAATCATCATCATCAGGTCCACTCTATCAAATTAGTGATTTTCAAGAGGAAATGCTTGATTTGCTTAAGACAATACCCAAATTACCATACATGTGCCTTTAACAATTGAGGAGTTCCCTCAATTCTTCATGGATCCCATCATCAGAACAGCACCAGATTAATGTGGGACCACCTCGGAAGTACCTTCTTTCGAACAAAAAAAGAATTGCTCTAATCGGACCCCGGGTCTCGGAGTAATCGCTGAACGTCCTACATTTTAAGAAATCGTCATGATTATTATCAAAACAGTCATCATCATCAGGTCCACTTCATCAAATTGGTGCTTAACGAGAGAAAATGCTCGAGTTGCTTAAGAAATCACCGTAATCACCATACATGTGCTTTGAAAAATTGAGGAGTTCCCTCAATTCCTCATGGATCCCATCATCAGAACAGCACCAGATTAATGTGGGACCACCTTGGAAGTACCTTCTTTCGAACAAAAAAATAATTACTCAAATCGACCCACGGGTCTCGGAGTAATCGGTGAACATACATAAAAAAAAAAAAAAACAGCCACAACCGAATACAGAACCTCCTCCTTCTATGAAATTGAAGTCGGTTAAAAACTACTATATTGAACAAACCTGTCATCTTCGGCGCTTAATTATGAAATCATTTCCTTTGCGCGTGATGGAACTAGGTATTTCAATATTTAAGTATAGTAGTTGTCACAAAAACTGGTTTTGAAACTTAGTTTCATTAAAATATACAAATTTTAGTAGGTACACTCATTGCGACTGATAGTCTTCTTAATACATTTTAATGAGGTTTATTGATTTAACTATAAATATGTAAAGGATTAACGGGCAGTAGTGGTAGGCCAAAGCTAAGACGATCTACTTAATAGGGCACTTAGATGTAGTTGAACTATTTAATATACTCGTACATATTACGTTATCATCCAACTTATTTTTAGCCGGAATTTGTTAAAAAAATTACGGCTGGTCAGGCCTTTTGACCCATCAACTAGTTTATTGGGCACAAAAAACAATTATGTTGATATCCTGTTTTGAAAAAAATATCGTAAACTGAAATAGATGCTATAGGTATACTAAAGAAAAAGTACCTAATTAAGCTCTACACTACAGTGCCCGAGGTCAGAATCGAACCAAAAATTTTATTCACTACTCACATCATGATAGCAGCGTACTTAAAATGGAAATTCAATTTAAAAATAAGTAAAAAGTAGGCTCAAAGTCGACACAGTCTCCATAAACAACATGCTGTCTTTTAGCGGCAAAGGCATTTCAATTTTTCTGGCATAACTCTGAATGATAAATTATTGGGATAAAAAAATGACGTGTAGGTAGCTGTATCGAAACAAGTGTCGCTCGTAAGTTTGGCATTGTGGCGCTGCCACTCTGTCTGCAGCCTCCGTGTAAAAATTTACATAAGCCATGAGCGCGCTACGTGATCATCCAATACATTAAATATTCAACACTCGTAAATTTTCAACGGCAAATAAAAATGAGACAACTCTGCGGCCACCTGCCTGACCACGAATGACCTGACTACGTGAAATAAAATATCGCCACCGAGATTTATTTCACATGGAGACAGCGATTAATAGAGAAATATTAATTAGGATGACCGAGGCCAATGCCCTTATGTAAATCGTCCGTCCATATACTCCATTTTGTTATCAAGATTGACGATCCACTTAAATATAACACCATAAAGCAGCGGTCGGCAACCTTTTAGCAGCCAAGGGCCACATAGTAGTTAAGGAAGTTGACGCGGGCCGCACTTTTGTTAATATGTGTGACTTTATCAGACATTTTTGTTTGACAATATTACATACATAATAGCCAGGGGGGCTCGCGGGCCGCAAGTGAGAGGTTCGCGGGCCGCTTGTTGCCGACCGCTGCCATAAAGCAATAAGTTTGCATTTTATGAGTTAAAAGTAAATAGCAGGAGTTGTATTCGTCTAATATTTGATATTTTTTATAAAAATTAGCGTCATCAGAAGTGAAACACTATAGAACTTTTAAAAGATAGACCTTTTACATTTGGAGAACATTTGTCCGGCATCATAACATTATTAGGTTTATGACTGAGGAGGAAAATGTCGTGTTTATTTAAAACGTAATAACTCACCCAAAGATCATAATATTTACGTTTCGTTGTTAACCACACGTCTGCAATTTTCTAGACAATTGACGTATATGACACCTGAATTGTATACATCTCTAATGACTCTAATATTAAAGACGTAGCTACTTGCGTCGGTAATACACGTAGGTACACGCACCCAAGAAGGATTTCGAGCTCTAAGCGAATAACTATTACTAATATTTAACAACGAATGAGTTTTTCTATTGATACATTTTGATTAGCATCAGATGTGAAAATTACTCGTATGTAGCAAAGCAGGACTTGAGGTTGATTTCTGTTTTATAGTTTGTTAAGGTTTTGACTACCTAGACGATTGCTCGCGCTGTTTGGTGTGCGCGAAATGCACTGGGGAATCGAGTGTGTCATTGACGATCTCACTCGCACTTATTCGGGCGCATGAGATGCAATGATAGTTAAGTAATGTCAAATGCGTATCATAGTAAGATCAAAACTTAAACAAATTATTAAATCAGAATCGGATCCATGTCTCGTTTCTGAAATAAATATACTTAGGTATACAGGGTTACTTTTTTACCGGTACAATAAATTTTACCACATCATTGGTATCGATAATAGATCACAATGCACAAATAAAAAAAATTTTTTTTTTATTTCGCATTAATTAATTTATCCTTCACCAATTTAGTAACTTCTGGTTGCACTAATTACAAGGTGTCAACGGTATGAGGTAAAAGGGGCGGGGCGGGGCGAGCGGCCGGCGGCGCACGATTTGACAACTGTTGGAGACTAAGAACGCAACCTCATTAGATAGGTTTTATTTTTCTGTTCTTAGTGACATGTGTTGTCACGTCACTTCTTGATTTCCTTCAAAAATACGTTTGTGTTATTGGTTCCCGTTTTATTTAACTCTCACTTATCTTACAAATAACCATCAAAATTAAATAAATAAAAATAAATAAAAGCATCCGGGAAACTGCGAATGCAAAGTGCAACCCTTTGACCGATAAGACAGACTAGTCCGTAATAAATAATAAGTGCGTTTGACGAAATTAAACGTGAAAATTACTTGGAAAGAATCGAAGCAAACGTACAAAAACGGGCACGGCTTTGTTTACAAAACCACGGACAGCATTTTGAACATTTACTTAAGTATGTGAATTAGTACGAGAAATGGACTCCATTAATTAGGTATGTAGGGTAGATTTCAATCATTGTATTCCAATCTATACATATAATAAAGCTGAAGAGGGTCGAAAGTCTGTACATGGAAGATATTTGAAAAAAGTTGGCTGGGGATACTTAGAATTGATAACAGAACACGTTCCAACAGTTTTTAGAATTTTTGTCTGTTTGTCTGTTTATCTGTTTATCTGTTTGTCTGTTTATTTGAACGCGCATCACGTGAAAACGGCTGAACGGATTTTGATGAAAACTTTACTAATCTGTCGAGAACATCTCCGGCCAGGTTATAGGCTTTAAAAATTCAACCCCTAAACGGGGGGGTAGCCACAACACTCGATTGACTTAAGTTTGCCCCTGAATCGTATGGCGCTACTTAGGAAGGAGGGGCAAACTTTTTTCAAATATGTGCTAACACTTTAGAGTACCCTGGTAAACTAACAGATGGCGCTGAATTTAATACGATGTGACATAAATAAGCCACCGAGGAAGGATTTTGCCAAATTAACTCTAAGTTTAGAAGACCCCTCTTCTAAAATTTCAATCAATCGTACGGATATCAACAAATTTAATTGAATAATTGTGTTGGTTTAATAATACAACAAAATTAAACGACAGAAAATTAATTGCCCCTCATTGCACAGTGCCATCTTTTGGGGAGCTGAGTAAACATTAAGTAACCAAGAAAACTAAAAATGGGTTTACATAGTTACGTAGTGGTAAAATAAACACACATATCAACACGCGTATAATTGCATTAAATTATTTATTTTCTCCGTCATGAATTATACCAAATCGTAATTATATCGCATCCATATCAAATCCATATTCATACGCATCGCCTCCTTAAGCACTTAATAATGGCCACGAAGGTGGGTACTTTGAAAAAACATTGACCTCCGTCATTTGCAGTGCCGGATTAACCCTTTTAAGCAGAATAAAATTATCGAAAAATTTTCGCGCTCGCTTCGCTCGCGTTATCAATAACATTCTAAGATGCTTATGATAAAGGTGACATTCAGGTGGTGCCTGAAGCAGCATTAGGTACTCTGTTGCAACGTTACTGCTGCGGCACTGTCAATTTTCGTGATAAAATGATGTGACTGATTTCCATACTAAAAGTAAAAATGTACAACTGTCTATCAAAATGCGTTTTTTATATCGAAAAATTGTCGCGCTCGCTTCGCTCGCGTTTTCAATAACTTTCTAAGATATGATAAAGGTGACATTCGGGTGGCGACTGCAGCAGCATTACCTACTCTGTTACAACGTTACTGCTGCGGCACTGTCAATTTTCGTGATAAAACGATGTGACTGATTTCCGTACTAAAAGTAAAAATGTACAACTGTCTATCAAATTGCATTTTTTTATATCGAAAAATTTTCGCGCTCGCTTCGCTCGCGTTTTCAATAACATTCTAAGATGTTTATGATAAAGGTGACATTCGGGTGGCGACTGCAGCAGCATTAGGTACTCTGTTGCAACGTTACTGCTGCGGCACTGTCAATTTTCGTGATAAAATTATGTGACTGATTTCCATACTAAAAGTAAAAATGTACAACTGTCTATCGAATTGCGTTTATTTATATCGAAAAATTGTCGCGCTCGCTTCGCTCGCGTTTTTGAATAACTTTCTAAGATATGATAAAGGTGACATTCGGGTGCGGATCTGCAGCAGCATTACTCTGTTGCAACGTTACTGCTGCAGCACTGTCAATTTTCGTGATAAAATGATGTGACTGATTTCCATACTCAAAGTAAAAATGAACAACTGTCTATCAAATTGCGTTTTTATATCGAAAAATTTTCGCGCTCGCTTCGCTCGCGTTTTCAATCATTTTCTGAGATATGATAAAGGTGACATTGGGGTGGCGACTGCAGCAGCATTAGGTACTCTGCTGCAACGTTACTGCTGCGGCACTGTCAATTTTCGTGATAAAATGATGTGACTGATTTCCGTACTAAAAGTAAAAATGTACAACTGTCTATCAAATTGCGTTTTTTTATATCGAAAAATTTTCGCGCTCGCTTCGCTCGCGTTTTCAATCACTTTCTAAGATATGATAAAGGTGACATTCGGGTGGGGACTGCAGCAGCATTACTCTGTTGCAACTTTACTGCTGCAGCACTGTCAATTTTCGTGATAAAATGATGTGACTGATTCCCATACTAAAAGTAAAAATGTACAACTGTCTATCAAATTGCGTTTATATATCGAAAAATTTTCGCGCTCGCTTCGCTCGCGTTTTCACTAACATTCTAAGATGTTTATGATAAAGGTGACATTCGGGTGGCGACTGCAGCAGCATTAGATACTCTGTTGCAACGTTACTGCTGCGGCACTGTCAATTTTCGTGATAAAATGATGTGACTGATTTCCATTCTCAGCTGAAATGCAGCAATGAACGTCACTCAATTTACCAAAAAAAATCAATGTAACCTTGATGACCCTAGGGAGAGGGGCCACCATGGTCTAGAAATACTTAGGGCATCAAAATATCTTAATCCTGCACTGGTCGTTTGCGGAGTCAAACGACTTGGGACTCGCATTTTATACGCATTTACCATGCCTTCCCGAAAAAAATCGAATCATTCGCGTAAGTTTCGCAACGCATTGAGGTTACAAGGGGCACGTGGTCTTCCTCAGGAGTCTGAAGAAGACCACGGTAAGTGGCGCTCTAGCCAGGCAGGCCGCTTCGTTTTCGCTCGCGCGCGTATACCTTACTGTATCGTCCGATATACACCTACTACTCTGTCGTTTAAATCCTTAGAGAATATAACCAACGGAGACGCCATGTCTATAATTTTCGGTACAAAATAGTCTGGAGTTTTTTGCGGGGGAGGGGCACATCAAATGTGTACCTACGTAACGTAAACATAGTCATGTCAGATAAACGTCGGTTGACCATTGGCCGCCTATTTTCGACAGAGGGGAACGCCTGTTAATGACCACTCCGTTTGGTTATATTCTCTAAGTTTAAATCACGTGTAAAATTTGAATAAGGGCGAATAAAACTATTGATTTTGGAGTGTAGTTTTATTGAGTGGTACCTAATTGTAAAATATTTTATCTGGACTTCAGTCCTCTAGCATATCCATCTGTCAACTTTACTTCAAGTTCCGCCTCCAGGGGAGAAGGAGAGAAATTAGGATTAGAAATTAGCCGCTTACTGACACAGACCGAATTACACGCGGGCGGAGCCGCGGGCACAGCTAGTTTTTTAAATACGCCTCAATGAAAAATGTTGCAGACTTACTTCGTAATTTTATCAGATTTCGAGACCTTTTGTCATACTTCACACAAAGCAACATCTTCATTTTGACGGTCCTAAGCCCATGCAAGTATGAAGGAAGAATTGGGATCAAGTAGTATTTTTTTATGTCAATACGCCGCCGCCGCTCGCTAAATCGCGCGCGATGACGTAAACAAACAGTTGCCAGTTCGTGCGTTTGCTAATTGATGCGTAAGGCATCCACATTTTCTAGTACTTTAGCGGATAAGTTCGGGCATTGGTATTTTTGTTTTTTTGTTCCCAAATAGTAGTAACAAAGAATGCTGGTATTTTTTATTATTGGCAACAATTACGTATGTTGATTTATTGTACTGGTAAAAAAGTAACCCTGTATACAACTAATAAACAGACAATTAAGTTCCTTTAAGAATCCATAATTTAAAATTCTTATTAAATATACACCAGTTAGCAACCATACAACACACCATATTTTTGGCTTAAAAACACGAAAAACTCGTTTTAAATTTTCGGTTATTTTATAGACCCACGGCATGAGAAAGCTTTCGCAACAGGAGGCATCACCTCGTTTCACACTGCTGTTTGTCGAATCACCAAATTGCCAACTTGCCATTATTGATGTTCTAATTTAGAAACGGCTCGGCTCACTGCTGTGTTGAGTGATGAGTTACATCATACCTCCCTGTGTCACTGAACTCACAACATTTTATACAAATGTGTTTGTAATTGAGTACTACTGTTCCACTGTTAAATATCAATTTGTTTAAGCCGGATTGTCTTATTATAATAGAATAATTTTATATTATGAGCTCTGTAACATGTTCACATTTTGGAACACAATTATAGGATTATAGGTTTATAATAATCCTAGATTCACATAAATTTCTTTAATCCCTAAATTTATTATACTTTACGACAGTTGCTAACGGTGTTTTGGTTTCATATTTTAATAGTAGAATAAAGCGCTTTTTTAAGTACAAATATAATAAGTATAAATCATAGTGTTGTCCTTATTTCAAGCAAAGGCATGGCTCCTAATTAACTTAATTTTGCAGTTTTCTGTTTCTCGGTCAACTTTATTTATAGCCATTTATAACGGGTGTGTACGTTAATGGTTATCCTTCACACGCCATAACTATGACAATAAGGTCTTCCTCTTGATTTAGTTTATTACAAAGATGACAACTGTTGTCATTATAAGCATTATATCTGGCATTGTCGTATATTAGCACATATTTACCTTATATTGTTATTAACATTAAATAGGTATTAGGTATTTATAAATTTCTATAATTATCTAACAATGGATAGGTATAGGTTTATCCACTGTTGTTTTGACATAAATCAATCTAGTACCTAATTATAATATTACAGCCCCTAAAAGTCTCTTAGTTCACTAAAACAAATACATACCAAGATGTATGTCAACAAACAAAACAAATTCAAAACTTAAATACCAAAATCACAGTAAGGACAATAAACACAACGAGGAATATTTACCGTCCACCTACGTATTTACAAACACACCTTTAATTCGTTGTAACTAGCACTGCGAATAACGTGTGTAACGTAAAACTGTGCAAATAATCAACAGAATGCTATTATGGACGCGTTTTAAACACCTACCACAGTCGTCCCGGTCTAACATGTATGTAAGTGTAAGGTACGAGTGAAACATTTGGCACTTTAGACGATAAAAGCACAACCATCATATCCTTGCAGGCCATATTTTCCCCATAACTTGACGCATTGATAATACTGTGCTGTTTTGCAGTTTATGTACATTAACAGTTAGAGAGTGTTTTTACCCCAGCAGTTTTCTTATGTCTATGTTTTGTGTTAAGTAACGTTCGGCGAATTGATTATATCGAAGAAAATAACACACGTTATGTTGACGCATAAGTTTAAGGAAAAATGTGCACTGCAATTCTAGGTATATAACTCAACTAATGGTGTTAATAGTTAACTGATCCCTGAACCGCTTTTTTATTTATAACAGCGTTAATAAAGCTGTTTGAAGTTTTTTTTTGTGCTTATTAATTTATGAAATAAAATTGTTATTCAAAGTTTATGTACCGATTTGCAATTATATTATATGTCAAATAGTATCTGAATGAAACTGAATGTCAAATGAAACTGAACTAAACAATCAATAGATTTATGTCAAATTATTTAGTAATTACACTTCCTGATTTATGAGAGGAATAAACAGCATTTAACAATAAGTTAAATAAAGTCACATGAAACAAAAATTCAATAAGAGTAAATACTAATAAGAATTAGGCGAAGTGCTGAATAGTATTTTATGCAACCGTTGTTTAAGAGAGGTCAAAAAGGCGAGTGGCGTGAGTAACAATTTGAGGTGAAGCCGAATACCTATTTTAAATAGTATAATCTTGACTTAGCTTAGTGACTTCTTGGGCTATCACTGATATTTCTTCAGGCGAGTCAAGTTTTCGTCTTCATCCATTTTAACTTGAAAGACACACTGTTTTATTAACACAAATGTTAAATTTGTATTCGACAACCACAATAACCACATTCACGAAGTAGAAAATAATGGAGGGTACGGGCGGGAAAATAAATGAATGAAATTAAAAAAACATGTCTATGGTTCACTTATTTGTCAGAAAAGACATTTAAACTAAGGTTGGAAACAATGTATTTCATACAATATTTTTAAAGTAGTCATTACACGAAGTATCGAAAAGTGCCAAAAAGATACGCGTGTATGCACAAATGCGTTTTTAGGGAATATACTAAAGACTTGTCTTGACAACTATAAGGTAGAGTTTTAAAGATGTGTGCACGACCCTTTATATGACGAATAAAAGTACGGGAGTAGAAAAATAATTTAACAAAACCTGTTACATTTTGGATAATTTATTTCTACGACATTAACCTTCACCTCTACGAAGATCGCCGCTTGAACGACTTAACTGAGTTAAAGCGAAACGAAGATCCATTTAGAAAGATTAGCATACTTAATTAGTTTTTCATCGTCGCTAAGCGCGCCAGTTTTTTTTATTCGTGCCTTATCATCATAACTACTAGCCTATAAACCTCTCACTTAAGGGCATACGCCTCCTCTCAGTCTAAGTGGTTTGATATAATAGGCCTCGACAAGGCAGGTGATGATGCTAACTTCGGTGTCTAAAACTTAACTTCTGAGATCATATAAACAGTAGGGATGTACCGACTAGTCGGGAAAGCCGACTATCCGGCCACATTTGTAGTCGGCGATTAGTCGGCGACTAGTCGGCAAAAATGGCCGATTAGTCGGCACTTTATTAGTGAAAGAAAACGGAAAAAAAAGAAATCAACAGTCAATATTTGCCATATGTTTTATGTATATTTTACCAAAATACCTATTCAGGGTGCAGACGAAAACTTTTGTTCATAATAATTGACCGTTTGATCGTTATCGTATGGTGGGCTGGTGTTTTCCTCTACAGGTCGATCTCAACTGATTCTCGTGTAATTTCATGGCCAAGTTCTATAGTTAAATGATTTTATTATTATTCAGTTTTTGTTTTTTTTTTTTAATGGTGGAGCCATGGGGAACTGTTAATATTATTGCAAAATTTAGAGACTTATAAACAGGGCACGTTGCTCGTAAAGACGCTGACCACAGGGGATGGGTTCTTAACTGGCGACTACGTACGGGAAATAGAGCCTTGGAAATACCTCCTACAAGTTGTACTGACGGTCTGCTCAGGATCGCAAAATAAAAGAAATACAGAAATTGAACGAGGATTCTTGTGATAGGTATTTGAACCTGTAGAGAATACCTTTTATCCAAGCTAATATGATGAATAGCGCAACCAAAGGAGCAAAACTATTGTTTTTCACCTGAAATTATACGAAACTAATGACCTGGCCGACTAGCCGACTAGTCGGCCGACTAATCGGCCAATCGAGCGCCGATTAGTCGGCTAGTCGGCTAGTCGGCCAAATCAATAGTCAGTACATCACTAATAAACAGATTATTTAAAATTGACTTTATTTCTTAATTCCATTCAATACCATTCAAATTACATCATAAACCATATACAGGGTGGAAAGGCACGACGATCCTTCCCGGAAGTATTAGGTCGTTTAAGTGATACAGAGACTATTGGTAATGGTAAGAATCGTTAATTGAGTAAAAAATAAAAATTGCAAAAATACTACTTTTTAACTGTGGTGATAACCCTATAGCATGTGCACATGACGGCTAGATTAAGGATCTCCGTCGGGAAAGCTCGGGACTTTACACTTTTTTCCGATCGTTGACAGTATCGCAATGATGTATGAATGTCGCATAAATGTCAAATAAATCAAATGCATGCAAAAATATTACAAAAAATTTTATTACTTTCTTAGATAATTACTTTTTTCCAATATTTAATACTATCTTCTTTTCACATACGGTGTTCAAATGTACCTCCGTGTATTACAACGCCGCCGCAGCCCGTACCCGAGTATGTCGATGCACATGCGATATAGTGTATGCTCTTCGTCATTTATCCTCCGCAGAAAGCACCAATTAGCCTTTGTCTCATTTCGTCCGCAGTTTCACATTCCGTTTGGTATGGTACACCATATCTTTTACACAGCCCCACAAATTTAAATAGCCACGAGCATCTAACATTTTTATTTGAAGAATATGACATTCAATAAGTATAGTTCAATGAAAATTTAATTTCAAACATCAGACGTCTTGTCTATTTCCTACCACGCAAGAAGGTTTGTTAGTTTGGTATTGAAGAAGTATTTATTCTTGATTTATTCTTAGTATTTAATTTTTGCAAGTTCATTTGGTGCAACTAACACAACCTACTTGTTATTTTTAATTATTTTAGATAGTTTCCAATTATTCGAAAATAATTTTGTGAAACGTGTTAAGAAACTAAAACCTTTTTATCAGTCAAGGAAACCAGAGATATTTATAAGACGATTGCGTACTTTTGAGTGGTTGTCAATGTCACCATTTGAACTGTCGTTGTAAACAATGTTGTGGTTAGTATTATTAATATTAAGGAATAACATAACTATTTCATTCAAGTATTGAACAAGTGGAACCACTAAGAAAGCGAAAATCCTGCAATGATTCTTACCGTGCTGTAAGCAGACCTAAAAATGGTTAGATGGCAACAAATTAGCATAATTTCCTGTCGAATACTGATTGTTTACAAGTAAGTTCATTGACCCTGTCACCTGTTAGGGTTAGAACAAAGTAGTTTTTTGCGTGGATGTTTAAAAGGTCATAATTTAGAAACGGTTGCCCATATTAACATAGTTTCTATGGAGAAAATATAGAGCTTAGGCTAAACTATCTCCCATTTCCGGAAAGGATCGTCGTGCCTTTCCACCCTGTATAAATACCTATTAGAAATTAAAACTTATACCTAAACATACTCGATCAATTATCAAATTAATAATTTACATTAAAATTAACTTTAAACTAAACTAAATTAAAACTAAGACGGACCCTGGCGCCGTCCGATATTCCAGGCACCAAAGTTGGCGCTGGTGCGGCCGCATCCTCGGCCAAAAGCTTCAATCAGGCCGGCTCAGGCCTGGAGGTTCCAACATGCACGGCACATTCGCAGACTAAAGAGCCCTCCTCACAATGTCATTTAGGGCATGGTGGCGTGGAAACCTTCCCACACACCGACAACAACTTAACGCATAATGGCCATCACTCTCAACCATAGTGCAATATTTAAATAGAATTAATAACCACTACTACCTATATTAGGTACTTAAATGTGAAAACAACTCTGCCTGTCTGTCTGTTGTCACTTCACGCTTAAGCCGCTGAATCTATTTAAATAAAATTTGATATGGAGATAATTTGGGACCCGAGGAAGTTTTTATCAATCATCATCATCATGTCACGCAGACAAAGCCGCGGGCGGGACCTAGTAAAAAATAATTTAGTCTACATATGTATATCCCAATGCTGGGCACAGGCCTCGTCTCATGAACGAGAAGGATTGGGCTGGCAGTCTCCACCTGACCCAAAGCGGGTTGGACACATTCCTTTGGATTTTGAAGATATGTAGGTACCTAATATAGGTATATTAATAGTAGAAAACAAAACATATTACAAACTATGAAATGGAGACTTCGCTAATGTGGCGGTAGCTAAAATTCTAGGGGACGTACTTTGTATGGAGAATTGTCTTAATTTTTTACTTGTTTGGTACCTAATATTATATGTACGTACCTATTATAATCTACCTAGTAGGTATAATCGTAGGTACTCTCAGTCATGTGATTTTAATACAAAGGATCATTGGCACTAAGGTACCTAATTATTGTATAAGTAAATCCCATTGGGTTTATCCATCGAGTTTGCCTGACAGATTCAAATAAATTTACTATCTTATAGTAAATTCGAGAAAGATTGATGAAAGATCGATCAAGCTATGGCTGTATTTAGGTAAATATCTGGGAGACCGAACTTTGCTCGGAAAACATAATGATAAAAACACAAAAATGCGCATTTCCCCAGAGATAAGACCTAGCTAGATCGATTTTCGCCCCTAAAACCCCCATATAGCACCGAAATCGTTAGAGCCGTTTTCGAGATCCCCGAAATAAATATATATATATTATACAAGAATTTCTCGTTTAAAGGTAGAACATATTTCGAGTAGGTATGTTTCAACCTAGCGACTAAAGTAATAAGAAAATTTTGAACATGAATGAACGTGAATGTTAACATTTTAATAGGCTATTTATTTAGTTTCTAAACGTTTTCGTTGATAAATTATACAGTATCAAATAACACATATAATAATATAGCAATATAAGCGCCAGTATCAATTTATTTTTCTAAAATAGGATGAACTGGACCAGTCAAAGCGGTTTGGAATCTTGCGGTATGTTCGCGGTTCGCGGGCGAGTAGAGTTTTTAGTACAACCAATATATTTATGATGTATTCTATATGTTTTTTATTTTAATTTTAGTAGCCTATACTGTGTCCCACTGCTGGGCAAAGGCCTCCCCTGTCTTTCGCCACTCGTCACGGCTTTGTGCATGCTCCCGCCAGTCGCCACAGAATGAGTCCAGGTCGTTTCGCCATCTCATTTTTGGTTGGTGGAGTTCGATTTCTAATGAACATAAATGAATGGAGAGCGGTATTATACTTCATGAATTATTGTGTACTGCAAACCGGTCAGTTAAATAAATAAAGATTTCTTAAATATTTTTTTTTATCTTCCCATGAGAAATTCCGACTCACAACTCTGGGACACTGGCCCTTTGTTTTTATAATTGACTGCTTGAATTGAATCTTTACCCGATTGCGGTAATTGGAAGGGCCCCCCTAGTCTACCTTAGAGTTCTAGTCTATCTAACCGGCACTGACGTCTCAATTCGTGTTGATACTTAAGGTGGCAGTCCATTTCCAACGACAGCAGCACTACCATTCATTTTACTATGGAAATTGATAATAACACCGACGCGTTTCGTACTAGTAGTGCAGCTGCGGTCAGAAATACCGCAAATACCCTTAATCACTCATCAGCACTGACCGATACTTAAAAATATTTTATAAATCGCTTCTACATAAACTGCTTATACTGGTTATTGTGAGTGATCGATTCGCTCGCGTTCGACAAACGATACGTATATAAAAATAATATCGCGGTCTAGCAAAACTTGATCAGATTTGTCATTTAGTATTCAATAAGAATGTCGGACAGCCATTATGTTAATAAAAATACCCTCGTCATTACTATGAAATCAAATATTTTTTTACGTATCCATAATAATTTAAATAATTAATAATGAGTACCTACGTGACTACTCTAAAGTTCGTTAACTTTTACTGTAGCTTCACAGTAAATTCAATATTTAACTCCACGAATTTATTAAGGAATTATTAAAATATCAATTAGGTTTATTAAGGATCCATTGCTGGAAAAAATAGTTTTTACTATCAATATTTAGAGTGAGAGTAGAGTACACGACATGGCGCAAGAATGCGTCTACAAGCAATTTAATCTACTGCATATTGTTGATCATTTTTATAAACGAGAGAATTATGAAGGTATTTTTTGTTGATAAATTATTGTAGTTTAAATTATGAAGCAAGAGAAATGAATCCTAAGCAATAAATTGTCAATTTATTTTTGTACCATTCTGTATTTATTTTGGTTGAATAATAGCTTCTTATAAAGATGTCACTAGCAGAAGTATCGAAGCCGGCGAGGTTTTAAGAATGATCTGAACAAGTATTTACACAACAATAAAGAGGTATCCATGCCATTTTGAACATCTTACCCTCTTAACTACCTACCTACTTCTGTTGCTGATTTTACAATAGGGAAATAAAAATAATGATAAAATTTTACGTTTTTAAACTCGAGCACCTGTACAAAATGTTACCAAATAATTGCGAATTTCACATTTTGTCATTAATTTTGTGTTATTGAACGAGTTAATTAAAAAAAACAGTATAAATTATTATTCATACATTCATGGCCATTGAGATTTACTCGGGCCAAGTTATATTATTGCACTGTAATTATGGAAATATGACATGAAGTTGGTTTTATGTTTTTTATTAGACCCTTTCAAATAAAGTTTTCATGTGGGTCAAAGTTACCCTCCATTGGGTCAAAGTAACCTGAGTTTACGGTACCCGTCTGTTGATCATAAATATCATGATAATAACATAATTATTAAACGCGTACATCATACTTAACTAAGATCTGTTTTTATATTCGTTTTACTAAAATGACGGATTGGTCGAACAAGCTGGGGCATACGACCTGTCATTTTAATGTATGGAATATAAAAACAAGAATGAATATGATGATAATTAACCACGACAAATAGCAAACAAAGACTCATTAACTCATAAGAAATGAAAACAAAAATAAGATTTTCCGCTGTAAACATAAATTATCATAAAAGTTCATCATATCTCGAAAATGTCAACACTAATTATATATTCTTGTTTGATTCACAGATCATTTGTTTACTAGACAAACGTTCACCACACTCCCATAATAAATCTCCGAGCGAGCGCAAAGCGTCATTGTTACCTTGGATAAAAATGATTTCGTATATCTGTCCTCTTATGTACCTACAGGTGGCATTTCTAATATGAATTTCGTCAAAATTTGAGATTGGGTTCAATAATTATGTTTCTGCCTATTTCAGCTTAGTTTTTTTTATCTTGGCGGTTCCCGAGGTCTACAGCACACAGAAAACACAGATACATTAGTTAAGTATGAAAACTTAACGGCTCATTTCAGTTGATTCCACATTTACTTTTGTAGGTACACATTTAAATTACAAATATCAACAAAAACATTGTTCTAGGGCAAACGCGGGCAGATCTAATTTAAAATGTTGTAGGATGCAAATGAGTAGCAATGCGGCTCGTGTCGTAGGTACTATTTTGCAACTACTGAGATATGTAGTTATATAGTGATCGAGACTGACGGCGCGATTCGGGAAATTAATTAGAGATTCACTAGATATGAAATAGTAAAGATAGTTATGTGATGTCCCACGGGTAAAGGTACCTTAAGGAGGTTGGCGCTTACGCTATTATTAACGCCGCTCCAATATTATTGCGGCGCCTTACCGTAAATTTTGCCGTGGAACGTCACATATCTTTACTATTTCATATCTATTGAACCTCTAATTCATTTCCCGAATCGCGCCGTGAGTCTTTGTATGTCTTCATGCAGAGTCTATAGGAAGTACTCCCTGCTTTGATATAAATAAACATTTGTTTTGCTGTGACGCCTTCAATAATGTAGGTAGGTACTGACTGATGCTAAATTAACAACGCTCGTAAATTTGTTAGCAATCTGATCAATTTGTTCCTTATGAGCCTTATGACTCTAATGGCTTCTAACACGGCCCTGAGTGGCCTTACTTGATAATAATAAAATTCAATAATAAATATTGTTTTAGGAAGTTGATTTGATGATCACTGTCTCAATACTAGTGAATAGTCAAAGACGGTTTCGAGGATTTCCGTTTCGTTAGATAGCTTTAAAATATATTAAATATATTATAAACGGGTCACTCACGTATTTTAAGTCGAAAAACGCTCGACATGTTTCACTCCGTACCGAGTAGTGTCATCAGGAGCTTGCGTTGACGGACCGGCGCAGACTTAAAATACGTGAGTGACCCGTTTTTAATATATTTAATATGTCTGTGTCTCACGGAAGTTTTGTTAGTAAAATAGCTTTAAAATCTATATTCAAGGGGTTGATGTAATAGCCGATACTTATACTCTGTATCTTTAGGTATTTAAATAAACGTAAACAAATAAATTGTACATTTTCGGGTAGTTATAAAATTTATTGGTTAACCAACCAAATACAAAACCACCTGGATCTGTCACTGAACGACCTGACTTTAACCTACATTATTTGATCATGTAATGTTTTCATCTTCCCTCAACTAGCTTAAGGAGCCATTTGAGGGTAGATTTTGTTTACAATAATTAAAATACCTAAAGATACATACTTTAGGAAGCATGACAGGAGGCTACCGCTCACGATTAGTGAGTAACGATAAACAGGTTTTTAGGGTTCCGTACCCAAAGGGTAAAACGGGACCCTATTACTAAGACTTCGCTGTCCGTCCATCCGTACGTCCGTCCGTCCGTCCGTCCGTCCGTCCGTCCGTCCGTCCGTCCGTCCGTCCGTCCGTCTGTCTGTCACCAGGCTGTATCTCACGAACCGTGATAGCTAGACAGTTGAAATTTTCACAGATGATGTATTTCTGTTGCCGCTATAACAACAAATACTAAAAACAGAATAAAATAAAGATTTAAATGGGGCTCCCATACAACAAACGTTATTTTTGACCAAAGTTAAGCAACGTCGGGAGTGGTCAGTACTTGGATGGGTGACCGTTTTTTTGCTTTTTTTTTCGTTTTTTTTGCATTATGGTACGGAACCCTTCGTGCGCGAGTCCGACTCGCACTTGCCCGGTTTTTTTATTTCTTTGACAGCTCTTAATTAAGTGCGATGCCTATTCATTTATTTTACAAGCGATTACTTTTTAATACCCAAACAAAATAATAAGACTTTGGATTCTGTCTTTGTCTATATAGATTTAATGCTTACAATATCGGGATTCAATTTGCATCTTGTCCCCCTGAATGAAATTAAGTACCTTTTTATTTTATTGCAGGGACCAATCGTATCAGACAATGCTCACATTAAACATGTAATGAGAGCACTTCTGACATAAACTGGATCTTTAAATTAATTCGACTACTTTTCAACATTCTGTTATTTGACCTTACTCACATAATATAATGTAAAATAATAATAATAACTTAGCCTATAATTATACGTCCCACTGCTGGGCACAGGCCTCCTCTCATGCGCGAGAGGGCTTGGGCTATAGTCCCCACGCTAGCCCAATGCGGATTGGGGACTTCACATAGTAAAGATATGTGGTATGTGGTAGACAAAAGGTGTTTTGAATTTCTTCGCAAGTGTATGCAGGTTTCCTCACGATGTTTTCCTTCACCGAAAAGCTAGTGGTAAATATCAAATGATATTTCGCACATAAGTTCCAAAAAACTCATTGGTACGAGCCCTGGCTGGCTGGCCAGGACATATATTGTACATAATCAAGCAAGTCCAGGTCACCAAGGCATTTGTAATTTATAAAACTTAAGACGAAACGGGAGCTGAGCTAAAAGTCAATTTTGAGATTTCAAGCTGAATATACCCGTCGCTCTGACGGGGCGTGAGAGACTGTATTTGTGTGTGTAATGCACGCACACAGATGCGTACGCTTGCACCCGCGCGCGCCTCATTGCCGACAATTTGCAATGTCATTTTTCGTGCGTTACTGCCACGAGGCGTTCACTTATTACTTACTGTGTTGCGATTGAATTTTTTGACCCGGCTTACGTTTACGGAACTCGATAATCTTTCTACTACTGTGACTTGGCTTTGTTTACTTGACTTTGCTGATCAGCTTATTGTTTTGGACTCCGTGAGTTGTGGTTACCTATTGGACCGCACGCAATTCATCTACCTTTATTCAAGTATACCTATACCTTTTGTTATACCTACGTGTTGTTTACAAAACTTCTGGTTATAATATTACAATAATTATGACATTTGTGTTGTACGTAGGGTACCTACTTATGATACTTACTTATAAAGAATTCATGATAACGTCAAATAATGAGTCAAAAGGGTAAAGAAAATAAATCGTGTACTTACTTATATATACTCTTACACTCAACAGCCAACTTTAACATTAGAAAAGGCACTAAATTTAATTTATAATGGGAGGTCGATCATTGTCGATTACATTTTTTTAAGTTTGCTGCATTTTTCTAATGTCAAAGATGACTTGCCGAAGTATAGGTAGGTACCTACATACATATAGGTAAATCGTGTTTATTAGTTACACACATAATATTTAATGAATATGGCAATAGAGTTTGGAATTCATACTTACCTACTATTCTAAACAACTTTCCTAATAGAGTTTTACTAGAAATAAGTAATAAGCCTAATAAGATTAAGTATATAATAAAAAAAGAACTGAATACCATAGTACAAGAATAATTATTAGTTAAGTAAGCACATAAATATAATACATATACCTACACATAAATATACATTATGTATTTATAATGATAAGTAATAAATATATTAGAACTTAAGATTAGGGAATAAATTTAATATGTCCCCCTCATCCTAGTTACTAAAATCTTAAATATTAAAGATTATAACTAGGTTAAGAACGTGTAATAGTATTATTTTTTGTGAATTAAAAACAGATTTCATTAAAAAAAAATTAATGTAAAATGCCTATGTACGTTTATATAAACCTACTTCGATTTATGAAGCACATAATTCTTATAAGCACCATATACCTACTGTATTCTCATAAGGCCCAGGTACTCAAGAAATATGACCAATATTTGCCAGTATCATATTAGTTTTATTTTATTTGAAAATTTAAGGCACTAAAACATCTCTATTCCGATTGAAAGTAATTTATTTAAGTATCTAAATTTCAACGAACTTAACCTCTAAGTATTATACTATAAAGGTACCTGAGGGTATTATTATTATACGAAACATTATTTTAAGAATACGAGTATTCATTACTTTAGAAGGTACCTACTTATAGATTTTATTGCGTGATGCACATATGCGTAATTAGCCGAAACCTTTATAAGAGTGTAATTCATAAGCAGTACATAAGATATAATTTATGTACTGGTTTGCTGTTAGCTTTTAATTGTATCACTTTACATATATGTTACTCAAATAACTAACACGGTTACACTGTTGTAAGAACATTATTTTTCAGGTAGGCCTTATTATACCTACTATAGGCCTTATTACCTCCTAGTACCTTAGTAGTAGTAGTACTACTACGGAAATTGATTCAAAGACTCAAGACTGACTTAAGTGGCAGTAGGGTGTAGGGTTGTTTCTAGGCTTAATGAGTTCGCTGAAGCTTATTTTTTATACTTAGCGCACAGAACCACTAGTTTAACAGTATCAGCTCTAACCACATGTCACCATTTTGTCCTTTACGTAACAAACTCAGGGGCCCAGAATATCCGATGTACCTATCAAATCAAGGTTCTGTACCAAATAAGGCCCGGTTATTATAGTTCGTTATTTTTTAGCATTAAAAAGAAGGTAAACAATCATGACGTGTCTTTTTATTAATAATTATTGAAAAACGCTTTCAAAAATTAGTTTATATTACTTATGAAAGCAAAAGAATATAAAAAAGTATATGATTAATACATACATACATACATACAATCACGCCTATTTCCCGGAGGGGTAGGCAGAGACCACGGATTTCCACTTGCTACGATCCTGACATACCACTTTCGCTTCCTTCACATTCATAAAATTCCTCATACACGCTCGCCGGTTTAGGGTGCTCTTGCTCATTAATATGATTAATATGATTTATAATTCTAACATATTTGCTATGACCTATTTTTCAATGGTAATTTTTAATAAGACATGTCAAAATCTGCTACCTTAATGCAAAAAAACGAATTCAATAGTCATATCAAACGTCGACTATGCAGTTGATGATGAGCTTGCATTTTCTACCATTGGTGCTGCAAATGCATCAACCGGTGGCGATAAACTTTGCCCTCTTGTAAAACAAATTACTATTGTGATTGTGTCCAGCAAAAGGCCAAAATTCGGTTTACTTTCCTGTTTAAAATATTACTAATTTATTCATATTTCAGATTAGGTACATAGGTAACTGTCTGAATGTTACAATGCCAGCTGGCAAATTCTATCACATTTGTTTGTTTGGTAGTCATGGTAACATTCACTTACATTGATATCCTTATTAAGATCTGTATCTTATTATCCAGACCTTAAAATATTGCCACCGTTGCCCTTTAAAAAAATACTGTTTAAATAATTGGCTACTCAAACAATGCTTCTATAGTATAAATAATGACTACACAAAAATGGGTAGTATTGTATATAATGCACGAAATAAGGCCCGATTCTTAAGCGGGTTTAAATTTTGAGGCCATGTCCGCTAATACTATAGACAAAATATCAAGTTTAATAAACACAAAAAAAAAACATTGATGGGCCTTATTTTATAATTTAGGCCTTACTTTGTAATTTAAAGTAGAGTTAGGCCAAGAAAAATCTATAGCGATTTTGATAGAACACGCAGTGCAAGTATTATTTCAAACGTCGCTTCTATGAAATTATGACATATAAATAACACTTGCACTGCGTGTGCTATCAAAATTGCTGTAGACTTTTCTTGGTCTGACTCTAAAATATTCTTTATTACACCACAAACATAAAAACAAATTTAAAAAAAACCGGCGAAGTGCAAGTCGGACTCGCACACGAAGGGTTCCGTACCATTATTTATAAAAACGGTCACCCATCCAAGTACTGACCCCGCCCGACGTTGCTTAACTTCGGTCAAAAATCACGTTTGTTGTATGGGAGGCCCCACTAAAATTTTTATTTTATCCTGTTTTTAGTATTTGTTGTTATAGCGGCAACAGAAATAAATCATCTGTGAAAATTTCAACTGTCTAGCTATCACGGTTCGTGAGATACAGCCTGGTGACAGACGGACGGACGGACAGCGGAATCTTAGTAATAGGGTCCCGTGTTTTACCCTTTGGGTACGGAACCCTAAAACCGATTTACAATGTAGATAAAGGTAGCAACAGGCGGTCTTATCGCTGTTAGTTCTTATTCTTCGTTTGTTTAGCATTAGAGTGAAGGTGACGTGTCTTTTTTAAGCATGCAATCGTATAATTATTTAGCTTTTTTTGTAATAGTTATGTACTTAGTGGTTAATATTAGTATTTACTTTTTTTTTCAATAATGCTTAAAAACGAAGTATAGACATGACAACCAAATATTAACGCCATTGTAGGGCAGGATATACAGAACATGAATCATTTGTACTGTCACGCTCCGTGATTGTTGAGCCATTTAGGGTTCTAGCTAAATTGGACATTCCATAGAGCACGAGTAAGTATGCGTGGAACAACCAATTCAGCTAGGACCCTAAATTGCTCGACAATTACGAAGCGTGCCTGTAGGTACCTAAAAATTGTGTTAACCCATTTTAACCATGCAATAAAATATTTTTGATTTTGATTTCTAATTTGAAATATTAGAATCAAAAAGTTCATAATAGATTGTATATCATAACTACAAAAATGTGTTCCCTACTCTCAACCCAAAACCCCTTGTATCTTAGGATCTAGATATTTTCACACAAGACGGTTTATCGATAACTTCTTACATCACTAGATTATCGACATTAAATGTCGACTATTGCCCATCACTTTTCTGGCTGTGTACGTATTTAGAAACTTGACTCCGCCCCTAAAATTAGTGCGATAGGGACAACTGCAGCTGAGGCGAAAAATCCTGCGTAAAAATGACAAAAATCGAGGTTTCGTAGTCCTCTTTTTCCTCCCCCAAAACTTAACCAATCGTAACCAAATTTGGAAATCTAAATGATTATGAAATTATCTGTGTCGGACCGTTTTGCTTTTTTGGCTAATTGATATCAGTTTTGAATACCACGCCTCTCATTGCGGCATAGTCTATTAGGCCATTTTGGCCGTTTTTGAAGGGCTCTAGCGCCTTAAAAAACAAAAATATCAAAAAAAGCAAAACGGTCCGACACAGATATTGACAATATTAATCTGTGTTGAAAAAATCATTGCTCTAGCTTCAAAAACCACGGAGGAAAACGAGGACTACGTTTGTATGGAGGAATGACCACTCCTGTTGGCTCTTAATATACACGCGGTATCGGCGACAGCAAAGAAAGAAAAGGTCAGAGTCAGTTTAAAAGGTCCAATAATTCCGAATGTCCGGTACAAAAGTCCGTGGGAGCGATTAATCACAGCGGCGCCTTTCATATTGTGGATGAATGACCGTATATTATTACAATAATTATAATAAGTCACATTATTACTATTCATCGCTTCCGTGATAATTTTTTCTAGTGTGGGTATTTTTATGTTGACAGGAACCTACATAATTATTTAGTAAGCCATGTTAGCAGAGTGGTGAGGAGTGCGAAATCCAAAGGTTCTGAACAAAATATGACATAATCTTTCGATACGTTCGTACCAGAAGGCCTATGCTGATAGTAATTTCTTGCTATCAAACAGTTATGGGCCATAGGCCACGTGCATGAACTATAGGGGGCAGCCTAGGAGCCGTCAGGTTTTTGGCGCGAGACGTAAATGTGTCGTTTATGCTTCCGATGTAGGTAGCCCACAAGATGGCAGAATCTACTATGCACAAGGAAACGTACCGACGAGAACGGTTGATGTTAACACTTGCTTTGGCAATTTACACGTGCACATAATATATGTTTCCGATTCAGGCCACAAGATGGCAGACCCTCCTACGCGCACAGTCCCTATACCGTTATTCATTAATGTTTGTCAAATCTAACAAACAGTTGATAACTGTTTGCTCATATCCGTCATTTTGACATTTATTTTCTGTTTATTCGAAAGAGACAAAATTTAACAGAGGTTTGTAAGAGGTTGTTAAGTTTTATGAATAAAGGGGATGATCCAACAGTCAACAGTGACATTTCTACAATCAGCAAGAACTCTTCGGTGAACGAAGACATCGCGAGGAAACTTTTTTTATACCACATCGGGGGCAAACAAGCATACGGTCCGCCTGATGGTAAGCAGTCACCGTAGCCAATGGACGCCTGCAACTCCAGAGGTGTTACATGCGCTTTGCCGACCTTTTAAAAACCTGTACAAAAACTGCACTAACTGAATAGTACCTTACCTAGTTTACTGTTTAGATGGAATGTAAAATGACAGTTGTTGCTTTCTTGAACCGCTAAGATAAAGAATTTACTCACTCTCACTCAGGGCTCACTCCGTGATTTCGTCGCTTTGCTACAGGTAGCTAAAAGTACATCCGTTCCACACCAATTTTGGTGGCTAGCCGCGCGTGGCGCTGTCGCCACCTAGCGGACGTATCTGTCCTGATCGTAACAGACGCGCTTTGTTAGAGAGTGAGTCTTCTGTACCTAGTTCTATTATTTATTCTGTGCTATAGCCAAGCTTTACTATTCAATCGAACAGAAATTAACATCTCTCACATATCTCGCGTGCGTCAGAGGCAAACGCGCGATTATTGAAAGTTTGACTAGTACGGTTACCATCAGTTTGTCACTGACATGAACGCCGTCGAGAACGTAATTTACTTTCTATACATCCCTTTTGCACTAATATGCGAGTGCGAGCGAGATGTATAGAAAGTAAATTACGTTCTCGACGGCGTCTATGTCAGTGACAAACTGATGGTAACCGTATAGGTGTACCAATATTATCACTACACCTTATACAAAAAAAGTCCCCCACCGCGTCTGTCTGTTTGTATGTTTGTTCGCGATAAAGTCAAAAACTACTGAACGGATTTTAATGCGGGTTTCATCTATCAATAGAGTGATTCTTGAGAAAGGTTTAGGTGTATAATTTGTTAACCCATGCGAATCCGGGGCGGGTCGCTAGTCTTATAAAAGCTTTATGGCGTACATCTTTATAGCAGAGAAGAACAGCCATTTGGCATGTGTTATTTGTGGAAAAAATATAATTTATTTAATATCAAAACCAGTGTTTCGTAACGTATTCTTTACTTTTCATTGCCGCTGGCTTAAAGAGGATAGATACAATTCTCATACCGTATTAGTCAATGTAAAGTAACCAAATGGTAAAGTTCCATGATAAAATCAATGCTCGTATGACTTTGTTTGATTTATGTTTGAACATTAATTAGCACATAGTGTCTGTTGACGTATTGGAATAATTATTGTATAAAGATACATCACATTAAGGTAAACGTACTGGTGCTCGATGCGGTCCCAGTATATGTCATCTTAAAACTTAGGTCATTGTCAATAGAGGTGACAGCACGGTGTCATTTATTGGGCATTAGCATGTCGAGCACTAGTACGCTTACCTTACGACAATATTGCTTCGTTTTTATTTGTCTACTTGTTAGGTACAGCAATGGTACCAAGGGTTGGCTTTTAAACCAGAGATCAAACCCCGGTCCTCACCTATACGTTTGTTGGATCATACGTAAGAAATGTCATTTGATACTAATGGGTACAAAAATGTTTTGAAAAAATGGGACTAATTCCAATAACTTCCCCTAGTTTCTTGATTTTGGGGTTGTAGGGTCATAAATGTCATATGGCAGGCGCTATCGTAAAAAATCACAATTATCTGAACACGCCTCTATTGTCAAGGCATTAGAGTGCGTGTTTAGATATTTTAGAGCACCTCGGCCGCTCCGATATATCTGATGACGACTTTACATGAAAAAAAAAACCGGGCAAGTGCGAGTCGGACTCGCGCACGAAGGGTTCCGTACCATAATGCAAAAAAAAAAACAAAAAAAAAGCAAAAAAAAATCGGTCACCCATCCAAATACTGACCACTCCCGACGTTGCTTAACTTTGGTCAAAAATCACGTTTGTTGTATGGGAGCCCCATTTAAATCTTTATTTTATTCTGTTTTTAGTATTTGTTGTTATAGCGGCAACAGAAATACATCATCTGTGAAAATTTCAACTGTCTAGCTATCACGGTTCCTGAGATACAGCCTGGTGACAGACGGACGGACGGACGGACGGACGGACGGACGGACGGACGGACGGACGGACGGACGGACGGACGGACGGACAGCGAAGTCTTAGTAATAGGGTCCCGTTTTACCCTTTAGGTACGGAACCCTAAAAATCATTAAACTTTACTATATTACAAGTAGGTAACATTTAAGTCGCAGTGCTGGGTACAGTGGATACAGGTTTCCTCACACAAGAGGTTTCTACAGGGTGTCCCAAGACTATGGGACCCAAGACTATGGGACACCAAGGGAAAGTACCTTATCGTAGATAGGATATTTTACTGAAAGAAGACATTATTTTAATTTAAAAAATAATTTAAACTGCTTTTATAGATTTTTAAATAATTACATGGTTGAACCGGGAATCGAACCCGCTACACGTGAAAAAAATTACCTTGTAGTTTTATCATACCGATCGAAAGGCTTCATCATAAACATTATTTTTTGCTAAATAACATAGTGTCAGAAATAAAAGGAAGACCATGAATATAATATGTAAATAAGGAACCCTTACCCTTTTCATTATCCTTTTACCTTAGAATAAGCATTAATTCTTTTATTCCACGACTTACCTATTTAAATATAGTAGTCAACTTATTTTTATGACGGCTTGAATTTTATTGTTAACGAGGAAATAAAACCTTTTAATTATAACGTAGACATTTGCATAAAGTTTACAGCGCTGTAAATTATTATAATATTTACAAACATTTACAAGACAAATTTCCCACAAAATTAAATAGTTCTGGGAACACGTCGAAGTTACAAGTTAGAGTTATGAAAAGTCTGCAATGATTTTAATAGCATACGCCGTGGAAGTGATAATTTAAACGTCAAACTTGTATGAAAATAAGACGTATAAATAACACTTGCTCTGCGTGTGCTATCAAATTCGTTGCAGACTTTCCTTGGTCTAACTCTAATGTGTAATAGCGTTATTCATCAACTATACATTTAATTTTATTACCCTTATTAGCAACATGATCCTTTTCAGAAATAGTTCATAGGATACCTACTTTAAATATTTTTATTTAAAAACGACCTTTTATTCTTTAATTAAAAAAAAATCTTCATAATTAAAACACTTAAAAGAATTACAAACCATTTAAATAGTGTATTGTACTTAAGTGATACCAAAATAAAACAGGCCATAAAAGTATATTAAATTATTAATAATTCAATTCAGAAGTTACTGCAACTCACATAACAAAATAAAGATTACACAATAGACAATTATTTGAAATAACCTATTATACATACAATAACAAACAAAAGGAACGTTTTAATTTATAGGTATCCATTTTAACATTGTATCGATTACAAAATAAATAATTTAATTGCACACATTTTACACTCTTCACCGTCCAGTATCATATTTCATCAGAAAGAACAATATACAAATAATGTTCATACACACAAGCGAATGCCTTCATACTTTTTATATCATTGCCACCATCTTAAAAACATACTTAACTTGTTTAAAAGTATTTAGGACATTTTTATTTTTGTTTCGATCTTACGGCAGGGTAATGCACATCGGTCGACCCCAACATTCTTTTGTTTTTAATTTTAAGGCTCCGTTGAAATAATTTTGCATCCTTGGCTTAACATCTTTATTGTTCTGACATATTGTATAGATATATTTGGTATTATATCTTGGGCACAGAGTGGTGCCCAAGATATAATAAAAGAAAGAGTAGTCCACAAAAGTTTAGATGGTCGAATGATTTATTAAAAAGAATAGGAGGAGGTAAATGGATGCAAACAGCAAAAGAAAGAAACAAATGGAAAGCTATGGAGGAGGCCTACGTTAAAGGACGAATTGAAGTTAAAATTATGAAACCGAATTAATATATACTATGTACCAACTAACTTCAATAATAAAGGCTAATTACAATTACAATTACAATATTTGGTATAAACGTCTGCATTGTTGTTTTAACTTAGTGCGGTGGAATAGTTGCATAGCTTTGTTCTCAATTTTTTCAGCAAAAACTAGACTAATATAAAGTTATCGCCTAGGTGTTTCAGTTCAATTTTCTGGAGGGTTATCTTGCTAAAAACATCACTTGACGCCTGTCGGCCATATCACGTCAAGAAGACACTTATATTTGTTTGAAACAATGTCCGAATAGCAAACAGAATTTGCATTCTACAAAAAAAAAATACTTTTTTTAGAAAGTTTGTGTACTTTTGACATGCTTTATATAATTTAGCAAGGCACTCTACATTTGTCCCATTTTACTTAATCATGCATGATTTATGAGCGTCTTAATGTCAAAAATTAGTTTAACAAAATTACAAATAACTATTGTTCCAATAAACACTTGTTACTATTAAGTAAAATAAATAAGTTATATGAATTTCCGTTAATCGATGATGTTATTAAACAGCCAGCTGGCGTATTATGGTAACATTCCATTTCTGACCGCAGCTGCACTACTGGTACTGAATGCGTCGGTGTTATTGTCAATTTCCATAGTAAAATGAACAGTAGGTACCTAGTGGAGCTGTTGTTGGAAATGGACTGTTACATTTATGGTCATTATGGATGGCTTTATCCACGTTAATCCACATAATAAAATAACTGTCACTTTTTAACACCGCGGGATAGAAAGTGACGGATACCGTTTTATCACGCTGTCACGTAGACAAGAACGACCATCATATCCGTGCAGCTTTAACAGACAAAACGAGTAGGTACCTAAATGTCAAACTATGTAAGGGACAGATACCATATATTTATGAAATATGAAATATAGTTTATAGTAAACAGGCCCACCCTTCGTACCTAATTTAGGAAACTTGTGCTACTCAAGTTTCTGGTTTGCATCAAAATGAGAGCACTTGTATTTTAATATGAAACCTTGTACTTTAAATTGTTGAAGTGATAGATTAAAAATATATACAAATAAAAGTGAAAAATCATAATTATCTTGCAATTGCTAAGATACTAATCTTAACTCGTAATGTCAGCATATTATTGCACCCAGAAGTGCAGTGTATGACGGACGTGGACACTCATACATAGTGTATATTATTAATGGAGATGTTTCTCACTTTTCAGGGTATATCATATTTTCTAAGGGCCTCGGTAATAAATGAGGAAAAACATTTATACAAATTATGTCAAGGTTCCGTCTACTAACATAACTTTTAATAGCCACAAGCTCTTAATGCCAAGAAGCCATTAATATTTTGTTGCAAGCGTGGTGTGCCATATATTTAGCGGTGGAATAGTATCGACATACTCGCAAGATTTTACTTGGGCAAAATTTAATATATTTTTAATATTCACTTTATTACATATTTAGTATGTAAGAACTGTTTTTATATAGGTACTTATTATCTTACGTCCTCCTCAAGGAAATCTTTTTTGTCATGACTTTAATATTTGATTAACTGCTACGTTTTAAATAACTGTTTCTCGACTTTCAATAATACTTCCAAGATTTATTTTCTACTCAATTACCCACAGATTTGACATTAATAAACATGTAATATAATGAGCGTTAATTGCCTTGCTAACAGTAAGATATGATTGTAAACAAAACAAATGAATAAAATTATAGTCGTATCATGTAGATCAACCACCTGACATCTTTCAAAGCTGTTGGCACTGTGAAGATGCTTACATCATAACATCTACATATTAGTTTTTATTGATCGACTAAATGGTCAGATAGTGTCCTTAAGTAGCTCGAACAGGCTGCATATCCACTCCTGTGTAACATAAATGGTTTTATCGCAATTACAAAGTGAGTGTGTCGAATAAAAATAGTTATTTTTTTATATTAATGGGAATAAAACACTGCAACGCTATTAAAAACTCGTTCCTTAAAATAAAATGTAGTAAATCACATTTATAAAAACTGAAAGGATAGGTACATTTTGAAGCCAAGTGTTTAATGACAGATAAGTATCCTTGTCATATTTCGCCATACTAATCGTTAATGCCTATACGAATGTTCAAAGATACTCATAAAAATTCTTACCTCAAAATACAGCTTTTGCAAATACAACGCAGGTAAACATACACTCAATTCAATGTCCTTAAAATAATGATAAAAACGTAAATTAAGATCTTTACAACCTCATTACAAGCTTAAGTCAATGCCCCTTTGTTTTTATCATTACAATATGCATTTGATTAACGGTACAGTGTGGTCGGTATGCCATTTGGTTATTTTTAGGCACAGAACTTTTGTACATGTGACTCATCGCGTTCGATATGGAGCAAAACTTATTCAAATATGTATATCTCCTGCTGAGTAATTGATTAGATTGCATTAACTTTCTCTGACGAACAAAACATACGGATAAATAGAAGTACCTAAGCATCGTCAAGTAGTGAAGCGTGTCAAGTTAAAGCTTTTTCACCTGTATTTTAAAGAGATTGGTATGGCTTTAATGTGAAAGCCAAATATGTTTCTTTTGAATGCTCTTGTGTCATGATTGTGATGAATCATGTTTTTCTGTACACAAACAAACGGAGAAAGTGAAAGAGCTGCAGAAAAACAATGCGATTACGAATAGGTATTCAATATTCCTAACTTACATTTTAATCTTATGGTAGGTACATATATTTATGTAAACCTGTGTTGTGTACAATAAAGTGATTACTAATACTACTACTACTACTACTACTACTTATGTGTGATTATATCAAACTGCGATAAAACAATATTTCCGAGTATCTTTTTAATAGTAGGCACGTTTCTTCATAAAACTATAAATTTAACATACATTTTATTACATCGACTTCAACGAAGTCTTAAAAATGTTAATGTTTGTATTAAATTAAATAATACTTTTATAGCCATTACCATAAAATGTATATAGGTAATTATCACAAATTAAGAGCGCTATTACATTTCGGCGTTGAGCGAGTTTAGGTATTTTACGCGCTGCGGCAGGCCGTGCGAGCTCAGTACGCCGATCCCTTCTACCACACTCGCACTACAATGATGGATTAAACATTCTTGATCCTTCGCGAAGCATATTGAAATCAACCATAACAACACTAACTGTACTTAACTTTTAAAGTTCTAAAAGTGTTATTTGGTAAGTACGAAAATACTAAATGCAGTGCAAATGTACATAGGGGCTGTTCATAAATTACGTCATCTATTTTTGACCCCCCCCCACCCCTCAAATCATCCAAAAATCAAGCTTCGGATGAATCTGTTTCCTCCTACGTCATGTTACCATCATCCGATGTCCAGACCCCCCCCCCCCCCCCACTCCTCCCATTTGAAACGACGTAATTTATGAATAGCCCCATACTCGTACTTATGAAGGTATATTACTCGAAAGAAATTATAGGTACCTACTCGCTTATTTACATGTTTCGTCATTGCATTCGGTACCTATAGGTTGTAAAGTTTGTATCAACGAGGGTTTAAAAACGAACTGGTACTGAGGATCTGATGATGATTAAGGTGGTCACGGATACCAATCAACCATGTAGTAACATGATTAGGCTCGTTTGATTCGTCTCAACAAGATCTTTGACACTGAAGATACACAGGGTCTGATGATGGAGCTGGAAGGTGGCCACGGGTACCAGTCTATCATGTAACTAAACAACTTCGTGTTTGGGCTCGTTTGATTCGTCTCAACAAGATCTTTGACACAAGACAGTACTCGGGGTCTGATGATGGAGCTGGAAGGTACCATTACCAATCAACCATGCAACTAAACCACATCGTGTTTAGGATCGTTTGATTCGTCTCAACAAGATCTTTGACACTAGGTGATACTCAGAGTCTGATGATGGAGCTGGAAGGTGGTCACCGGTACCAATCAACCATGCAACTAAACCACTTCGTGTTTAGGCTCGTTTTATTCGTTTCAACAAGATCTTTGACACAAGATAGTACTCAGGGTCTTATGTTGGAGCCGGAAGGTGGTCACCGGTACCAATCAACCATGCAACTAAACCATTTCGTGTTTAGGCACGTTTTATTCATCTCAACAAGATCTTTGACACAAGGTAGTACTCAGGGTCTGATGATGGAGCGCGAAGGTGGCGACGGGTACCTGTCTATCATCATCAGCTCCATCATCAGACCCTGAGTAGTATCTTGTGTCAAACATCTTATTGCGACGAATCAAACGAGCCCAAACACGAAGTGGTTCAGTTACATGGTAGACTGGTACCCGTGGCCACAGTCCAGCTCCATCATCAGACCCTGAGTACTAACTTGTGTCAAAGATCTTGTTGCGACGAATCGAACGAAGCCAAACACGAAGTGGTTTAGTTGCATGGTTGATTGGTACCGGTGACCACCTTCCGGATCCATCATCAGACCCTCAGTACTACCTTGTGTCAAAGATCTTGTTGCGACAAATCAAACGAGCCCAAACACGAAGTGGTTCAGTTACATGGTAGACTGGTACCCGTGGCCACAGTCCAGCTCCATCATCAGACCCTGAGTACTAACTTGTGTCAAAGATCTTGTTGCGACGAATCGAACGAAGCCAAACACGAAGTGGTTTAGTTGCATGGTTGATTGGTACCGGTCACCACCTTCCGGATCCATCATCAGACCCTCAGTACTACCTTGTGTCAAAGATCTTGTTGCGACAAATCAAACGAGCCCAAACACGAAGTGGTTCAGTTACATGGTAGACTGGTACCCGTGGCCACAGTCCAGCTCCATCATCAGACCCTGAGTACTAACTTGTGTCAAAGATCTTGTTGCGACGAATCGAACGAAGCCAAACACGAAGTGGTTTAGTTGCATGGTTGATTGGTACCGGTCACCACCTTCCGGATCCATCATCAGACCCTCAGTACTACCTTGTGTCAAAGATCTTGTTGCGACAAATCAAACGAGCCCAAACACGAAGTGGTTCAGTTACATGGTAGACTGGTACCCGTGGCCACCTTCCAGCTCCATCATCAGATCCTGAGTACTATTGTGTCCAAGGTCTTGTTGAGACGAATCAAACGAGCATAAACACGAAGTGGTTTAGTTGCATGGTTGATTGGTACCGGTGACCACCTTCCGGCTCCAACATTAGACCCTGAATACTATCTTGTGTCAAAGATCTTATAGAAACGAATAAAACTAGCCTAAACACGAAGTTCTTCTAATAATCTAGTCTTTGCCAATAAATTCTAAACTTATTCAAATGTCGCATGGCAGTGATAGCATCTTTATGTACGGGATTTCCGGCGTCTGTCATCCCTGTCTGCATACATGTGGAATTTAGATTCTTTTTGCCTCAGTTATTACTTATTACGAATACATATTGATGCTAAGTGCCATGCCACTAAAACATGAAGTGGTTTAGTGGCATGGTTGATTGGTACCGGTGACCACCTGCCGGCTCCATCATCAGACCCTGAGTACTATCTTGTGTCAAAGATCTTGTTGAGACGAATCAAACGAGCCCAAACACGAAGTGGTTCAGTTACATGGTAGACTGGTACCCGTGGCCACCTTCCAGCTCCATCATCAGATCCTGAGTACTATCTTGTGTCCAAGGTCTTGTTGAGACGAATCAAACGAGCCTAAACACGAAGTGGTTTAGTTGCATGGTTGATTGGTACCGGTGACCACCTGCCGGCTCCATCATCAGACCCTGAGTACTATCTTGTGTCAAAGATCTTGTTGAGACGAATCAAACGAGCCTAAACACGAAGTGGTTTAGTTGCATGGTTGATTGGTACCGGTGACCACCTTCCGGCTTCATCATCAGACCCTGAGTATTATCTTGTGCCAAAGATCTTGTTGAGACGAATCAAACGAGCCCAAACACGAAGTGGTTTAGTTGCATGGTTGATTGGTACCGGTGACCACCTTCCGGCTCCATCATCAGACCCTGAGTACTATCTTAAGTCAAAGATCTTGTTGTGACGTATAAAACGAGCCTAAACACGAAGTGGTTTAGTTGCATTGTTGATTGGTACTGGTGACCACCTTCCGGCTCCATCATCAGACCCTGAGTACTATCTTAAGTCAAAGATCTTGTTGAGCCGAATCAAACGAGCCCAAACACGAAGTGGTTTAGTTGCATGGTTGATTGGTACCGGTGACCACCTTCCGGCTCCATCATCAGACCCTGAGTACTATCTTGAGTCAAATAAATACATATAGAATGTCAGGAAGTTTCAAATATTTTTAATCCTGTCCGGTAGTTTATTAAACTGTACCATTATAAATTATAATACTATAAAAACAGTGCTAGGATCAAAGTCTCTCGTTGCGGTTTACACGCACACGGTATAGCGTTTTACACGGCGCCCGCTGCACACAATGATAAAAAACCTCGTCGTCGCCGTTGAAAATGTGCGGAGCCGACCGACACACGTCCTGCCTCTACAAGCTCTGCCGCGGCACTGAGCTGGCGCAGCGCGCGTCATCGGTAATATAGAGTAGTTTTCAAAAAATTGCCAAAAAATTATAGTAGAATTTCATAAACACTAATGTATACCAACAGTATAAGCAAACGTTGCAGATTGCTTGAGTATGAAAATGACTTGGATATTAAGTAGATTTTCGTAGGAATTGACACTTGTTTCGGAGAGAAAATAGAGTTCGTTTTACTTTGATTTTCTCTTTCTCAAAGGTATGTAGGAAAAATATAGTTTGATATGCCTAAAGTACAGGGTATTAGTAATACAAAATATCCAGGTTTAGCAGAGTAAAATTCTCAACATTTCCAAATAAGAGCTCGCCATTCAGTGCTTCACGGGGTTTTTCGGAAACGACCATCAGAAAAAAAATCATTACTAATTTAATAAGTCCTTTTTCTAATATTTACAACGATATTTATAAAGATAAGAAGACGCTTTTACTGGAACAAGTACTCATTGTTTCTAATAATGAGCGCAAAGTCCTGAATTTTGTCGACTAGTATCATCAATTTTGCATTATTTCGACTTTTCTTGTAAGAGCGCTCTTAATAAGCAATTACATAGTAGCTTTATTATTTGTGATACCTAGTTAGTCCTAGATTTGTTATTGTTTTATTGTAAATAAGAATCTGAAAATAATTTTATTCGTGTAATTCAATTGAATAAAAGTATATTTTTCAATAATTATTGAAAGTTAGCCAAATATTTTAAAGTACGATGAAAAAATATTATTTATTATTTATTTATTGATCAAATAAGTAACACAGCATTACAGTATAAAACCAAGGCACTGTGAAACTACAAAGTAAAAGAAGAGACAAAGAAAAACAATACACATAAAAATGAAATTAACTAAATATTACATTAGAATATTAGATTATCGCGGTTTTTTTCTCATTTGCTTTTACAAATGGGTAAATGTATCCTATCACTTCTTAGTCATCATTGGTTGTTCTCTTTTTTCCATTATCTGTTGGTTCATTTCATTTTAGGCACACGCGATATATTAGGCAGGGCATTATTAATATACTTTCTACCTGTCAGTGAATCTCCATGTACATATGTTAAGTGACAAGAGAAAGGGGAAAATAATTTCGTAGAACCGTGTCGCCTAGTGCGGCGTTATTATAAGGAAATAATGATCAGAACAAAGGCGCATTTTGTAAAATATTGACAGTCAAAATATTCTGCAAAAACAAGCATTTACTTGACAAGATTTATACATACATATCTACTCAGTAAAACAATTTATTGAGACGAAAAACATAGTATATAATAACGATAAAAAAAAACTAAATATTAGTTAGTTTATTTCTTGGTAAAAACAGATAAAATTAAAAATTTAACCTTTATAATGTTTTATTGCGGCTGTAGCCACCCACCTGTCCTGTAGGACAAAATCGTAAATTATGCCTGCATAAAATATTTTATGTTACAGGCTCCATAGCCTAGGCTATAAATAATTCATGAATTCACAGAACAATTAATTAGACGGACCAAATAAATCATGGCTAGAGAGGCTTATAGATCAAACCAGAACTTGCAGACTGAGTGGCGTCCGTGACGTCGCCGTCGCTACATTCAAGTATTAGGTATAATTCGCTAACCACGAATTCGCGTCTTGAAAATGTTCTAGATTAGAACATTATGAATAACGAATTAAAATAATAGTAAAAAAGTATTTAATAATTATGATTTCTGTTTAGAACAGAATAAATACTACATTCTGTTATCTTATACTTACACGAAAGAATATTAAATTAATAAGCATCAAATCCATGCCGAGGCTTTTTTTAGGTTTATAGGTCTAAGTGACACATGTCTGTAATAAACATACCCTAAACATTATCGACATACTAAAACATACTTTTTGTATCAGAGATATATTATCTCGGTATTTTACACTGTTGTGGTCATATTGTATACTTACAATTTCTACATGTTTATTTATTAAACCTACCTAATATAATGTTATATTTTTGCGCATATTTCCTATTTACTTTACATTACAAAAACTTATTTACTTTACAAAAATTACAACTGAATGCAACTTTAAGTAATTTCAGAAAAATATGAAATCTATGTAAATCAGACTTACAACAAACAAGTATGACTCAAGAGAGCCTGGGGTGAAAACAGCAGCAAAAAGAGAAGGTAGATCGTAATAATTGATTTGACCTTTGAACGGAAGTACGGGGCATTCTTCAACCTTCCTTATAATGTTTGGGATATAAATATCAATAACGAAATAATTAAAATCAGGGGATTAATCACTTTAATCACAGTCGTATGTATATAGAGTTTTTTTATATGTAATATAACGCCAACGTTTCATATTTTGATCTCCAGCACGATTGTAGTTAATTTCATAAAGTAAAGTACCTTAACCTCTTGTCTGTGTGATTAGGATCAATTTTAGGGATCCTATTACTAAGACTCCACTGTCCGTCTGTTTGTCTGTCTGTCACCAGGCTGTATCTCATGAACCGTGATGGCTAAGACATTTGAAATTTTCACAGATGATGTAGGTAACAACAAATACTAAAAAGTACGGAACCCTCGGTGGGCGAGTCCGACTCGCACTTGTCCGGTTTGCAAAGTTGCACGTTTGAAAAGTTATTTATTATCTCACAATTTGGACTGTTTTTATATACAAGTGAATTTCATATACATTTTACGTCCAGATTCACGTTTTAGTGTGCGGTATGACTCACAAGTCCTACACCATTAATTTAATTTAGAAAATTTTGACCGTGATATATTGCGTTTATGTCATATAATTTATGATTTATTGCAAAAAACCTAATATACTAATATAATATTCGTTACTAATGTTTACTTTGCTTATCGTATTTAATTGACCAGTGTATATAATTGTTAGACTAGGTTCCCACTATTCTACTCACGACAAAGATAACAAAACCATTTGTGAATAAAAACTTATTTAAGTTTTTTAGTTCATGTTACATTATTTGAGTTAACTCAAAATTTTCGCTGCTATCAATTATCGTAGGACTGTGTTTTTGTGGGCAAACTAAATTAGGTAAATGTTAATAATCACTACATCTTATAAAACAAAGTCCCCCGCCGCGTCTGTCTGTTTGTGTGTTTGTTCGCGATAAACTCAAAAACTAGGTACTTGACGGATTTTCACGCGGTGTTCACCTATCAATAGAGTGATACGTGAGGAAGGTTTAGGTGTATAATTTGTAAACCCGTGCGAAGCCGGGGCAGGTCGCTAGTTCTGTTATATACTTTACGTCACCCTAGGCCCGTAAGTGGGATTTTCTTCCCAAGAGACGGGAAGAAAATCTCACTTCCTGGCCAAGGCAAGACGTAAAACTTTATACAAACCACGGGCGGTATATGCAAAAGCCCCAGATCGCATATTTATGGCCTTACACCTGCGATCTGGAGCATTTACGAATTTACCTCCCCAGGTATGTAATGTACTATAACAAGTACAGGATTTACTAAATTATTCTTCTTAGCAGGATGTTCTTTGTTAGTTAAGAACAAACTTGACATACTTAAGTAAATATCGACAGATCATTGGTCGAGCAGATTAATATTGACACATAACATCTATCGAACATAAAACATAAGTCATATATTAATTCATTATTAGTTCCTGTTCCCTAATAACCAAAATATTTAAATTTAACTTATTAGTTATTAATAAGTCAGCCATAATAATATTAATTAATTTTAGAAGGCTTTATACAATTACGGTTGTTATTAGTTTATTTGTCACAAAATATTGTCATTATACCTCTATACGTAATATACTTATAAATACAGGGCCGTATCGTAATAGGTAGACATATACAGGGCGTCCCACGGCTAAGATAAATTATTAATGTCTTCTTTCAGTAAAATGTTCCATCTACAATATTCAGGGTAATTTCCCTCCATGTGGCATAGCCGTGGGACGCCCTGTAAATGTCTACCTACTTCATCATACCCGGTATAATTAATAAATACTTTCGGCTACAAATATAATGACCACCAAAAAATACTTAGGTACCCTAAATAAAAAAATCATGCTTACCAAAAAAAATTACTGAACACCAAAAAAATAAGACCTAAAAATACAAAAGTACCACCATTTTAATTACGACTGCACTTCAAATTGTATTCAAATACCAAATATATTGAATGATCACCAAAAATCATTAATGATCACCAAATCTTGAAGACCAAATTAATGCGATATTTTCGCCTAAATAAACCACTATGATTACCAAAAAATGTATACATATTACCAAATAAAGTAAACTGATGCCAAAATTACTAGTCCCTCCCGCTCAACCCCCCGTGCCCCGCACCGCATACCTACCTTACCTAATCTACTTTTCTAGTAGCATTTCGTTATGCTACTAGAAAAGTAAGTCAAACTGCTATCAGTTAAGTGGGTTAGGTTAGCACTGCGACCCTTACAGAAACGAAATGGTACTAGAAAAGTAGGTCAGGTTAGGTTTGAACTGCGACCTTTACAGAAACGAAATGCTACTATAAAAGTGGGTTAGGTTAGGTTAGAACTGCGATCCTCACAGAACCGAAATGCTACTAAAAAAGTGGGCTAGGTTAAGTTTCAACTGCTACCCATACAGATACGAAATGCTACTAGAAAAGTGGGTTAGGTTAGGTCTGAACTGCGACCCATACAGAAACGAAATGCCAATAGAAAAGTGGGTTTGGTTTGCTATCCTATTAAAGCAAATGACTCCAAAATAATCATTCTTCTAGAAACGAAATGCTACTAGAAAAGTGGGTTAGGTTAGGTTTGAACTGCGCCCCATACAGAACCAAACTGCTATCAGAAAAGTGGGTTAGGTTAGGTTTGAACTGCGACCCTTACAAAATAATCATTCTTCTAGAAACGAAATGCTACTAGAAAAGTGGGTTAGGTTAGGTTTGAACTGCGCCCCATACAGAACCAAACTGCTATCAGAAAAGTGGGTTAGGTTAGGTTTGAACTGCGACCCTAACAGAAACCAAATGCTACTAGAAAAATGGGTTAGGTTAGGTTTGAACTGCGACCCTTACAGAAAAGAAATGCTACTAGAAAAGTGGGTTAGGTTAGGTTTGAACTGCGACCCTTACAGAAAAGAAATGCTACTAGAAAAGTGGGATAGGTTAGGTTTGAAATGCGACCCTTACAGAAAAGAAATGCTACTAGAAAAGTGGGTTAGGTTAGGTTTGAACTGCGACCCTTGCAGAAAAGAAATGCTACTAGAAAAGTGGGTTAGGTTAGGTTTGAACTGTGACCCTTACAGAAAAGAAATGCTACTAGAAAAGTGGGTTAGGTTAGGTTTGAACTGCGACCCTTACAGAAAAAAAATGCTACTAGAAAAGTGGGCTAGATTAGGTTTGAACTGCGACCCACACAGAAACGAAATGCTACTAGAAAAGTGGGTTACGTTAGGTTTGAACTGCGAACCTTACAGAAAAGAAATGCTACTAGAAAAGTGGGTTAGGTTAGGTTTGAACTGCGACCCTTGCAGAAAAGAAATGCTACTAGAAAAGTGGGTTAGGTTAGGTTAGGTTTGAACTGCGACCCTTACAGAAACGAAATGCTACTAGAAAAGTGGGTTAGGTTAGGTTACAACTGCGACTGTAACAGAAATAAAATGGTACTAGAAAAAGGTGACGAAGTGGATTAATTAATTTAATAGGATAACGATAATTATATTAAATATTTGCACATTTTTAATTAAAATGTGGTTAAAATTTTGGTGGTCATTTACTAATTTTGGGTTTACAATGATTATTTTGGAGTCATTTGCTTTAATATGATATCAAGATTTAAAAATTTGGTTAAAACATTAAAATGGAGTTCTAATTTTGGTGGTCATTTACTATTTTTGGGTTTACAATGATTATTTTGGTGTCATTTTCTTTAATAGGATAGCAAGATGTAAAAATTTGGTTATCTTTTCACATTAAAATGGGGTTTGAAATTTGGTAATCATTTAGTATTTTTGGGTTAATAATGATTAGTTTGGTGTCATTTCCTTTAAAAGGATAGTAAAGTGTAATAAAATTGGTAATCATTTCACATTAAAATGGTGTTATAATTTTGGTGATCATTCATTATTTTAGGGTGGTAAAATAGATTTTTTTGGTATTAAATTTTACTAAATCTGGTGATCAGTTAAATAGCAGCCAATACTTTCTACCAATACCTACCTATAGCCCAAACCCTCTCGTGCTTGAGAGGAGGCCTGTGCCCGGCAGTGGGACGTATATAGGCTAAATTATTATTGTATTATATTCCACCAATATGAACCTAACCGGTTGAGTTTATTTTTTCCAAAAGACTTCTCCTTGGCTTTTTAGGGTTCCGTACCCAAAGGGTAAAACGGGACCCTATTACTAAGACTCCGCTGTCCATCCGTCCGTCCGTCCGTCCGTCTGTCACCAGGCTGTATCTCACGAACCGTGATAGCTAGACAGTTGAAATTTTCACAGATGATGTATTTCTGTTGCCGCTATAACAACAAATACTAAAAACAGAATAAAATAAAGATTTAAGTAGGGCTCCCATACAACAAACGTGATTTTTGACCGAAGTTAAGCAACGTCAGGCGGGGTCAGTACTTGGATGGGTGACCGCTTTTTTTTGGCGGTTTTTGCATTATGGTACGGAACCCTTCGTGCGCAAGTCCGACTCGCACTTGCCTGTTTTTTTTTTTCATATCGTATTAGTTACAAATACAGAACCCTCCATTAACCGGTCCTAACTTGGCCGGTTTTTTTTTTTATATTTCTAGATAAGGGTAAATTTATAAAAAAATAAGCAAAGTGCCCGATTTTTTAATCTGGTTGATTAATTGAAAACTTAGTGTTTAACTTTAACTTTGTTGAAAATAATAATTTTAAAAATAATCTTATAAGTTGTAAGTAAGTAATTGAAATCATTTGATACTAATTTGACTTTAAAACATATTAGTTTTGCATAAATATTTCCCGAACATTTATGACTAAAGTGCGAAATGACAAAAATAATGAACACATACAAAACCATTCTTAAATATTTTTTTTTTCTACATTCATATATTTTCTACTTTTGAATATGTATTCAGAATAATATACAATTATATTTCAAAGAAACATAATGATTACACTTTTGTGATGCAGTAGGTGTATATTATAATGAAATATTAAATAATTATAACTCCTTATAAAATCATAAAATTACAACCACAACAATGTATTTATATCTAAACACGAATGATGAGTTACTGATGCCATTGATAACAATAAATAATTGACGGCGTAAATTACGAATGATGTTTACTTCCCGCTGTCGAATTCACCTGTTTTTACATTGAGCACGACCACTCATGCGCAGCTTATTGGGCAAATCCATGCACTTCTTTTAATGATCAAAATAATTTTATAAAGGGTGGAGCATTTCTAGGGACTGATCTGAAACGATAGTGTTATTTAAGTGATCTACAATAGAGTTATTATAATCGTAAATCTGGATTAAAAAGTAAAACAAAATCATTAAAATGAAACATTTTTATATCAGCCTACAAAGTTATTTACATTTTAGATTGACATGTGTCATGTCATTCATCGCTAGGGTTGAAGAATACAGATTTTTGCACTAATGTATAACAAGCTGTAATTCAAAAACGGTTAGAAATATTAACGTGATTATTGAGTGAAAAATAAAGTACGTAGCCTAAACAATTCCCCGTTTGCATAAAAGTCCCTCATTTTGTTCCACCCGATATAACGACCTTACCTTAGGCCTTTAATAGGGCACACTTAGATACCTATTATACAGCATAAATTACCAACCTATAACATCATATTTTTATATTTTATTCTTATGCAGAATTTTTAGGAATAATGACGATGAGGCCTGAAGCGTATATTTTTATTTCTGTCTCATTAGTTAAATCATAATAATTTGAAATGAAATTATTTCACAAAAGGTTATTCTAACGACTTCTCACATACATTAACGATTTGCAAGTGTAAAAAATAAATTAGTGCGTGACCCTTACATAGAAACTAAGAAGTTGTGATTGATTCTGATGCATTTAATTTTATAGCATGAATATTGATTTATATTTTTGATAATATAAATGATATTCCGCTCGGGTTGCCAGCTTTACTGTGATAGGCAATTTTTATTAAGTATCATCATTATCATCAATCATTTGAGCGACTTCTGAACCCTTCGCATTTATAAGGGTAAGATAAATATATTTTTTTATAAATTACTTATCCCGGTCTTGAGCTAACATCCAGAAACGCCCCGCACTCATCCCATGAAAAGAAATAAGTGAAACGAAATAAAATAGTTAAAGAATCACCCGGCCGGTTAGTCCTTCGAGAAGCGACGCTGTGTCTGCCACAGCCGGCGCAGCGCTGAGGTTAACCACATTTCTACTGGCATAATCCAAAAAGACATATCTCCGAAGGAACCCGTATTGTATCGTTCGGGTTTTTTCCCTTTAAAACTCACATTTTCACTAAAACCCAATACCTATCTACAGGTCAAAATATAAGAGTGTCAAAAAATGCCTAAGCTTTTTCGACGATCAACTTTTTGTAAGTAAAAATCTTGTAACATATTAACTTACTTTTCTGGTCATTATAGAAACTTACTATTATTATATACCGATATCAAAACAAAAATAAAACATTTATATATAGAAAAAAAAACACTTATCACGTCTCACATCCTTTTTAAACGACAGTTATCGGGAGCCGCCAATAAATTAATTACTTTACTGACGTTAAACATTAAAAACGAATTTCTTATAATATTTTCATATGTATTTTGTATTATTTTTGTATACCTTTTTGTATTTTACTTTTATATCCATAATTATTATAAAAACCTAGCCTAAGATGAAAGATAAATATGGGGAATAATTTCTTAATATTAGTTTTAAGGACCTTGATTATTGAATAAATAATTAAATTTTAGATTGTAAAAAATATACCTACTTAACCCATTAACGGCTAGTGGTGCCACACGGCATCGCTTTCCCTGTGCTTAGTATTTCGCTCTCTGAGGATACAATAAGCAGAAAATTAAGGAGTTTTGTGATTAATTAGATACTCAAGGATACCAGTTATCGATTTAATTATATATTTTAAGCAACTTGAATTGTTCCTACTGGTTTCAGGTACCCAAAAATTGAGTATTGAAAAAAATACAAATTTTTGGTGTTAATTCTAGGTAAACTGGTCAGAAATCGTTGTTTTTCTAGTAAAATATTTATGTAATGCATTTTATCAGGACGTGTTATGTATAATTGATGCAATGATATACGTAGACTATTAAACTTTGATTTCAGTTTTTGTATATGGCATGAGAAAATTGTCCGATGCCGTACGGCACCATTAGCCGCTTATGTAGTCTTATCACATGATATGTGTTACATGTTCTATGTTTTATTTTCCCCTATTTGTTATCGTTTTCATCATGATTTTAGAATCTTATCGGGCTTTTTAAATATCTCGAATACAATTACTGTCAAAAAAGTGAGGATTTTGAGTTTTAGTGGCTATGTTGAACCTCTTGCGCATACAGTCTATCAAGGTCCAACCCACTTAGTTGGTTGTTACTTCATTGGTAACATCACTGGCTGTTATTAAGATATCTGGTGTGGTAGGGTGATGCTGTTTACATCTAAGACATCGCGTTACCGGTTTCCATTCCATAGAGAACTTCAGATAGAACCATAAACCGGGTCTTCCTATACGCCGAGTCACTGATTTTCTAGCCAATATAGTAGACTTGGGAACATCATGCTACGTTGTGATGACAGTTTTTATCATTTGCTGGTTACTAGTACACAGACGTATGCAGACTTCTTAATAAACGGTCTGTCCTCAAGGGCTGCGACAATTTCAGACTGGTATCCGAGTTGCTGATGATATTCGCTATGATGGTGCTGGTCATTATTTGGTACCATGTGCTGAGGATGTACGTAGAATGTGCTTTGAAACAGTGTAAAAGCCAATCCAGATTGCAATGTTGCAGGACTTTTTGCCAAATGTGATTATAACTTTCATGTTCAATACATGGTGCTGACAAATAACAACATGTTTTTATTGACACGGTAGAGGGCTAGCGATGCCATGCGGCATCAGTATTTTTTTTCTAAACTACAGGTCGGATTTAAATTTAAATTTCATATTTCTGTTTCTGAGGCCTAATATAGTAATATATCTGAAAATAATCAAAATCAGCGACATTAAAAAAATTCAGCCGCTAATGGGTTAAATAAATGCAGAATCAAAATCCAAACAGCTAATAGTGACCAATTTGATCACGCTAGGAGACCGTATTTATATTCATAAGATCACCGTCTTGTCAGAAAGTAGCTTCACCTGACTAATCCCACATCCATGCGTATAAAATAATAATATAATACTTAAACGTTTTACGAGTCCTCCAGATTAATGTAAAAATATTTGAGTACCTTAAAATGTTAATATATTTTTCCTTTTTTATTGTGGGACGTGCCACCGCGGGATTGGACCGGCAATCCAAAGATGTGGGTTCGCGTCCCACGTTGGCCAGAGTTGATCATCGATGATTTTTTAGTTATTAGTTCATTGTGATTGACATATATACACAATTATAGAATATTTTAGTAATAGGTAACTGGTAATACGAGTATATATGTATAAATGTCGTTAGTTTTTAAACGTAAAAAATAACTAGTACTGTTTTTTGTTGCAACGCGCAAAATCAAACGAAATCAAATATTTAATCCACTTACAAATATTATGTATGACAATATATTGAAAACTTGGAAGAGCGTACTCGTAGATCATTACTAAAGCGCACAAGTGATGAATATAAAATAGTGACCTAAAATATTATTTATTTATTACTCAAATAAGTGACACAGCATTACAGTAAAAACCAAGATACTGTGAAACTACAAAATAATTCCATCAACGTATTTTAAATATACGAGTATTTTAAATATAAAATACGTCGATGGAGGACTATTCGTCGCTTATGGTGCCATTTATTTAGAGGTTAAACAAACTGGCTTCGAACTCTCGAGATCGGCTCGGTGTCGCTATGAGCTCTTCGCGATATTTATAGGCCATTTTATTTAAAGTTGTCCCCTACACTTTTTTTTCAAAATTGGGATTTTTTATGTTATTTTTACTCAGAATCACGAGCACTTTCAATCCTAATAGGAGAAAAAAAGTATCCCAAGCTTTTTTCCCATTCCGTTACCATTTTTTCATAGACTTTGTACGGTGGTTTCGGAATGGAAAGATCGAAAAATGTATGGAAATCTTGGGACACTTTTTTTCTCCAATTAGGATCAAAAGAGCTCACGATTCTGAGTAGAAATAACATAAAAAATCCCAATTTTGAAAAAAAAGTGTAGGGGACAACTTTAAATAAAATGGCTGTTATAAGTAATTTCTTAATAAATGCAAACGATAAATATTATTCGTCCTAAAGGAAACGACTTAAACTAAAGGCTGTTACTTATCTCCATAGGAAGATATGAGAAATCGTTCAAACATTCTATAACCGTTATGCAAATGGTTTATAAAAAGACACTTTACAGATTATTTCTCGCTTTATTTTAATTAGTTGTCGTTAAGGATGTGAGCAAACATAGTTTTTGTCTATATTTTACCAGTAAAACAAGCTGGTTTTTATCATGTAGCTAATAGACTTCCAATTTGTCATGTCTTCAGGTACAACAACCTAACCATTTAATTTGAATTGCTCAATACATATTTTTTGTATAATCTTGTTCTTCTGTCACATTTAATAAATCACATTATTGTTTAAAAAAACATTACCAATATTTTGTTAATCATCGGTATAAACCAAAAAGCGTCATTTTTCTAGAGTGTACCGGCTTTTTGCCATGGTATACCTACCAAGAAAGTTTACAGTCTCATCCGCAACCTTTCCCAAGAATTGACGCAGCACTACTTTTTACGAATACGATAGCCGTCTGACCTTCCAACCCAGAAAGACAGAGAGGAACTAGGCCTTATTGAGATAAGTCTGGTTTCCTTACTATATACCTACCTAAATAGTCGAAATGTAAACAATACTTATAGTTGAAAAACGGGCAAATAAGAGGATAGAAAGAACTCACCGACAACTATGACCTTAATGATACTACTGACGCTAACAACTATGGTGAGTTTCATCAGTGGATACTCATTAGGGTGGTTCACGTTTGTATGGGAATAATTCAAACTCTAGCTAGAAGAAGCGGCACCCCCTCATTTTGTTACACTTATTATATTGACAAAATACGCCAAGTTTTATAATCTTATCTCAACTACAAGGGGGTGCTCAAACACATTGAAATTTTTCAAAGTTGTATGAAATCCAAAAAAAAAAAAATTCTTTTTTAGATTTTTATGTAAGTAGTAGTTTTGACATTATAAGAAAGTGTGATTTAAAGTTATTAAGTAAATAAACTACTAAATACCTACTAAATTTTTATTATTATTTTTATAATTTTTTTAGGTGAAATTCAAAAAATCTTACTTTTGAAAAATTATAAAACATATAAATAAAAATGTTTTTCTACTTTAAAACTTATAAATGACATGTGCAAACAGATACTTAAATAAAATTCTAAATAATAAATACTTTTTTCTTTGATTTCATACAACATACAAAATTTCAAAGTGGTTGAGCACCCCCTTGTAGTTGAGATAAAGTTACGAAACTTGGTGTATTTTATCAGCATAATAAGTGTAACAAAATAAGGGGGTGCCCCGTAGGAAAAAAAAAAAATTAACCACCGTATTACTCATATTAGAAGACTACGTCTGAATGTCTGTCAATTTAAACCAGTTTGACAGCACTACACTCTTATCTAAATTTCCAAAGTTACAAACTTATTGTAAATGAAATTTGCTCACGTGTATCTTTAGTATTTTTTTCCTCTCCAGTAGGTAATAACCTCACTTCACAATTCAGACACGTTTTTACGTCACCCATTAACTCATTGTGTGCACGAGATGCTACAGGTGTGACTATTGCAACTATGACGACGATTAATTGGCGGTTTGAGTTAGCGCACGTGGTTAAAAGTAAGGAAATAAACATTACGGGTATGTTCCTTCTGTTCTTTCATTTATTTTTGAACTATAACTGAATTATTAGTTTTTTTTTTTTTTTAATAACAATTTCAATAACAAAAAATATATGATGCAAATTTATACAACATAATTGTGTTAAGGGTATAGGCACCTACCTAACACAATAATTTGTTTAGTTTATAAGTAATTTAATATCAGTTCTTGTTTTGTTTTCAATGACCCAGGTAAATGTTTTAATATTAAATATAAGTACATACGTCCATTTTGTAGTTCCTTAAAAATCTACAACGGTACAGTCCATCACATTAGGTTACCAGTTTATACATTACGCTCCCTCTCGTACACGATCCATTTTATTCCACCCTGAGGTTAATATTTACTTTCATTGCAATGTTCAGGAATTTCATTAGAAATTCCTTTACCGAGCAGCATTATTCTGTATTCAATCATTTACACATCCTGCGATAAGTTGGTGAGCTCTTGCTTAAATAAAAACAAACTTGTGTCCCGAGAACAGCCAGCCACCTTGTATGGATATGATGGTCGTTCTTGTCTACGTGACAGCGTGATAAAACGCTGTCCGTCACTTTCCATCCCGCAGTATTCAAACGTGACAGTTATTTATTTTATCACGTGAATAAAACCGTCAATAATACATATTAACTCACATTTATACATGGGCCTAACGCGAAATTTATTCAATTACCTTTATTTACCGACGTTTCGACACAGGTGAAATATATTTGGTAAATGTGAGTTAATATGTGTTCATAACGCGAAAGTTTTAAATATTACATCAATAATACGCCGGCTGATGTGATAGATTTCACACATTTGTCTACAAACAACAGTCAAATGAGTAAAAACAATACCTAAGACACAGGGTCCACGACATTTTAATATAACCAAAGAGAAGAGATAGTATAGAGGGGTCCTGTCATAGTAAATTTTGTAGTCACAGTAAATTTACTGCCATCTATCGACACACGACTAAAACTCAAAATGAAAACGTATAAAATTATCAAAAAAAATTATATATATATATAAATGATTTTATTATTTTTATATCTTTTTGACCCATGTTCATTCACTGATGTCTATGTGTTAAAATTGTTAAATATGAAACGGTGTCGTCACGCCATCTAGCCGAGCATAGGTTAAAAGGTGTGAGCGCCATCTATCCGAGAATGACTTTTTCTTGATTTCCGAGGCACGTTTTTTCCTTAGACTTTATTCATCTTATACGAAGTTACATATGTCTTTGATATAACCAATAACACCAAGATGATTTAATCAAAGAAAAAGTTGCTTTACGACGTAAAACTCAACTATAATAGTAGTGGACAAAAGTAAAAAAAAACCGGCCAAGTGCGTGTCGTACCCCGCATAATGGAGGGTTCTGGACCTTTTTATGATACAAAAAGCCATATAAGCCAAAGGCCAAAAATACGCGGTTCTCAAAATACACACATACTTTCCGCGTTTTATTAGAGTGGCTTCTACTTAAACAGATATACATGTCAAAACTATGAAGATTTCGTGTTTGCCATTTTGGATACAGAACCCTAAAAAGACTGTCCATAGTTTGTACCAAATTGATGCCATAAACAAGTTGTTAAGGAAGCTAACCAAGGCCTGTTCAATTACTAAGAAAGTTATGTCCTCTTATAATTGCGCATGTGTGCGTGAAGCTTCTATGTGTGCTTTGGCCTCCTAGAAAAAGTTGCCAGTAATAAAAATAAAAACATTTTTCTACAGCAACATTGCTCCCAACTCTGGTTTAAATTTTCACGAATTTTATACATTATTAATCATAAAACGGAACTTAAAACACTTAAAACTTAATTACACGCGATTAAGTTTTATAATGAATATTTGCTTCCAACTATCTTTATCAATGTCTATAATATATATCGAGGGTAGACTTGTACGTCTACCCGCCATAATAAAAAAATATATTTGTCAATTACTCCGTCCAACAACTGCTGTGGTTAAAGTTCATAACGAAAATTTTATTTATTAAATCTTTATATAATAAATACAACGTAGCGGTACTACCACTTAGGACTCTGTAAGTCTGTACAGTCTATCTCTACATGGATTACAGCAATGCACATAGAAAATGTGCTAAATGCGGAGCAACGGCTGTTGAAGATACATATTTGAGTGAAATTCATAGCTTTAGTGGGTTCAGAAGGAACCGCGTTATAACGCATCTGGAAAGCGTATTAATTAACCGTGAAGAATGTAATGTATGAATACAAGTTGGAAATCTGTGTAAAATGCCGTGTGTAAAGTTTAGTGTATCTGTGTGTGTAAAGTGTAATAGGTAGGCATGCCTAAAGTTATTTGTATTATACTGAAAACTTTGTGAATGCGCTTTGAATGAAAATGAAAATGGAAATTAATGTCTATTTTTATTAAGTTGTCAGGGTTTAATTTTCAGTGTATATTTCTATATGTAAAACATTTTTTAATTAATAAAATAGTACAATGTTATAAACATAAATATGCCTTTTATTTAAATCAATTGATAATACCACAAACAAAGGGTAATATTTGCATCTTTCATATATTTCGTGATATGAAGATAACAAATATGTTTATCAACAGAATTACTACCTACCTATACCCGCCAGGCTAAACCGGTTGTCAACTTTAGTTCCATTGGTACACAACGAAGGCGCCACTAGTATAAACGTATAAACGGAAGGGGACATTTTTTTGTATGGAGTTACCGTTCTTCTCCTAGTGAGTATATATATTCTTTGAAGCTAACCTAAGTTTTTTTTCTTGTCGCCTAGCTTTTATATTTAATTTAATAAACTTCCTAACAGCTTGGTTGCCATAAAGACGCCACCTGCTTTACAAAAAATCTTTTAACATTGATATCTACAAAAGTTAATTGAATCTTTTACTACTAGTTACAGCAAAATAATGACGTGATTTTCTATAGCTATCTAATCAAAGAGAAAGGCACATTGGCGCCATTTCACTTTCTGTCTAGTATGCAAAGTTTTCTTTCTGTGTTACCACAGGGTCAAAGTTGAAACAGTGACCCTAAACAACAGAAAGAGAGCGAACTGTCTCTAAACCTCGTTTTTTTAACATTAGAAAAAAGGTAAATCTTGACGTGTCTTTTTTAAGAAAAACACTTTTGAAAAATAAGTCACGGCAAATATGCAACAAGTAATTTTTTAGAAAGCGTTTTACAATGAAAATACATGTCAAGATTGTTAACCTTTTTTCTAATGCTAAAAAAACGAAGTACCGTAAAATGGGGTGAGTAGGGAGAAAACTGATATTCAAACCTCGATATCATTTTATTTTTTACATATGTACACTGAATGGTATATATAATAAATGTTCCGGACGTTTGTATTTTAGGTTTTTTTATGATTTTAGGTAGTTCCATTTCATAACTTTACCGATAAACACAAAATCCCTCCTCACGCCGTAGTACCTCGTAGTTGGGGTGAGATGGGATTTCATACAAAGGTGATTTTGGAACATTGTTGGATCTTTTTTTTCTTATGAATATCACTATAGCTCCATTTGTAATACGAATACATTATTTAGGTAGCAGTAGCCTTTAAAAACCATCTCACCCCCCTGGCATCCCTTTTCTCCCATATAACCCAATTCTCCACGCAAACCCTACTCACCCCATTTTACGGTACTGATAGTTTCTTCCATCATTAGGATCGATTATTTAGGAGGCTGACTTTCTAGTTTCCTGTGTTAACATTCAAGAATCCGACTTCAAGGTAAATGATAAGTCAAGGTTATACGAGTCAAAGTCAAGGAACACCACACAGGTAGTTTGTTTAGAATTGATGATTGTCATCTAATATTTTCATCTAATTTACATAAGAATACAATAATACTAAAACATACAAAAATCGATCTTATTAAAGACATCGAGGCGTGAATTAGGAAAACAACTTATTTAATATTTTAGTGGAAGTATAGATTTTATTAATGATTTTTTTTATTTGCTTTATGCTTTTTTTTATTTGATTTTATTCACTATGTTGCGAATTTTCAGTGGTACCTACCTACTAATTTATTTTACTGGCAAGGGTCTCCTTTGATTTTATCACAAAATGCCAAAAAAGATTATGCTTTATAGTTAGTCAAAGGACTGTCTCATAATCATAATCATTTATTTGCACATAAAAAGGGTTTTACATAAAGGTGTTATAGAGTTACATGTCCAAGCCTTTATAGCTGTTTTTGACAGCATGCAAATGGGTCCTTATAATACATTAAATTTGTACTACATAAGACTACCTTAAATTAACTTAATTACTAACTAGGTACAGTCGCCATCAGATATATCGGAGCGGCCAAGGTGCTCACAAATATCGGAACACGCCTCTATTGTCAGGGCGTTAGAGCGCGTGTTCAGATATTGTGAACACCTTGGCCGCTCCAATATATCTGACGGCGACTGTACATTAACATAAATTCATTTCAATCATAGACAGAGAGAATCATACTATATTTTCACATGACCTATTCGAAATAGGGCTATTTCTTCCCCGCTATGAGGGATCAAAGTGGCACTTTTCTTCCCTGCTAGGAGGGATCAAAGTTTCTGTTCTAGGACACGATTTTTTCTTTCTTGCATGCTATTTTTTTTAGTCAAATAATACACCTTTTGGAACATAACAATTACCTCATAGTTGATGTGAAAAGCAGTATATGTCACATGTCACACGGTATCAACATTATTTTCTTTCGCGTTAACACTTGAATCCCTCATTACGCTCAGGATTCAATGTACGCCCTTGACGACTTGAAATATATCATTTTGATCCCTTGTAACACAAACTACTATTGTCTTACACTAGTACTAGCACCCAAAAGAAAAGGATAAGTATAGTTTTCCTGATTCTTACTGACTGACAAATTGATTTGATCAACTATACTTAGCCTTGTTTCAGTTAGCCCTTTATGCTTCCAACCCTTTTCATTTATTTGGATAGTTTTCTATTTTTTTTGTAGGTTATCATGCACTTAACTTACCTACTTAACAAGCCGAAACTTAAAAATATTAATACTTAACTGTTCTGTTAAAAGATATGTAAAGAAAAAGATCCTTTTTAAATCAGGTTTGCTAATTTCGCATATATTATGGAATACGTGAAAGTATAAGCTAACGGATAAAAAAGCTACTGTCAAGGGCAATGACTTAAAGATAGTAAACTAAAACTCCTGATATATATTATAAAAAAAATAGGCTGTGCTTAATTAAAGAATACCTTATATATCAACATGGGGCGATTAATTAACCCTTAAACAGGCCTGACGCATTTTTTACTTTTGATTACTGATTCGGGTAGGTAATAGCTTAAAAAGAAAAGTAATTTCTTGTTTTTTTTTATTACCCCTAATTAAATAAAAAAAACCCGGTGGTTTTTATATGCCCACTGCTCGTTACTAATGGTGCTACGTGGTCCTTATATGGCCACTGCCTTGTTACCCATACAGAGTAGTTTTAAGGGTAAGTCATGTGCACATCACATTTACACTTGCGTCACAAAATGCACTAACTGCCAGCACTTTCTTGGCTCGCATGGATGTCGTGGCTCGTATGATTGACCGTTGAATAAATATTTAATTTAAAAACCAAAGGAAAATATATTACTTTTGTACTATGAGGGTTCATTCATAGTAATGAATCTTACCCTTAAATGTCATGTAAACTCCCTGCAGGACAAAGGCCACTTATAAACCACTCGAACGTGCCCCAAACGGGCAGAGGGTTCATACGAACCACAAACTATAAGATCAATTATTTTATCAGAAAATAATAACTAAGGTAAGTTATGACTTACTACACATACATTATCTAATAATCTACCATAAAAATACAAAACAAAATACTTACAGTACTTTTTTTCGGCGTAGCGAACTTATACAGCGGGAAAAACGTACAAAAACTGCCATTTGTTGTCGATAAATTGTCAAAGAAATTTGTTTTGACACCTGTCATTTTTTTACGTTCCGATATCACCCACTTAATAGACTTTACGGCAATGATATTTTGCGGTCGTTGTATTTACACAGCTCGCCAAAAAAAAATTGCTATGTGGTACTTATACACCGTGTTTTTATTGAATTCCGTTGACTTCGGGGTATGGTTAAGTACGTTTAAGAGAACTAAATGGCATAGTTAATTTTCAAAAAAAAATGTTTTTTTTTGCTTTTGTGAAAAAAAAAAATAAGTTAAAAAAGTAATTAAATGTAGCATATAGCGTTGTTGTAACACGGGCATTAGATTTAACTCAACCAAACAATTGAAATCTGTGACATATTAATGTCATTTCGAACATCGATCGACCGAGATTGTACTTAAGTTTAGTAGCAAATGCATGAACTCATTCTAAACACTAATCAATATGTAAACCGGCCCTAAGGCAAGTGTACACGCTTGTAGAGGCCTTATAGGAAAAAAATAAATTATTGATTATCTCCGAAGTGGAGTTAATTAGAATATCGGTGTCTTTGACAACGTTACTTGATTTAAGCTCAGGAATGCACCCCTAAAATTAACGGACATCAAAAAAAACACGGTGTAGATACACTACCTGTTTAAGGGTTAAAATATTATATGTATTTCGCAACACAACATTAATTACAAATAACCCATACATGACATTCTTCAAGGCGACATATTCAGAAATAAAAAAGTAAGTACACATAAACTAAAATAAAATGTAGGTATCATTATTATTTATTTTATTTTATTATTTAGCATTAACGAAACTCGTCACAATTCAATAACTAATAGGTTTTAACAAAATATATTAATTATATAGGTACTGTACTGTGTTCTTAATTATTATCAATAAATTTATTCTATTCTATATTATGTTATGGTATCAACAACATACATAAAGGTCTTTATAAGAAGGTACTACTATTAAAGCTGGCCTCGTACAGTAGGTAGGTACTCTGAGAAAAATTCAAAAACGAGTAACTACCAGTATTTAGAGATGTATAAATTGATTTGGTACCCGAGCGATTTGAAGTAACTAATGTTGTTATATTTCGTTGAATGCGCAGCCTGATTGCATTATGTAGGTAAATAAGTAAATATTAGGTAAGTACCAGTTACAGTAAATAATTACCTATTATGATTACCAGTGATCGTACATTTTCCAGCATTTTTGGTGCACGAAGTGTTGTTAACGGAATTGGTATAAATAATTTCAACCCTAATGATTAATTAGCGTTAATTACGTTAATATTAACCTTAATTTACCATTTCAGTTGAAATTATCTATACCAATTCCGTTAACACCACTCTGCTGCACCAAAAATGCTGGAAAATGTACAATCACTGATGATTACTTTGTAATATTGATTAATACCTGTTGTTAATTAAGAAAATAAGGTATTATGCAGGTAAGTAGGCACGTACACTCATACTAAATCCAAACAGAATTATTAAACTATGTTATTAATAACTTCGATACTAACTGAACATTTGTACCTATACAAGATTGTATAGTCCAATTAATTAAACCTAAGTTAAATCAGTCAAGAAGAACAGGTTATATTTTATGTTCACCATTTCATCCATTAAAAACCTTCCTACATAAAAGTTAAGTTAGAGATCAGTAGATTCGGCGAAAATACCTTAAATCAAATCGTTTTACGACATTCATTTATTTAATTTGACGACCGAATTGGCGAACTTGACCTTAGTTAAGTTTCTTGATCTCTCCTTTATGGAAAAAATAATTGGCTAACCCTACAGCGGTAGTGTTCGGGGATATAAAATTCGATCAAACGTAAGTCATTAATATGCAAATGAGTGAAGAATCACCCCAGGTGTTGAGCCAACCGGCTTTTTGGGTGGCAACAGACTTGTTGTCACCTCTAATAGGTACCTACTATTTTCCCGCCATTTCTCAGCGTCTCGTATTTGGATCTATATTTAAACTACATATAAATTTGTGTAGGTACTCATTACAATCTAATATTTATTCTAACCCTAATTCCGATGCATCATTTTTTTCGTCGACGATCATAATTTTCTTATTTCTAGTCCGTTCTTTCTAAATAAAGTTGTGGCACCTCTTCTTACGCGTGTCAACACTGTTGCTCAAATCGACAAGCAGAAAAAAACTTCCCAGGTCAAGAAAAATAAAAATAATCTGCTGACATTAAAACCCTCAAAAACCATTTCTTAGCTGTACAGGGTCCTTAACAATTACAGCACACACATGCAAAACTATTACTTACATTTTTGTGGCAAGTAAGTAAAAAGCATGCGTCCCAATTAAGCGTCGTAAAAAGATGTTTTGATTAAGACCTCATTATTCTCGGAACCGCCTGACGAACTACTTCAGAATACTGCAATACGACAGGAAAACTAAAGAAATCGTAGCGTTTTATCTCATTCGATCAGTATAAGGTAAACGTACTGGTGCTCGACGCGGTCCCAGTATATGTTATCTTGAAACTTAAGTCATTGACAATAGAAGTGACAGCAAGGTGTCATCTATTGGGCATTGGCATGTCGAGCACTAGTACGTTTACCTTACTCTTTAGATGTATTTAATGGAAAGAAAACATTCCATATTTGAAATTGTGATCATTACGTGTAGGTTAAGAATGGGAAAAATAAATCTGTTATTATAATGCCATGAAATATTATTAACTTTATCGTAAAAATATTTACAGTACATATGGTCCTATTTTCCCGCACTAGTGCGTAAAATAGCACTTTTCGTGCGTATGTCAAAAGTTTAAAGGGCCATATGTACTGTAAAATGTTGTACGATACACGTGCGAATAGGTAATTCGCAACTCTTGTCGATTTAAAACACTCCCTTCGGTCGTGTTTTAATTTATCGCCACTCGTTTCGAATTTCCTCTTTTCCGCACTTGTATCGTAACTAACTATTATAATTCTAAGAAATTATGTGCGAATTACCTATAAATAATAAAAAATAATTGAAGACATATTATTTTCACTCAACTTTTTTTTAATAAAAATATTACCAACTTCATAACATTTTCAAATGTTAATTAAGTAAAACTATGTTCATTAAGTAGTTATTCTAATCAAAGCTCTACTTGAAAAATAATCGGGTAAAATAAACGAAGATACTTAAAATTACAACTTCATTCAGTGTATGCGAGTCCTTGACTCGACTATTAGGTATTAACAATGGACCACACATCGTGTCTGTAAATGTGTTAACCTTTAGTCAAAAAGGTCATAAAGATCGAGTATCCTTTGACACAAAACGGGTGATTACCGACGTATTATTTTCCTTGTTTCCGAGCCGCCTATAATTTTCGGTTAAACACTACTTCCGTTGCGGTCAATATCTGTCGGCGTATTTTCTGATACATCACAAGAACTCGATTGCATTGACAAGTGCGGGTGCAACGTAATGAGTTTTAAATTATTAACTGCAGATAAAAACTCGTTGGCCGATACCTGTGTAACCTTTCCTATAGTTTTTGACCGACGCCTGTACATGGACACACGAAATAGTACCTACTTGAGCCGTTCTCATTTCACTACTTGAACTACATATATTATTGATTTTGATAATAATCATATCATATTTGACACATTTTATTTAGCTTCAATATTAAACCTTAAAGCAAATGACAGAAAAAGCCGCAATAGCGCTGTAGTAACAGTAGGTATATTACGGCTTTTGCTAATATACATACATATTATCAAAAAATATGAAATAATAGGAAAAATATTTATCAATGGATTTTAGAATTACCTGTCTTTTATGACTTGACTATATCTTCTAAGAATGGACCTTCAAAATAAATAATAGGTTTTTATACAATCGTGATATAATAGAGAGTTTTTCAGTCGAGTACCGTGTTTAGGCAACGAAGCTTGCTGAGTTGCCTAAGTAAGGTACGAGATTGAAAAGCTTGATTATATCACTATTGTATACAATACTTTTTCTACTAGTCAACAAAAATAATACTTTGAACTAGTAGAATCATACAAACAAACCAAACCAAAAGTATACAGCTAAGATTCGCGAACAGCCGTGATACCTTCATACTGGTACGCGACCCGGCCGCCGCGGCCCGCGCCCTACGGCGGGCTGGTCAACGACACCTTTTCCCAACTCATGAGGCCCTGGTACTTGCTCCACGCTAAATTCAATTTTTAGACAATTGTTTTCTCGATTTTGGCCACCGTAGCCTATGGAGACTAACAAGCAACACTAAGTGGTTTTCGTAGTCTATGGATGTTGCTATATTAAGGGTGTCACATGCGCATTTCTGACTTATGAACCAATTGTTTCTACTATACAACCTAAAATAAATTATTAATTTGAGCTATGGTTTTGTTTCGTCCTCTTGATCGCGGCGAGCTGTGATTGGTCAATTTCATTATAGTTGACTAAACTGTATCGATATGAATATTATAGTTGAGTTGGGAGCCCATACATTAAAAATACCCAATTGCAGTTTGGTATAAGAAATCTTAATTCAAGAATTACAGTCGACTAGTAGAAAAAAGGTTTATCTCTGTCATAAAAAGGCATTTTACAATTAAAATCATCAACGCAGTAGTAGAACCTCAAGAGAATCAGATCATATTCATGAAATTGAAGTCATTTAAGAGAAAAAATTAAACTAATAGCTAGTTATATATTATGTAGATGCTGTTTTGCAGACGCTTGTATATGAATAAACTTTTAATATATCCACACTCAGGTAAGACAAGTACCTGAAGTTAACAGTTTTTTTAAGATTTCTAAGTTAATTATTATACACTATGTAATTTAATAAAAAAACTTTATGTTTCAGGCAAATCGATATACCAATCAAACGACCAATGAGTAAATTTTACTTTCCTCTATAACGACCAGACCACTAAAAAGTACTCCTGAAAAGTGCGGCTCATGAAAAGTCAGTGAACGGTCACCCGCAGCGCGTCTCCCCTACGGCAGGTACCCGGCGATGGTACTTAAGCACCCGCGGCACCCGAATCCGCACATACCGCTAAAGCCCGTAGAGCGCGCAGCACGTAGTGCTACGGATCACGGCGAGTTTGACGTTTCGTAAATAACCAGTGAATTTTAGTTACGAGTCTCAAAGAGTTAAGTGTTGTGAAAAAGAACTTTAATATTTCAATATGATGTCCTTAGTGTTGTTTGTTTTGGGAGGGCTCCTTGCAACGACAGAGGGTTGCGGCATTGGAAAGCAGATGATAAGTAAGTTTTTTCACTTTTTTGTTAATTGATATGTTTATACTAATTATTAAATTACTTACTTAAAATACTAAATTAGGTGGCAAATATGCATTGCTAAATATAAATAATTTTAATGAATAGATACTTTCTTTCAGTCGATCTGAATTTAAAACAGTTACTCCTGTTTCAATTTAAAATCGACTAAAAGAAATATTAAGTATAAGATAAGTTAAAATAAATTATGGCTTGTTTTGATAATATACTGAACCGTAAAGTAACTAATTTATAAACAAGTAATTTAATATAGAACAGAATTATTCATTAATTACTTGTGAACCGGATTATTGAATTAAAAATTCAACAATAGGAAGTAGTGTTCAACAATGATGTAATATAACGGCTTAGCGATCATATCTTATTTCCATGACAATAAAGATATCATGAAATTTCATCATTAGACATTTATGCAAAAGTCAAAGTCATATTGCAGTCATAGAAGTAATAAAATCGCCCGCCGCCACCCAGTCTACAATATTCGGATGAGTTCTGCCAAAGACGATCCTATTAGCATACCCGTATGGGTCGATGTCATAAAAATTTATTGACAGACACCTGTGTTAACACGCACCGGCCACGATAAATCAGATAAATCCGACTTATTATGCGACAAATATTGAAATTATAGCAACGTAGATCTTGACAATTGATCGGTACCGGTATCGGTATACATTAATACCTGTTTTTAAAGCAATTTCAAAGGATTAAGCTTATTACTCGTAACTAATGATGTGTGTTTGGTTTAGCGTCGGGCGGATTGACGGCACTCGAGAAGCAAAGCATCGTGGACGCGCACAACCGCCTTCGACAGAGCATCGCGCTGGGTCAGGTCTCTAGCCAGCCGCCGGCAGCTAATATGATGGAAATGGTAAGTCACACATAGAATAGAATAGAATAGAAGAAATTTATTCAAAAACGCTTAAATTTAACTTAAGGACCTATTACATGAGACATAGAGAACCAACTTATCATTAAGCGTCACTGAAAAGGTCTCCACTCAGCTTAATATCAAGATACCACCTAAGGATCTCGACGCTGGTCTTCCGTGGAAACCTTTCCGAGAGAGCACAACTACACGCTAATGTACAAATTTAATACAAAAAGTAAATTTAAAAAGCCTACACTATCCAATAAAAAACTACAATAATAACAATAAAATAATTTAAATTACGGTACCTAACACATAAGATTATCGTACATGAAATTAATACTGACGCACTAGATGCTAATTTTATCAAGGAATGTGCCAAAACTGGAACGGAAGATTTCCGCTAAATTGAGGTGATTCAAAATATGCTAATTTACATAATTATCATCAAAAGTATTCCCATGAATTGACCTTATTAATGATTCGGATCTTATTAAACAAGCGACAAATAAATATTGTATCAAACCGTAACCAGTGATAAATTGTCGGCGATTAAGCTATAATACACAATCATTTCAAGGCCGACCCTAATTTAAATATTTACCGAGTCACAAAGCTTGCAAAGTTCGATGCCCTATACTAAAAACAGCATTAAAATGCAAGTTACACATCAGGAAAGGGCTTACGGTATCGTAACTTGCGATTTATCGGAATTCCAGCGACTTTTATGGATGTAAGCGCCGAGCAAGCATTTTAAAAGACTAAATGTTACCCTTTTTTAGTAATATGTGACTAAAAGACAGACTACATTTGAATAGGATCCACAACTAGCACAATTAATCGATAAGTCACGGCGCTTGTTTTCAGAATATTAACTATTAGGTATTTATTTATTGCAGGTGTGGGATGAAGAGTTAGCAGCAACCGCGCAACGTTGGGCTGACCAATGCACGCCCGCGCACGACCGCGCCGCGCAACGCGACGTCGGCAGATTCCCGGTCGGACAGAACCTTGCAGCCACCTGGACCACTCGCCCCCCAAGCGACCCCAAGGACTCTCAGCCTGATTTCATGAGGCAGATCAAGGCCTGGTTTGATGAAGTCCGTATCTACGGATTTCAGCCTATCAGCGGCGGCCACGGCACCGGTCATTACTCTCAGGTAAATATCGCTTTTTTTAATTTTTTTTTTTTTTTTTTTCATTTTGTACATGGTCTGATTTTTTGGACAATATATTTATACTAAAAATACTACTGATTAATATTTTTCAAACTTTTAGTAGACTAACTAAAGAATCAGACCGGATTAAAAATCGATAAAAACGCATTTTCAAACGCAAACGCAATTATAAGTCATAATAAACAGGACAAAAAAAACAACAGTTAAATTAAATAAAAACGTGAATGACAGATTTACCTTACTGAAATTCACCGTATAAACTTCGGCTTAAAAAACGCCTTATTAAATTTTCATCTCTCTTATATAATAGTTGGTATGGGGCGAAACATCGCACGTGGGCTGCGGATTCACGTTCTTCTACGACAACGCAAGAGGCTACACCAAGCTGTACGTCTGCAACTACGGTCCCGGAGGCAACGTAATCGGAGCCAACCCTTACGAGAAGGGGTACCCCGCTTGCAGCACCTACGGACTTGCGGACTCCAGAAAATACTCTGGTCTATGCGGTAAGCATTGCATATTCTGTTATTATACTTTATATCAACCTTACACCCTTCAATACAAAACTCCGCTGAGCTTAGTATAATTATACATTTATTTAAACGGATCACTCACGTTTGAAATCCAAATATTTTTTAGACGGTTAGCCAACGAGTACAGTTCGTAATGGAGTGAAATTAACACAAACATTTTTTAACTTGAACAACTTTAGAGCACATTTAATATTTAATAAACCTTTTATTTCAATAGTTTTTGCGGAAAAAGTACAATTTCTGAATCTATTGTAAGACCTTTTGTGTATAGTACCTATACTAAAATCTAATATTTTGTTTACAGCAACCAGCAGTTTCACTGCATCTTCGAGTTATCAAACGGTCGACAATGTCAACGTCATCCCAGACAGCACTGGCAATACTCAAGCCTTCAACTACCAGTACAGCAATCAGTTCAGCAATCAATTCAGCAATCAGTTCAGCAACCAATACCAGTACCAGTACCAGCAACCTACCTTTTACCAAACAGAAACACAGACTTCTACATACAGGCCATTTATCAGCCTGTTCAAGTCTGCATCAAATCTTTTCACTCAGCCTAAATCAAGAGGATTCAGATTTGGTACTGTTTACCTATGAAACTTCATAAGTTTTAGACATACTAATAGCAGTATTTTTAAATTATTATGAGATTGTGACAGTTTCTGTTACTCGACTGATTATATTTAAGATTATCGGTATTGATAGTTAATATAAAGTTCTCTTTGGTTCTACAAAAAGAACCGCGGGCATATTTTAATACTGAAATCTTTCTGAGCTTCAAGAATTATGAGGTTGAAGATTATTCTAGATGAAATATGTGATATTGTACAGACCATTAAGTATTAGCGGAGAGCAGGCGACAGTTGTTAAAAGAAATATATGTTTTTATATTTACTTTGATTTTTTTTCTGCATTTCTAATGTTTTCTCAATTAGTAGTAGAATTTATTTTTATCAGACCAATTTCGTATCGGAGATTCTACTAAAATTATATGGACACGTCATCTGCCCGTGAATTAATTCACTTGGATTAGCAAAATTTGACACGGGGGCCGATGACATCACCGCACTATCACAAAATCGGCCATCAAGATCTCATAAAGACGAATCTCAACCGAAGATTGCGTCACTTAGTCATTATTTAGTGACACTTCGTTCCATATTACCATAACACACCTGGAGGCATGGCCTGGTATATATTATAATTTTCTAACGGCTTTACTAAGAATGTGAATCACAATACACTTTCAACAGGAAAGAACTTTAAGTTTATCTCTTACTTCTTACATTTACTTACTCAGAGATGTAATCTGGCTATTTAAAAAATACACGTCCCTTACACAGTTCTATTAGTAAAACCTCCCAAGGGACACTTATTTCATATTTATTCCACACACTAATTAAAGAGCGGAAAAGTCATCAGTCAGTCACGTCTGTTACGTTAATTGAACCTACGGTCAGCAATGGTGAAGTAAAACTACCTTTGCATACCAGAACAGAACTACTTAACAACAGGAATTGCATATTCCGCGATTAAAATTCTTTGTCAAAGGTTGCTAATAAACTCATCATGCTCGTAAAGACGCAACCACTTTTTTAGTTTTACTTCTATTTAGAAATAGATCAGTTTCACTTTACGTTAAAACCATACAAATATTAACGAAAGTCGGAAAGAAGAGTTCTACCGCAGAACGTTGGCGACAGTTCCTTGGTGAAAACACGTAGGAAGGGGTCACGGTCCTCAACACTAGAAGAACCGGCTGAAAAGGTCACAAAACACGGGACACAAAAATAAAAGAACAAAAAACTTACTTTTTTCAATGAGGGATCTTTAATATACTCGGTACGACTCGGTACACATAAGAAAATAAATAGTGTGATACTAGCCGGTCAAAAGTTCGATAGGTACTGATATTTACTCAATCCGTGAAAACTAAATAAACAGATTTTCTACAGAATAAATATGTTTTATGGTATCTACTTCAAGTTTTCATTTTAATGCAAGATTTAACGGGCGCGGCGCGCCTTGAATAAAATGAGTATCTACATTTCACGATAGGTAGGAACAATAAATCGAACTATGTTATCATTGCATTTAGTTATTAGTAATATAATCAGTGGTAAGATCGTGTAATACTCCCGTCACAAAATAAATCACAATTGATAGGTTTTAAATATCAATAACTATTTGTATTTAGATTTAAATAAAACATATTTGTAGGTGAAAGAAAGTGTGACGTAGCACAAGCTTTAATTTCACACACAGGTTTCAATTTCACAAAAAATGTTTATGATTGATTGTCTTACTTTTCAGCTCAATTGCTAATTTGCAGACATCGTTAGCATTTTCGGTGCAGCGGAGTGGTGTTAACGGGATTGGTATAAATAATTGCAACCCTTATAATTAATTAGCGTTAATTACGTTATTATTAACCTTAATTTACCATTTCAGTTGAAATTATCTATACCAATTCCGTTAACACCACTCCGCTGCACCAAAATTGCTATAAAATTTACGATGTCTGCTAATTTGATATCAATATGTCAAATGCATTTCCATTTTTTAACACTGCATTACAAAGTATCGATACTAATAAAGTCTTTCCCCCTTATTCATAAACGTTTATTAAAGTTATGTTATTAAGTATATGGGGGTTTATTGTCAAGCATTGTAAAGCATTAATTAAATTTGGGGAAAAGTAAACTGTACCTCGTCAGAAATAAAAGCCTACTCGTTCTTCTTCTTCTTCCTCACGTTATCCCGGCCTTTCGCCACGGCTTATTTGAGGCTGGGGTCCGCTTGACAACTGATCCCAAGAATTGACGTAGGCATTAGTTTTTACGAAAGCGACTGCCACCTGGTCTTCCAACCCGGAGGGGAAACTAGGCCTTATTGGGATTAGTCCGGTTTCCTCACGATGTTTTCCTTCAGCGAAAAGCAACTGCTAATATCAAATGATATTGCGTACATAAGTTCCGTAAAACTCATCGGTACGAGCCGGGGTTTGAACCCGCGACCTCCGGATTGAAAGTCGCACGCTCTTACCGCTATGCCACCAGCAAAAGCCTACTCATTTGTATGGTTTATAAATTGACACGATGTGGCATCGATCGCGTCTCACGGTTGAGGACAGTACGTTACGTAACACTAACAAAATGGACACACAAATCGTAACATGCAAATAAACCAGTTTGTGCAAATATTTTAAGATTAGATGCTAAACTCACTGTCAACTAAACTCAAAGTCACTATGATGATTACATCTCAAAAAGATCGCCAATAAAGTACATAATTTCATATTAGTTTATTCTGCATAATTGACGAGACTGTCCATCTGCTAAACCATCGCTAAACCTATACTTAACACGATATGATATTTAACACCTTAAAATTCAATTTTGGATCGTTGAGTGAGAGAAAGAATATTGGAGCATGACGAACGAAGAATATAAGAAGTACAAATAGTTCTGATTTAAACTTTCACGATTATTAAACATTATCAAACTACACAACGGGACTTAATCGCGTATTTAAGTTTTAAGATTTACCTCCGACGTTTCGAGGACGGCGTTGTCCCCGTGGTCTCGGAGAAGACTAAATACGCGATTAATTCCCGTTGTGTAGTTTGATAAAGTACAAATAGTTATGGTTAAGTTTACTTCGACCGAAGAAAAAAGGGTTCGAAACGTCGGGATGAACTTAAATTCATTACACGCGATATTATAATCCATTTTTAAACAGTTTTATTTTATGAATTACTATCGCGGCGACCGAACACAATCTTAAAGTTACTTATAAAGACCTATCGAATGGTGAATAACAGGTTGATTTTTCTGAAAATTTTCTTTATCGTTAGTGGCCCCCTAAAAATATATTTTTGAATTCTAACTTCTAAACTAAGGAACAACGCACAAAATGCACAGTATATGCTTCAAAATTCATTAAGTTATACTAGTTTTTGTGAAAAAAAGGCTATGATTGTACAGAGAGACGGACATGAACCTGCGTTTCAACCTTTACTTATATGTAAGTATTATTTTAAAAAAATGCTTAAATTAGTTCTTATGCGGTTTAAAACATAATTTACAAAATTAAAAATATGTCTCGCTTACCTAATGAGCAGATTTCTGTTTTGTTGTAATTTTTTTTTTCATCACATTTCGATAAATGTGGATAGATATTTATGTTGTTTTCGTAACTCAACAGAAAATTACTTTCTCTTGGAAAAAGTTCTGAATTCGTGTTTATCGCGCCCAGAATGAGGAGCTATTCAAACCTTTCAAATTTTATCGAAATCTAACGAAAAAACATCACCATATACCAACCTACAGTGAAACTAAATACCACTGTTTGTTTTAAAACTATATATATAATGTGTTATGGATGGAAAATAACATGCGAGTCTCAAATTATGCATATATTTAGATATATTTTTTTCCCAAAAAAGTATTGAAATAGGGTTAACAGTTTAACACTTGTAGAATTAATAACCTAATACCACAGAATAAATAATAGTACTAGGTACAGAAGACTCACTCTCTAACAAAACGCGTCTGTTACGATCAGCACAGATATGGCCGCTAGGTGGCGACAGCGCCACGTGCGGCTTATGGCTTTCCCCAAAATTGGGGCGGAACGGATGTACTTTTAGCTACCTGTAGCAAAGCGACGAAATCGCGGAGTGACCCACGCCTGCTAATACTAACATTACGGCACCAGACCGACGCACGTGTCTGGACATATAAACTAACACTTATGTATTTTATTATCACCAGCACGTCAATAATAGCGAAAGAACTTGCTAAGTGTAATAAAATTGACATTGTAGCCATGTAACTGTTACTAAGGTGTTACTGCAGCCTTGTGGTGAGGTTTATTTGAATACAGAATTATCGACTTGGCACATCCGAGTTTGTATAGTTCTTTACCCTTTCTTTAATTTAAAATAGTACCTACAACTCAGCCAATTAGCGGAGCAAGAAGTGTGTGAAGCGGATTCAATTACTAAGTGGCTATACGCGGAGATAAGTTGGAAATATCAATTATTGTGGTACATAGCGCCGCTAGTATCTTTCTGATGAATCACCAACGAGATATGAAATAAGTCACTGTAAATAAGTCTGTATAAAGTAGGTAAATTAGAGTCTGGCCATCAAAACGTGATACTCAGATTTTATTTTTAAATTTCAAATATGTAGGTATGGCAAACCTTTATGAACTAGGAATACGCAATCTTGATAATTGCCAACAGGTGTCAACTGCCAAAGCAAACTTGACTTTTAACTTAAGTCTATTGAGATGTTTTCTAAATCATAAGTATAAGTACCTACTGTGTTCTATAATAACTAAAGATGGGCACGCCATTTAAAACTTGTTTCGCCATGTCCGTCTACAAATAACTACAAATAATTATGGAGTATACAAACTATTCAACAAATATCAAAATCATTACAGTGCACTAACCTGTGGCATCCATTATTTCCTGGAAATATCGTTCTTTCTTGCGAAAAGCAGAGGCTCGCTCTTCTTGTTTTGCTTTAATTTTACACATCATTGTATAAACTAACCTCCTAGCTGAACTTTTTATTGGTTTCAACATAATAACGCAAGATAACCGTTTGTTATTCCGAAAATTGTCACGACTTGACAACCAACGTACCTACTAGGATTTGACAAGCGTTGAGTATTGCCATTTAAAGAATTCTGTTTCAAGGTCAATATCATGTTTCGATGGCCAGACTCTATAAGGTGCATTGGAGTATCTTCGAAAGCGGGGTAGTTTTGAAAATGGCATATATTTTCTAAACAAGAAGCACTTTCTACTGTAGCAATAGTAAGCATACATTGGTATGCAGTGCAGTAGCGTAAGTGTTGCTAAAGTATGAAGTGATTCTGGTTTTATATATTTTATAACAAGTGAAACGAAGGGGCATCAGCTTCAAACCGATAATTGGCAGGAAACGGCGCAGAATCCGGAAAACCGGCTTGCTCTCGTTTCGGAGGCCAAGACCCTCTTTGGGTCGCTGAGCCTTAATACACACACTCGTCGAGACAACCCGAGACAGGCCGAGATCGAGATGTACAGACTGTTGTCGTCTTGTGTCGGTCTTCCTTGTCTCGTCTCGCCGTTCCCCGATTGCGGTCGGTTTTTTGGGGCCGAGTCAAAGGGTCTCGCTGCTCTCGCGGCAGCAGCGAGGCAAAGCATGTACACACTCATTGTCAAAGCAGAGATTTGTGTAACTACCCGACAAAAAAATTTGAACTAATTGGAGGTAACCATAACAAACGCATATTATGACCACCCGTAAATTAAATATTATTATCAATAAATACCCGGTGTGTTTCTGTAAAGACGCGTTTTAGTGATCAGCCGTTAAACTGTGATCCAACGTGAGTCCTATGGAACCCAATTTTTTTTATGATATACGCTTAAATAATTATAGTAGCTAGCAGCATAGAGGCAAATCGCGGCAACAATTTCTATGTCCATCGTGGCGAGCATCCGTGGTTTAAATGATTCAACGAGTGTGTACATGGTGTTCTTCTCGCCCGAGACTCTCGTGTGTACAGCCGGCATTCAATGTATTAGTAGTTAGAGTGGTTAGTTAGAAGGGGCATAACTATAGTTAATATTATACTTACATCAAATTGTGAAAAAATATTTTCCATAACGTCAATATCCAGGGAGGAAAATGGGACTACGTTTGTATGGAAAAGTAGTCGTCAACCAGGATAGGTTCAACGCAGACTTCACAGGTAAAAGTGGTATCTTGGGTATTGATGCAACTGCCATCTATGTGCCGAACGCTTAATTTTCAAGGCTTGGAGCAAAGTACCAGCAGTAAAGCAAACTAAAACGTGAATGCGCAATACATTAAGAGTTCAAGATATTATCCATAGAGGACGCTGTTGTCAAAAAAGTTAAAATGTTTAATAGGTCTACTTAGGTATGTACCATCAACCGCGGATCAAATAAATATTTTAGGTTCCCGTGTCAACAAGGAATCCTTATAGTTTCCTCATGTCCGTTTATCTGTCAGCTTCGCTCAGTGAACGTTCGTGCTATAAAGTTGCAATTTGGTATGGTTACATATATTTAATTTAATTATGTCAATTACGCCAAGGCAGTAGTAAAACATATCAAGTAAATATAACATATAATGTCAATACGTTTAACTACCCAATTCGAACAATGGGGAATTTGTTTTGTCTCCGCCTTGACTTCCAGTTCTTTTATCTATTGGATTAATTAATTACTTTCTCATTATTAATCCAGGAAAACTCTTTTTCGCTCATTTTTCCTACACCACATTACAATTACCGATCTTAATTTCCTTTGAATACGATATTTAAAAGCTCTTTTCAGTAACCTACTTTCACATTAAATGATCTTCTCTCTTAGTCATTATTCCTTTTGTGTTAATTTCCCAACGAGGATTAATTTTCTGAGGTGAGTGAAGAACATCAAAGTTGATGAGGATTTCTAATTTGCAACACGCCGGCAATTTGAAATGTTATTATGCAAACGATTATCGACTATGGCCGCTTTGATGACGTCTTGTTGTTCGATTCGGACGCAGGCAGGCGAAAAACTATAGTGCGCTTCGTAATTAAAAATCTATACTTCTATTAAGTTTTACTTATAGACATTCAGTAAGGTTATCCGACTTTACATTGACTTCCCTTTTAAGAAAATTTCCACGTATTTACGCCATAAAAAGCTATGTATTTGTTTCATTTAGTCTGGCGGACCCTTAACGGACAATAAACAAGTTTTAAGAAGGTTACAGTTGAGTACTTGAACATTCTGTAAGTAAATCGTACGGTGAATAGTGTAAAAGTATTTCATAATTGTATTGATGTGGTTCATAAATAAATCGTATGGCAGAGTCCTGCGCTCGACATTACATAGGCGGAACGATATGTACTTAATCTAAGTACCTACCTATACATTAGGGTGGAGCGTCGTCGTATGGAAAAAAATAAAAATTTGTTTATCGATGTGGAACCGGTACCAAAAGTTGCAGTTTGTCATGTAGATTATAGTAATAATATCAAGTTTCAAAATCAACACTACTTTTAGCCCTCTACTCAGCCGCTAAAGAAATTAATAAAGGTAAATTTTCATCAATTATTAAAATATACTATTTCACTAATATGTGTACATTTTATTGAAATTATATAATACTTAATAAGCATATAATAAGTTATTACCAAAATTTTAGTGCATTTTTCAATATTTATGAAATAATATAATTTCAATAATATCCTTGGTACAATGCCTCAAGGGCCTATTTTAGATTTAAGCTAGTTATTAATTTCGTTTAGTAGTACCACTGTATATATATTGTATGTAAATAAATGTTTACTAATATAATTTCAATTTTTCATATTAAACAGCAATTTCATGCAAAACAAGGAAAATGCTACAGTGTAAAAAAAAATATGAGTTATTTTTTGTAGACAGTCTTGTGTCAAAGTAACGATGTTATTGATTACGAAAAGTATAATTTTACTGCAAAAAAAGGGTTACTTATATGTTTAAATATGCGTCAAATTTCGCCCTTCGGCGTCGCTTACGCCGTTTTTGGGTCATGTTCACACGTATGTTAGGCATAGGTATATATACTCATATTAGTATTCTTTTTATTATCTTATCATGTTCAAAATAGTTTTCACGATTCTGTTATGGGTTGCAAACTCCAATTTGTGCACAATATCCGGGTTAAAGGGCATTTTCCATAAAACCCCTTGTAGTGTGTGCTACGCCTTACCCTCACACGTAACATAGCCTAGACTATATAAGCTTGTACCCATGTTATTCTAGACATTATAGACCTATACTCCAACCAAATAGTTTCATTTAACGTCCAACACTACATGGCGACCCTGCCAGTGCGGCCTTGTGCTGCACTGGCGGCGCGCCGCGCCAGCCAGTACACGTCGGGAAGAAAAGTAAAACTTTAAAATAAGTGATAAGGACATATTTGTGTGAAAAATACTATAATTAACAAAAACTATACATCCACAGTGAATGAGTTTGGCGGACTGCTAGAACTTTATTTTTTATTGGTGTTATTAAAATTAGTGACTACGGACGCATTAAATAGTAAGAAAAAAAAGTGATCGCTATGGACTTATATCAAAACACGTGAGAAAGTAAACCACTATTAGTGATCTTCAGTGAACATTTCTAACTAGTTACAATTTTGACGAGAAGAACGTGACTTAATAATATATGGACTCAATAAAATAAAAATACAATCAATTTAATAAGCGCGAAGCATTAACGATGGTTGCAGCAGGGAGTTGATGGTGTCCTTAGCCTAGGATGACGCCAGGAGGACCAGAGACGCGTTTGATAGGTGTTGATTGGTAGATTGGTTGCGCCATGTGAAAAACAATAAAGTGACATTGTGAAGTGCCGTGCAAAAGGGACATTTAATTACCTATTATATTTGCTAATTCCTTTTTTGTTTTCAGTAGTTAATATCAATTGTTTTTTAGCCTTGTGTTGAATTTTATATTAGGTATATTAGAAGTCCGTATGTTAATTTTTAATGTCACGATAGGATAAATAACTGTTGTGGTAAGTAAGTATTAGGTATAACTATGCCGTATGATGACGAAACAATATGTGATTAAAAGATTGGTCTAGAATTTTTATAAAACAGAACTTAATTATCTATCTATTTTTCATTACAGACTTGTTCATTTTAATTATATACCTATATTGCATTTAATTTTATTCAATTTCATATTATAGTTAGTTACGTGACATACTTTTATCCCTTACAAATATGGCACGAGGCGGCGGCGAGTGCATTCCTTATAGGGAATGGCATGCGGCGTCTGTCATTACATCTCAAATTTCGTAGTCTTTGTACACTTATTTAGAGCATTCAAGTTATTGTAATCAAATTAAATTTAAACAGTTAGTATTTAGTAGTAAGTAACCCCTACCTAAAATATTTCGGTTTCAGATTTAAAAATATAATAGTAAGTCACAATATGTTCCGAATTTTAACCATATACAATTAATGCTTAGTTTTCATTACATTTATTTTTACTTCGAATTTGAAATAATTTTTCAATGATAGTGATTAATATTGTTTAGATATATTTTTTACACGGATTTGACATAAATAACAAACAAATATGGACTTTATATTAATGGATATGACTTTTAAAATAAATTGACTAGTGGTATTATAAATAACAATATTGAATTGTGTAAGGAACAGATTTTGCGGGTATCTGGTATGTTTTAAGTAAAGATTTATGTTGGATTTTAGGGGTTGAATTTTTAAGGGTTGTAATATGTTTGAGACTGTGTGTCTATGTAAAGTTCTAAATAATTAATTAGGTTTTTGATCGTTTTATGAGTAAAATGGAATTAGTTTGTTATAAGGAACGTGCGTTAGCAAAGTGATTGGGAAAACTAAAACAGATAAGTTTTTCAAAGGACGATTAGCCTGATCAACTAAGAGTTGCTGAAAATCTTATATGTTGAAGTTTTCATGGTGTTGTGTTATGTGGTTGGTTTTTGAATGTTTTTTGTATGAGAGGAAAATATAAAATAAAATAAATATGCCTATCGCATCTTCGGTGGCCCGAGAGGCGGCCTTGAGCGATACGGTATAACAAGGGTACGCCAGGATACAAGGCAGGCACGGAATCCTTGGAGGTCTGACCATGATTCGATCGAGCATCAATCGTGGAGACTCCTTGGACACATGGAAGGTTATGATGTAAGGAAGTGTTAAAAGAACTGCCTGAATGTGAATATGAATATATGTATGTGTGCGCGCGCGTAAAAATAAAATATCCTTGTATCCTGAGCAAATAAATAAAATGTATAATAAGGTCGGCCGACCAGGTAAGTAAATGCGTTGTGTACCCTTGCCAGCTAGAGTTGCACGCTTTAGATGCACATCTTAGAAAATTGTGGTGTATTAATATGAGGATAAGATGACGTCTGTAAAAGGAGAAACATAATATATAAAGTTAAATAAAAAGGGATTTCAGAAAATATGCGCGTTGAATTGTCCAGATATAAGAAACTATGTATAAGGTACCTACCAATAAAAGAGAATAACTAACATGTTCGTATGTGTTCATACGTAACTATCAAGGACAAGACTAAAATCATAAAAAAAATCTTATGCAAGATGTATTTTGTAAGTTTTTTATTGTTAGTTGTATGTTAATGTATTATCATATAGTATTAAACATTTTTTAGTAAAAAAATAAGTTCGTCATCAACACGAGCATACATTGGTTATACTCGTATAGTAGATTTTTAACACTTGCTACGTATTGTGTAATTGTGTATTTCTTAGTAATGAATTATGGAATGTTTATTTTTAAGGTGTATGCTTGTGTGTGTTTCCTTTAACTGTGTTTTTTTTCTCTTTATGTAAAATGTAGATAGGTTATTTTGTATGTATGGTTCGGTATATTAAATTGTTTAATAATTCAATTTTCAGTTGTCATTGCTGACTTATAATAATTTTATAATATTTTTTTATTATGTAATCATAACATAACACATTTTGCTTGGTTTTATGGTGAAAAATTGATGATTTCAGATTGTTTAAAATATCTTTGTAATTTTATTCATTTCTTAAACTTAAATTTTCTTCGAAAATAATAATTTTTATATTTCTGATTTTATGTATTTCAATTCTTAAAATTTGGCATTATTAGATATGTATTTAATATATTAAAAAAATAGTATCTAAAGATACAATTATTTTTTCTCCAAGAGGGAAGGTGTAGTGTGTGCTACGCCTTACCCTCACACGTAACATAGCCTAGACTATATAAGCTTGTACCCATGTTATTCTAGACATTATAGACCTATACTCCAACCAAATAGTTTCATTTAACGTCCAACACTACACCCTAAATACGTGGTTTTACCGTGTCATAAAAATATACGTTATAAACAAAAATAAGTATAGGAATCGAGTATATCTGTAAGAAAAATATGTTATTTAATGAATAAAATTTGTTATACAAAAAATAAGCATAAATTAAATTTATTAAAAATATACATATTGTATTGCTATATATAATCGAATAGTAGAGGGCTAAAAGTATATACCAATAAGGTTTACTCGGGTAATTCCGAATGTCGAAAACTGTCGGATAATTCCGAAAAGAGACTTTTATTATGATGGAATTAAGGGTGATTTTCATCTGAATTTCGGAATTATCCGACATTCGGTAATACCCGAATACACCTTATTTATTTTATTATTTTTCCCTTAAATAATAAAAAAGACAACCTTTTAGAGGGGTTCCATTGCTACATTCAAGAATTTTGGATTTCGCTCGTCCCTACTATACATATAAGTAACTTATGTATGAATAAAAAAAGCTGCCTCATTTTAAAATCATGTTTCTAACTAAGTTTGTTCAAATTCGAATTAGATGGCGAGCGTTTTTTTTTAACAAGCTTTTATTAGGTCGACCTGTATGTAACTAACTATGTAATGGAATCTAAGGTAACTAATTTAACCATCTTCCAAGGATCGTAGCGTCATGAAAATTGGCAGCTGTATGTAGTTCTGATGACAATACAATAATATGGTACTGTCGAACTGATCTGATGATGGAGACAGGAGGTGGCCATAGGAACTCTGTGATGAAACAACGCAACCTAATTGTGTTAGGGGGTTTTAGAATTGTCTCAATGATTATTAGTTGTCTGTCGTAAGAAAAGTACAGTCAGTGATAAAAGCTTGTTACCAAAAATGAAATTATTGCCAAATACTTATTTATTGTAGACTTTTTAAAATTGATTGTGTAGCATTACATATTTCAAATTGATAAATTAAAGTTTCTTCATATGAAGGGTATGAAGGGGATGGATATTTATGAAGAGTTAAAGAATGATTTATTTAAGTAGGTGAATATGCTATAAACGCGGCCATACCAGGTTCTCGGAACAATGATGTTCCGGTCATTTGGAAGCTTCGAGCAACACCGGGAAGGGAGACGGCATTCGTACTATTTCCCCTCTTCCGAAGCATAGGTACAACTGTACCTATGGCGATGCGTGTAGTGACTCATCCGTACACAAAAAGAGATCGAGGTTTGCAAGATTTGTCTTTGACCTGTCATTTTCTATGTATTTGTGTCGTTATTATTACAGATTGGATTTTGTATGTAATGAGTGAATAATGCGACTGTGTGCAATAAATGGTAGAATGATTTGTACGGTAAGTTATCGCTTGGGCTCCTCCCTTCCGACATGTCGGAAGCCGGCGTTGCTCGAAGTTTGGGAGGCAAGTGCTAAGCCGAAGCCAACACGTCTGGCCCATTTAACACTTTAATGGTATGTAAGGGGTACATCGAACAGATGCTGCCCTTGCCCGTGTCATGGGGCGCACGCAGAGGCAGCACCCGTTCGGGTGTAAGGACTATTGAGACTTGATGGAATCTAAAATAAACTAGGCTATTAAAATGGCATACAATTTTATTTCCAGCACACAGTGACTCGCCTCCACAAGTAAGTATACTGGATTATTCAGGAATTAACCTCTCTGAGATATTCAAATAAACAACCACGCCTAAAATGTACTAATATATATAATAAAATGTAATAATAAATGTGATCTCCACGTTTCTCATTAAAAAATATAATAACACAAGAGGATAAAATCTTAGAGGCGTACATTTTGTAAGCTCTAACGGTAATAGGTACGGATCTGTTACATAATTATTTTCCATCGTATTTTCACGGAAACGTACGAACGTGTTACTATTTCAGTCAGTCTCGGTACAAAAAATACTGAGGTTGACTGAAGTAGCATGACAAATACGAACGTTTCCGAAAATATCCACATAGAAAACGCAAAAAAACTGCAATCTCTGTATACGAGTATGCACTGAATACTCTGGTCATTTAGTCTTGCATGAAACGGAATTGGCCGAATTTGTTTACACCTAGGCACAGTCAGAGTCAATACCAGCGAATGCGGGATGTGAGTACAGTTAAAAAGTATAAATTCCCTACAGTAGAACCTCGACTATCCGAACTAATCGGGACCGAGACTAGTTCGGATAATCGAAAGTTCGGATAGCCGAAATGTGAGTTTTTTGGGACGAGACCAAACAAAAACGACAACTTTTTACATAGGTAAAAACCATGCAGTACAATAAAATTTTACGTAGATATTAACGTTGAAACAAATAACACCTGACAACAGTTAAATGCTGTTTTTATACATATTTCTTTAAATTTCGTTCAAAAATACTGATTTGCACAGCAGAATGTTTTGTTTCGCAAAGAGTTTTTTTGCTGTGAAATTAGTTTTTAGTTTGATCTGATCGTTTATAGTCTGTCAAACAACTTTGTCAGTAGCAAAAGGCGCGATAATCATTTTTTTTATGAAACAATAACCCTTCGCGCCTACATTTTTTAAAGTTTGCCGCTTTTTTCTACTGACGGAAATGGCTTGACAGACTATAAATAGTATTCTATTATAAAGTTCAATTCGCCCATCCACAACCTTTACCAAATCCCTGGATCATTTTGTGGGAGGCTACCCACGCTGCGATTTTTACTCCTCGTGTAAACGTTGTATGAATAAATTAATATTTATTTACGGAATATGGCTATATTAAAGTGTTGTAATTTAAATAGAAACATTTATAAAATTAAAATAAATCACCGTAGTATTTATGTGTGAAATAAAACTGACTACAAATAAGTATTAATTTTGGTTTGATGAAGTGAGGACAAATAATTGTAATGTAGATATTACTAAAATTTGACCACAATTATTTTTAATAAACCATTTTTTGTTAAAATTCTTGTTTCGAGCCTAGACTTTGATTGCAAAATGCAATGCACGACCACGAAATTTATCACTACCTACCACTAGACACCAAAACTATTTTGGCTTAGTTAAATTAAATGAAATGATGGTATAGTCACGTCTAAAAATATCAATACGGAGACAGTGTCAAAAATGTGTATACAAGGTAGTGTATACTTGCATAATTTTGGCACTATCCGTATCAATATTTTAGACGTGCCTGTACCAAAATATGGTTATTGCTGGAATTACTGAAGCACTGAAGCAAAAGGCATCAAGAAATACCAGATGGTAATAGGTACTATTTTCAGTGCATAAATCCTTCTTACTTTTCTTTTTTATAAATTCGGACGTATGAGTTGTGCGCAAAGACTACCTCACACAAGATAACATATTATGGAACTAATAGTACTAATAACGCTAATGCATAGTATATTAATTATAAGCAGAAAATGATTCCGGTTACTGATACCGATTACAACTTGCATTCATGACAAACAATAATGATAAATATGGCCAAATTATTGATACAATTTAACATTATTAACTTATAAGTTATATGATTAGAAATGTTTTAGCACAGATTAAAGAGGGAATTTCCAAATGGCAAAATATATTATGTTAAAATTTTCTTATTAAAAAATTATTCTGTGAAATTGGTATTTCAGTCGAGTTTAGTCTAGTTTCAGGAAGAGTAGAGTTGGGAGTATTGCACTATTTACCGTCACATGGATGTTAAAAACATCATTACTTCTAGATTTTTTTGCTGTATCTTGCGGAAGGTGATCTACGCAGCGTGCTAAATTCAGACTGCCATCCGATTTTCGCCGTTGTTTTATTTATTTTTCCCGTTGCACTGTCGTTTTGGGCTTTTCTGTTATCTGTGATGTTTTTGCATGAGGCAACTGCTGACGGGACATATTTTTATAATAGAATTGTGAAACATGTTGGATTTCAATTTATTTACTTACATTTAGTTTGAATGTTATTCGATAAATAGGTATACTCGAATGGAAATTAAGCCTAGCTTGAAAATCTAATTTTGGTTGTATATCAGTATTATTATTATTTTATATTTACGAGAATTTATGCCAACAGCTCGAATAATGATTAAATCTCTTTTTTTTACATTGATACAATAAACTCATATTTTAAAATACCGGTCTCTTGAAATATTATTTATCCATATAAATTGTAATCAATATTGCCACCGTAAACTAAATTATATAATTATTCTCATAGTGTTATAATAATAACAACACAAATTGAAATGTAATAATAATAACACAAATTGAAGTGAACAAATTATTCTCTTGCCTGTCGCCATCTTATTGTATAGGTAGTTCATGAGGTATAATTTACATTTAATAACATTTCTAACTACAAAATAATAAGATATGCTCGCGTGCAGGCAACAAACTTACTTACAATATAAAATCTGCCAAGGGCAGTCGGGCCATGCTCAGTGTAGGGTTCCGTTGTTACCATTCTGTCAGAATAGGCTAAACGGGGGCTATTAATTAGTATGTATCATGTACTTACATTTAATTAGTATGTATCATGTACTTACATTGCAAGCATATATTTGTTAAAATTTTGTTTTACGATTTTTTCCATGTTTTGGACCCATGGTTCAAAAGTTAGAGGGGGCAACACATTTTTTTTTCTTTCGGAGCGGTTATTTACGAAAATGTTTACTTTATCAAAAAATGATTGTTGAAGACCCTTATTCTTTTTTAATGACCTATTCAACGATCCCCCACACCATTGAGTAAAATCGAAAAAAAAATTACTAGAATTATGTAGCCGTCATTTATTTAACCTCACTTTTCTGCAAGATAATAATAACAGATATTCTTATACCTACCTAAAATTATATATCAAATAAATACAAGAAAGGAAACCATTTACCCATTACAAAAGCTAACAGCAGTTATAAAATTGGGATATAGCATTTGTAGCGATACAAGCAATGGAGAATTCAACCGCATCATAAAGCACTGGGTTCCGCTGGCAACGGATTCGCGGCACGTACCGCGCTCTGGTATATTGAACAAACTAAACAGCTGTAAGAATACCTCGCTCTGGCATAGAGTAACCGAGGGATAGACTTACCTACACAATCGTTTGATATTTACCAGTTGCTTTTCGGTGAAGGAAAACATCGTGTGGAAACCGTAATAATCCCAAGTTTCCTCTATGGGTTGGAAGGTCATATAAATATTTAGTGTTCACCTATGTGGCAAAGCAACAAACCAAATCTGTGTGCAGCATATATTTAATAAACAGGCAGGTATTAGGTAGAATATGATTCGGTGGGTAGGTTGCGCTACTAGGAAAAATATAGGGACGAAACTATACACGGACTATGACTTAATTACTGAGTCGATTTTTAAAAGTTATTTCCATTCTTAATCAATATTTAACACAAAACACTTTCACAACTACTTCCCTGACCTATTTATAACACATTTTAATTTAACCCGTGAAAATCCTGCCGCAATCATGCTTAAAAAGATCTTATTTAAAAACCAATTTATTCGTAATTATTGGGTCGGACTTGCAGTAATTACGCGGTTTTTTAAAAAGTGAAGTTGTCATGGAAGTACCATGCTTCCAGTTACGTTTGGAAGGCGTTTATTACATGTATGTTAAAGTAAATAAATCTTTATTTAATGATGTGGTCATCTTCTTCTTTGGATCCTTTTTTATTTAAGATGTCATAAATTAATTAATGAATCTGTTATAAGTGTGCTAGTATAAAAATACAAATAAGTTCTTATTATAAAACACGTATCTTAAGATCAACTTAAGATGTGTTATATTCAATGCCATTATATTTTTACCCTAGATAAAAAAATAAAAAAACCGGGAAAAAATATTAGCAACAACACCCCTCTCAAATCAGTTTAGGAAAATCTCTTCAGAGCTACCCCACCATGCATAGCAACCGTATGCTACATACAAGTACAAGTACCTACAAGTTCAAATTTAAAGTGAGGTTTCCATTCTCACATACCTACTTTTATTATGTTAAACGTTGTGGGGCAGACATGTTTATAAGATTATGCATTCGTGTGCAAAACAAAACAAGGAAACAAACTCACTCCCTGAGAGGGCGGTTTCAGAATAGCGTTTTATACGAGCGTATGCGTACGCGCGTGTAAACTCGTATTGACCAAATTTAAGGAAAAGTAACGCGCGTGTAAGCTAGTAAAAACCAAATATAGTTAAATGTAATGCACGTGTAGGCTTGTACCACCGAAACGGCCGTATACCTACGCGCAGAAAAAAAGGTAGTTCGAAATCTCCCTAAATGATACCGTATCGATTCGTTGTAGTTAAAAATAATAACGAGGTCATGTAACATTATTATATTACACTCTGTAATAATAACTCGTGAAATCTGTGAGCGACTAGTAGGTAGGTAAATTGTTGCTCGTTATTTATGTTCCCAGCTTGCTAATACGTGCGTCGCTTCAGCAAGTGGGGGGTTAAGTGTACATAATTTCGACAGCTTTTCGCGTTTGATCGTTTTTTTGTTATTGATACTATGAACTTTTCTTATTTTGTTAAACAATGTTTTGTATTTTTTTAACAATTAAGATGAGTTTGGTTATAATTATCTTTATCTAGTACTGATCGGAGAAGTATGAGCAACGTAAAAAAGTATTTAAAACATAATTGCACTTTACTTACATGCCTAGGACTATTTCTATAAGTAGTAGATAAATTTCTATAAGTAGTACATTTGTTGACATGTTTTAAATACACCATATGTTTTCTTAAATTTTTAATGAATATTTAATACCTTTAAAATCATATTTAATGTTACGTAATCGCTTTTTCACGCCGCGCGCGTTTCCCGAAAATGAGGATGAGGCGCGGAGGGATGTGTTCATCGTTTAATAAAAAGTATAAATAATGGAGATACAGATCTGCAAGTATGGAATGTTATATTGGAAATATCTCCTCTTTAATAATATTAATTTTCATTTCTTAAATATGAATACTTTATGAGATATTGGGGAAATAAAAAATATCTACTTTTTTCCCCCTTTTTTTGTTCATAACTTTTGATATTTTTTGTGTGCTAATACACGCTTCGAATACATTTTTCTAGGCATGATTACGAATCTAATGAGGTATCACCCGTGTTTTTAGGAGTATTATCTCTATTTTTCACCGTTTTCCGTTTCTCGAACAGACTAGAGTCTTTATTTCTTTAACGCCTTAAAAACTTACATGAGTCCTAGCCAAGTGACAGTTCAAACTAAATAATGCATGGAAACAATTACGTTTCTTTTCGTAGGATTTATCATCCTTATCCCGGTACATTTCTTTTTTTTTGGCGTTTGTCCATAAACTATTGGTATCTTAGCTACTGCCCCAGGTAGGAGATATTTTACATAAGATCTAAAATGACTTACTGGATATATACCTACTAGCTTTTGCCCGCGACTTCGTCTGCGTGGAATTAGTGACAGCAGCTAAAGTAGGTATAGCGCCTGGATAAATTCGCGCATTGCTTACTTCAATTATTAAACAATTCATCAACTCTTTCAATTCCACCCCCCCCCCCCCCCCTTTCACTCTCTTCAGGGATGATTTCCGACATAAAAACTATCCTATGTCCTATCCCAGGGCTCAAACTATCTCTATTAGCAGGAGATCTAAGGTCCACCACCTTGCATTTTGGAGACAAAGCAAACCGCTTGGAACAGGTGTTCCTGGGGGTGATCTGAGCTGATTAAGCCCGGTTGCCAAGAGGTTCCCCCCAGCATGTGGGCAGGGGAGGGGGGGTAAAAGCCCCCGGCGCGCCTCACTCTAAGCTTTATATCTGCATACATCTCGCAACTATATCAAGTTTGGTGTCTTTTTCGTGTAATTCGAGGATGAAGAATTCAGTTCTGTGACTAAATTTTCACTCACCCATACAAAAAAATCGAGAAATTCAAAATTCAAAAAAAATCTTTTAATTTTTTTTTTCGTAAATCCTCTAAAAAATTTAAACTATGAGGATTTGCTCTAGAAAAAAAAATACCTGTGAATAGCCCAGTTATCCTACTATACAGAATAGTAAACTTGTCAAACATTTTTTTTCATAACTCTGTTAAAAAAAATGTTTATTGTCGCGCGGCGTACCTGCTTTGTAAGAGCGGTATGCAGCGTTTAGGATTTTTAAGCATGTTTAGATGATTTCTGATAAGTTGTTATTCTTCTGGTTGTAGATTACATTAATAAATTACTTCTGGAAGTGATGAATGAATGAAATGAAAACTTTCGCCAACAAAGTATTATAAATGTGATAAAATTAACATTATTATTTGCATGTCTTTTCCATATCTCGGGACCATGGGGTCCCGGACCTTTGGGAGGCGTACGTGGGGACGAAGCCAACAGCGCAGAGGCCCTTTAAGGCACGTTAATCTAAAAGCAAGGGATACATGTGGTGGATACTATCCCCGAACGCACAATGTGATACATCCGGAGATGGTCTCCGCCAGGTGCAAAGACTATTACAGTGCAGCACTTTTGTGCTGCGATGGGAACTAAGGTCATGGGCTATAGATTTGAAAGTTGGATGGACTGGATAATGGGCTATGGGAGAGACTAGCGGACACCTGCCGTGACAATCAGTCTCAAAATTGTAAATGACAGGTGGTGACTCGCCAACTCATTGAGTGGGCCCCGCAATGGCCGCACGCACAGTGCGACAACAGGGCAACACTTTGGAGTGGCTGTGAGGTTGTCGAGAGGTGAGTCTGCGGTAGCCAGATCCCGGTAATCCGTTCAGCAGGCCGCCGGCGTTATGACATTTTACACTTCCAACCTGGAGCATAGGTCCCGCTCTTGAACTCCATTCTGGCCGGCCAATCAAGGCAAGCACAGAGGCGAGGGCCAGATGACAGGGCCCTCTGGAATAGGGGTCCGCGGTGTCGTCACTCACCGTCAGCTCGCCACAAGCTGCCCCCGCGGGACATTATTATTATTATTGTGGTGTTGTGGGCCTTTGAGTGTCGCATTGACCAGCATTGATCTATTGTGACGGCCCTTTAAGTTCATTACTAATGCCCGTTGCATCCAGAAAGTTCCAGATTCTTTGGGCCGTAATGTTTTGTACCTCATAGGGTTGCACTACGTGTCGCCCTAGGTAGGTACTTCTTTTTGACATTAGTAGTCCACAAGAACAGAGAATGTGCATTGCAGTCTCCTCTGACTCCTGACAGAACCTGCATGTCGCATCTTGTTTCTTGCCAATTTGAAACATATATGTTTGTTCAACTTGCAGTGTCCAGTCAGTATTGTGGTCACCGCGCAGGTTTTGTGCCTTTTGAGTCTTAAAAGCTCCTTAGCAGTTTTGCTGTTGAACCCTTTGATCAGAGCTTTCGAGTGTTCTTGTCCTTTAACGAACTTCCACCAATCGATTGCTCTCGTTTTTTCTAAGTTGCTGAGCAGAGAATATGCATCTCGTTTTGTGCTTCCACAGAAGGGTTCTCGGCCGACCAGGGGTGTGTCTGTGCCCTTTCTAGCAAGTTCGTCCGCTTCTTCGTTTCCGTTAATGTCGGAGTGCCCTGGTACCCATCAAAGTGTAACTTTGTTGGAGTAAACCAGTGCATTTAGGTTTGTTTTACAGTTCTGGACTAGTTTTGAGTTTGACTCAAGGGATTCTAGTGCCAGCGGAGCAGCCTGGCTGTCTGAGTTGATGTAGATAAGCTGGTGTCTTAGGTTTCTATCCAGGTTGATCTCCGCACATTTGTTGACGGCGAAGACTTCTGCCTGGAAGATTGAGGCCAATGTGCCCATGCTGACGCTAGCTCTGAGCTTAGATCTCTCACCATAGATCCCACATCCTACATCATTGCCTTTCTTGGAAGCATCTGTATACCAGATGTGGCTTCCCTCTTCGACGTACATTTGGTTGTTGATCCATTTGTCTCTAGGAGGTATTTCTACTGTGTACAGTTTGGTGAGATGACATTCGGTGTGAGCGTCATCAGTGGGCATGCTAAGGGCTCTATTCGCAAAAACCCAGGCCTTTAGATTGGTTAATGCCTGAGAGCGCCATTTTGGCCTGTTTAGCGTTCATATTCTGTAGACAGCAGTGCGCTTGGCCTCCTTTTGCACCTGCAAGTGGAGTGGTATGATGTCCAGCCGTGCATCGAGGGCCGCTCCCGGTGTCGAGGAATAGGCGCCTGTTACTGTTAAAAAGCCGTGCGTTGCAGGCTGTTTAGAGTGTCTATTGCTGTCTTTTGGCTGGTTTTGTTACACCAGACTGCGGAGGCTTAGATGACAATTGGCCTCACTACCGCTGTGTATAACCACATAGCAATTTGGATCTTAAGCCCCATCTTGCTCCTGCCATTCGACAGCATGACCACATGGCCATTTTCACTTTTTGTATAATGTTTCTCAGGTGAGGGTTCCAAGTTAACTTTTGGTCAAAGGTGACCCCTAGATACTTGACCTCTGCCGAGAACGGTATTATTTGTCCATTAAGTCTTGGTTTTGTGAGTTTATCGAGCTTCCGTTTCCTTGTGAATGGTTAAATGGCTATTACAGTCTTGCTCGGATTAATGGACAAGTCATTTTCTCTACACCATTTGAATATTGTGTTTAGAGCTCCTTGCATTAGGTTGGATATTGTGTTGAGGCAAGGACCTTTGACGATCGTCGGCATATCCTTGTGTATCAAAGTCTTGGCCTGACATGATTGCAAGAAGTTGGTCCACTGCTAGGGTCCATAATAGTGGGGATAAAACGTCTCCTTGTAGGCACCCTTTAGTGGTATAAAATTCATGCTCTATATATAGTATTGATAGTGTAACGTTAGGGTGGACTACGTCCAATGTTGGTAGGGGAAGTAAATAAGTACTACCAACTCGTTAGCAAAAATAAATTATTTATTTAAAAAAAACTAAAATTTAAGAAAGGTCGTGGGTTGACCACCCACCCAGGCCCGTCTAGATTTACGCCCGAGATCCGGTACTGCCCTGGCTGGTCGAGGGTCCGCAGCAGGTGGGTGACACTCGTCAGCACTGAAGAGGAGCAGGGGCGACGGCGGGCGAACGGCTATGGCTCCAACCCTGCCGTCGAGATGGTGGTGAAGGTGCGCTGTTGCTAGGTCGGCCGACGGCGATTTTTAAAATAGAACGACGCACCCTGTGGATTTCCAGACGTCTTAGTAAAGTGTTCCTGCTCGCTCTGCTATTGTGAACACCCTGTGATGATGATGATGGGACCATGGGAAAGCCGGTGCACCAAGCAGAAAGCGTGTTTGTGTTCACAAGCAGAGCGGAGTTACAAAAGCGAAGGAAAAGCACAGAGTAAGGAAGGAAAGAAGAACAAAGAAGTGAATTTAAATAAGTAGGAGGGTACGCACACATACTTACTCGTACCCGCCACTACGAGAACAAAGGAAATTGCAGTATCATTCTACATGGCATTTAGCAACAAGTGAAATGTATGATTTAAAAATGAATTACGCTAATTACGGAGCAAATAACAAAGGAGCTACTTTAACACTAAAACTTAAACTACTTTTCCTAATAAAATAACGTTCAACACTTTGCACTTACCAATACGTGGGTGCGGGGAATCTTTAAAGTACGAATACGTCGAGAATCATTAATTAAATTACAAAGAAAGGTGTCCGCGCACACCTTAATAAAATATATTAGTACCGCGCGCTAGACGACAGGGGTTCCCCCGTGTGCGCAACGGCACAACCGTATACGACGGCGAGGTGGCGCGGACTGGATGGCCAGTGGTCAACGGGAGGGGACAAGCGCGCGCGCAGCCGCTTCTCGATCTTTCCATGACGTCAATCAATGGACCGGTCGCGAGTACAGTCCGTACGAATAAAGTGATACATACAATACTTACCTATTATAATTATTTGATTATTTATACCTATTAATTATAATACTTTACAATAGTAAAGTAGAATAAGACGATTACTGTAAATATAAAGTTGATGAATAAAATTGTATAAATAATAATTAATTCATTTCCATAAATAATAATTGATTAAAAAAAAAGTAAAATAATAATTCATGCGTTAATAAATTAAAATCTATTATAAATAAGTTATTTTTATTTAAATTTGATTAATTTAATATGTAAAAATAATAAAATCTAAGCTTATAATTAAAACATGTACGTACAACGTTACAATGGTCAGAGTGGCTACTCTGTTCGAGAGCATGCTATGTACCCAATCTGGTGGTTTCGTCTACTCCCTTTGATTTCATACCATTGAGTATGGTCTCTGTGGGCGTATTGTCGAAAGCACCTTCAACATCAAGGAACGCACATAGAGCGGTTTGCTTTTCCTCTAGGGTTTTCTGCACCTTGTCAACCTGGTTGAAAATTATTTCGGCTACACGGCGGTTTTTGGCGCACGGCGCGATTTGGTCTATGTTTGGGGACAGATTATAGCCCCTCAGCAACAGCCACCATGCCCTGCTGACTGGGGCTGGTCCAAACAACAAGGTTATTGGGAGCCCATATGGACAAGCCTACCTGCGGCGGCCTGCTGCTTGTTTAGAGCTTATTCGTTGCCGCTGCAAAACAAAATGCGCAGGGAGGTGCAACTGTGTTAAAAAAAACCTAAAATGCACAGTCCCATGGGCATGTAATGGTAATTACGAACAATATAATATCTTATTTTAACCCGCATTTTTTGTCAAACATCTCCTATGTTAATTTTATCACATTTATAATACTTAACTCTATTAGCGAAAGTTTTACCCAACATCTTTATTTATATATTTAATTTATATTTGTATATATATCACGTCCAGAAGTAATTAATTAATGTAATCTACCACCAGAAGAATAACAACATATCAGAAATCATCTAAACGTACATAAAAATCCTAAACGTTGCATACCACTCTTACAATGCAAGTACGCCGCGCGACACAAAATATTTTTTTTAACAGAGTTATGAAAAAAAATGTTTGACAAGTTTACTATTCTGTATAGTAGGAGAACTGGGCTATTCACAGGTATTTTTTTTCTAGAGCAAATCCTCATAGTATACATTTTGTAGAGGATTTTCAAAAAAAAAATCTAAAGATTTTTTTTGAATTTTGAATTTTTCGAATTTTTTGTATGGGTGAGTGAAAATTTAGTCACAGAAATGAATTCTTCATCCTCGAATTATACGAAAATGACACCAAGCTTGATATAGTTGCGAGATGTATGAAGATATAAAGCTTAGAGTGAGGCGCGCCGGAGGCACTTTTACCCCCCCTCCCCTGCCCACCTACTGGGGGGAACCTCTTGGCAACCGGGCTAAATCAGCTCAGGTCACCCCCAGGAACACCTGTTCCAAGCGGTTTGCTTTGTCTCCAAAATGCAAGGTCCCCTTAGAAAACGGGACCTTAGATCTCCTGCTATATACCAAATTTCAACTAAATCGGTTCAGCGGCTTAAGCGTGAATATTAGTATAGTATGGATGGCTAAAAATATCTAAAGATTTGTCTACGTATCAAGGAATTGTCATGTGAAATGCGTTGGTATACATTTTACTTCAATAACAATAGTAAAATCTAGACTCCCAAAACATTTATAAATTTATACCACTCATTGGCAGAATGTTTGAGAAAACATAAATTTTCCCGTGCAACGAAAATCCAATCAAAAGTAAAATAAATTATTTTGTACGTATTTTATTTGAATATAGAAATGAAATTGCCAGGAATTTATATTTCCATGTACAAATATGAATCCTTTCATAGTTCACCTAAACTAAACTACGTTTTTCACTTTAAAATGAAAGCTGACGCACTTTTATACTGACATTTTTAGTGTCTGAATACAATCTAGAGTTTTTTTTTTTACAAGGCTGAACTATTTTAACCCCTGATGCAAAAAATTGGGATCTCAAATTTAACTAGACTATCAAACTACACAACGGGACTTAATCGCGTATTTAAGACGGTAATCGTGTGGGGGTATCGGGACGAGGGTTTTAAGATCTCATCCACATGGAATCCAGTCATTAGTAAATGTAAGCGGAAACGAATATCGACAGTCGATAAATCGAATATCGTTAGTGTTGTGTGTCGACAGAGTAACATCCCTAGTGCGCAAAACGTTCAAACTGATAAACAAGACCAAGTGCGGCTAGTTCGAAAAACTCGCGCGGCTAGAAGATGTTGATGTCAACTTGAGCCAGTCTTCTCCGAGACCACGGGGACAACGCCGTCCTCGAAACGTCGGAGGTAAATATTAAAACTTAAATACGCGATTAAGTCCCGTTGTGTAGTTTGATAAGATAATGTTTAATAATCGTGAAAGTTTAAATCAGTGTTTAACTAGACTAGTTAAACTATCTCGACCGACAATACTTTCGATAGCAAAAAACGGTACTTCATCTATATGATTTAGGTGGAACGCAGATAGGAACCTACATTTAGTGCAAATATTTTCGAGCGAGAACATTTCCCATACAAAACAGGGAACGTTTTCGAGAAAGGAACAACTCTTTAACATTTGTGATCCCATGGTGTCCCAGAGTTATTTTTGGTTCAATGCATAGGTTTCACTTACAAAATATATACAAAAAAAGACTGCAAATTAGAAATTGGCAGTTTGCCCTAAACGTATTGATTACATGGCACTAGATCCCGCATTATGAATTTAAACGATGACTAGGCGCTTAGGTACTTGTACTTAAATAAATACGGCGTTTAATACCTACAGTAAAACTTGGTTAAGTGGAAACTGGATAAATTTAATTAGAAACCTCTATAGCTGGAACTCGTGTTGAGGTACCGATACTTTAGTACTGAATCACCCATAGTCTAATAAAACATGGTCTTCTCTCCCCAGAGTGACACAAGCCTACGTCACAATAACATTGCCACTTTATATAGCGCTATCGCATATTATCATATAGCGCTGTCGCATGATGACGTAGGCTTGTGTCAGTCACGTGACCACGAAAAGACAGTACCAGGCGGAGTATATTATTATACCATGGAATTACCTTTGTCAGTGAGACAGAAAAAAAATCTTCTAAATCTAGGATCTGTACTTTCGATTTGATCCTCATAATTACTCCTGTAATTGAGGTAAAGAGTGTATTTTACCTCTTTTAGTAAGAATATATATTATTTAAAACTATACTTTTGCTCAATAGTTTTGACATTATAGCAGATCAACTTCCGTTTTATTTACTTATTATCAGGCAAATTTAATCTATTTAATCCTGCTCAAATGACTTCAAGTTCTAGTTTGGTTTTCTTATAGTTTACTTAATAACATGGCTAACATGGCTACTAATTTCATTAATACATAAAAATATATTTTAGGGTTACTTATATTGTTCAAATTACATAGAGTTAAATTTAAAAAAAAATAAAGAATACGTACTACTTTTAATTTGCCCACTCTGTAAGAGAAAAATCAAAAATGTATATCAATTTAAGAAAGTAAAAAGACACGCAATAATCTTTGTAGAATCATTCAGAGTAAATATAAAATTCAGTCTCAAATGTCTCAATTTTACCTTTTTAATATTATATGTATTTAAATCCGAATGATATCTTTTGGCAACTGAATGTTCCGGCAAGAGGCGTCATAATTGTATACTATCCCCCTTATTCATAAACGCACTAAAAACCTCAATTAGCTAATAATCGTTTGTCCTTATCTGCCATTTTGACTTATGTATTTGTAAGAAAGGGATAAAATATAATTTAACTAAATCAGGCCCGTAAAGTCTTATGAATAAAGTGGCCCACTGATTAACAGTCCGCCGAACGGTATCGACCTGTCAGTTAGAACAAATTTTTTACAGTTCCGAACAACTGACAGGCCGATACCGTCCGGCGGACTGTTAATCAGTGGGCCCCTTAACGTATGCGTTTATGTTTGGTGAGCGCAAGCACACACGGGGGACGGGACAAAAAAATATTGTTCGTAAATTCACAATTTATATTCAGCACAGATACGCCATCTAGTAGTAAATATTGATCAGTGCCTAAACGCCTGCACGCCTGCAAGAGATAACGAACTTGCCTCCCTTTGCGAGCTGTTTCTCTTATTCCCAATGCAACCATAACATATTCATCTTTCGAGTATAGTACATATGATAAAGACATTTTATCAAGACGAAAGCGGACGACCGCCTCGAAACCGGTTTTCCATACAAACGTATTCCCCATTTTCCTCTCTGGATATTAACATTATTGAAAATGATATTTCGTACATATGTTCCGAAAAGCTCATTGGTATGATTCTCCTATTAAAGTAAAAATCTAAAAAAATATAACGATCGGGCATAACTAGCTATGATTAAAATACATCAAATTTTGTAATAGTACATTACTACAGAGGCCGGGACAAAAGGGGTTGCCGGCCGAAGACATATAGACTAGGTCTGAGGCGGGCAACCCCATATTTCCCGGCGAGGTATGTATAGTGCTTTTCTCAAACATGCAATGAAATAATAATAAAAATGGATGATGATGATTGTTTCATGACCTAATGTGATAGGTTGTTCAGTGCGTGGGATTCCTATGGAGAACGGAATTTTTATTATTTTTGCGCTACGACGCACGGTTTAGGAGATCTAGCATTATAAAGTTTTTTTTGTACTTTTATTTTCTTTTTTTTAAATATTAATTAGGGGTTTCTTACAGAGGAATGAAAATTTTATAATTTTTGCGCTATGACGCACGGTTTAGGAGATGCAGCCCTATAAATATTTTTCTTTCTTTTATTTATTATTTTCTTTTTTTGTGTTTTTTAAATATGACTTAGGGGTTTCATAAAGGGGAACGAAAATTTGATTATTTTTGCGCTACGACGTACGGTATAGGAGATACAGCATTATGAAGTTTTTTTTGTATTTCTTTTTTCTTTTTTTTTTTTATATTAATTAGGGGTTTCTTACAGAGGAACGAACATTTTATTATTTTTGCGCTACGACGCACGGTTTAGGAGATACAGCCCTATAAATATTTTTCTTTCTTTTTTTTTTCTTTTTTTTTCTTTTTTTGTGTTTTTTAAATATGACTTAGGGTTCTCATAAAGCGGAACGAAAATTTGATTATTTTTGCGCTACGACGTACGGTTTAGGAGATACAGCCCTATAAAGATGAAAAAAAAAAGAAATCGTACCATAAACCAAATACTGCCTATTTTTTTTTTAAAGTGGTAACACACCATCGCACCGCACCGCGGCCCTGGAGCGTCGCACCCATAAGTGAGAGCGAGAAAGCGAAACAGATATCTCTTTCTCGCTCTCACCCATGGGTGCGACGCACCGAGGCCGCGGCGCGGTGCGACAGTGTGTTACCACTTTAATGGCTGAATGCCACGCTGGTGTGTCACAAATATCTGTGAAATGGAAATTAAAAAAGAAGACTTTGCCGGCCTAGACCTAAGACATAAGTGAGAGCGAGAAAGCGAAACAGATATCTCTTTCTCGCTCTCACCTTTTAATGGCTGAATGCCACGCTGGTGTGTCACAAATATCTGTGAAATGGAAATTAAAAAAGAAGACTTTGCCGGCCTAGACCTAAGACATAAGTGAGAGCGAGAAAGCGAAACAGATATCTCTTTCTCGCTCTCACCCATGGGTGCGACGCACCGAGGCCGCGGCGCGGTGCGACAGTGTGTTACCACTTTAATGGCTGAATGCCACGCTGGTGACTTTGCCGGCCTAGACCTGCAAGATTTGTATGAAATTCCATTAACGACCTCTTGTCCTAGCCGCACCTGAAACGTCATACTTCGCAGCATATTATAAGGAACATAACATCAATATTTCATTGAATGTTTGAGAAAAAATATTTTCTGTAATTTCAATATCCAGGGAGGAAAATGAGGACTAAAATATAGGGATGGATCAATCAATCAAAATATACTTTATTCATGTAGGCCTAGCAACACGCTCTTATGAGTCGTAATTAATCTTAATCTAATTATCAGAGCAATTTATTGATGTTAATATTATTCCATAATAAAATTGGATTATGATACATATCAAATTTAACACTAAGAATTTCACAAAAGGATCGTCAAACATTAAAAAGATTGTATAAAAAATACTAGTCTAGAATTTCTAGAATAAAATCTAAATGTAAAAAAAAAAAGCATAAGTAACAAAAGAAGTAGATAGTATTACATCGAAATATCCATTTCCTCATCAATAATCAAATATACCTAGTAAATAAATAATAATTTCGAATAACAATTAATCCCACGTTGTATTATCATTCATGTAGTCTTGTGTGGTATAATAAGCTTTAGAAATAAGTTTACGCTTTACATAATTCTTAAATTTATTAATAGATAATTCAGTCGAGGAGGATCGATCGTCCCCTCTCCTCTATCTACCACGAACCATTTAACCAAGTACTTTTCGAGTAAGTATCGAAATTGAGTGAAAATTACGAAGGTAATCATAACGTCTTAAGACAGTATAATAAAGCGAAAGCTCGCTTATATATTTTACCATTTACCTATAGCATTATTGCATTTATCTGAATACATAAATTATAAAAAGCTATCTATTTGTTCTAAAAAAAATTGTAAAATAGTAAAAGGGTAATTTTACAAAAAAAAAGTTATAAAAGAGTATGTACCTACTTAAAATTATTTTACAAACATTTTTCCGCAAAAATGTCACTTCATAAATAGACATTTGTTCAAAAACAGATTTCGCAAGTGTTTTAATTGAATTTTAAAATTAGTTCGGGAAAACTTTCGTAATTTCTCGGAACAATACAAAAGTTAATAATTTGGGTATAGGGTACATTTTACTAAGGCTTTATTAATAACTTAATCGTACAGCTTTTAAGAACTGTAAAAAGTTGGAACATAATTATAAGGGCCGGTAATAAAATAGGGCTTTAAAGTCTATTTATGATGTCCATGAGAAAACATGCATAGGGCTTTTCTTTTATTTTTTGCCATTTTATATATTGTGACCTTTTTTGCCACATTTGTGTTATTTCTAGTCAGGATCGCGAGCCCTTTTCATCCTTATAGGAGAAAAAAAGTGTCCTAAAATTTCCATACATTTTTCAAACTTTCCTTTTTGTTACCGCCATACAAATTGTATGGGGAAATGGTAACACAATAGGAACAAAACTCTGGGACATTTTTTTATCCTATTAGGATCGAAAGAGCTCGTGATTATGAGTATAACACAAAAATGGCAAAAAAGGTCACAATAAATAAAATTGGAAAAAAATAAAAGAAACGCTCTAATAACCTTAAAACATACAAAAAAAAATTGACTTGGTTACTCTGGTTACCCGCAAGCAGCTACTCTGTATGCGATAATAACAAGCCCTGGTTGGGCTGTCTACGCGGCACTTTGTGTTCGGTTTCACCACTCCTATTTAAGGCTGCGTTTAACCGTTAAAGAAGGGTTACACTGTTACATAAGAACTCCTTGTAAGATTACATTTTAGGCGTAGAATTTATTAAATATAGGTACATTCATTTGCGTTCAGTATTGATAAAAAAAAACCAATAATAGAGGACTATTCAGGACCAATAATAGAGGAAGTATTCTCCCCTTTTTATCAAAAATCCTGGAAAGGGCAGTGTGCCTACAACTAACAGAATATGTAGAAGTCAATGACATCCTGCCGCGGAAGCAGTCGGGTTTTAGAAAATCACGTAGCACAACAACAGCGTTAATAGATGTAGTCGATGACATTCTGGGTGCCAGAGACAATGGCGAAAATGTAATGCTTGTGTTGCTAGATTTTTCACGTGCTTTTGACACTATAAATACTACGCTGCTACTATCGAAGTTGGCCTTCTATGGAGTGGACACACGATCTCTTGAATGGTTTGCGAGTTACCTTACAGGACGCACACAATGTGTTGAGGTACGTGATGTTAATGGTGTAGTATCTGCATCTAATCCCCTAACTGTTACACGGGGCGTTCCGCAAGGCTTTATTTTGGGACCACTCCTATTTATTTTGTATAATAATAAAATTCTTTATTTCAGGCCAATTTGCCCATAAATTGTTAGTTATATACAGACTTACATTACTAGTGTTAGTAGATCTTAACCTAGGTCTCACAGATTTTAGACTCATTTGGGGTCCTGGTACACAGGACGATGAGCAGACGCCCAGTGAATAAGAAACGGACAGTCCCATCTCTCCGCTATATCTACCAGCAAGCTGTTGGTGCTACCCCGCAGGCGATACATTTGAGAGGCGATCCTTTTCCTCATTATGGCATGAAAATCGTCCATTCGTGCTTGCGCAAACATGCCTGACGCACTGCAAAACCGTGGTAGCCCCAACAGCATCCTGAAGCCGTTATTGAACTGGACACGCAGAGCACTGTAAGCATACTACTGTATACTGTGAGCTGTGTATAGTGCAGATGTTATAAATAATATAAATTACTGTAATTATCATTTGTACGCTGACGATATTCAATTGTATATTTCATTTAAGCCAAATGAAACTGACTCTGCAGTTGACAAATTAAATTCTGATTTAGGACGCATAGCAAAGTGGTGCATGTCGAATAATCTTGTCCTGAATGCATATAAGTCTAAATTAATGATATTTGGTTCAAATAAACGACTAAGTGATCTTGAGACTTACGTGCCACAAGTAGTTGTCATGGGTGATATCTTAGAGCGTGTTTACGTAGCCCGTAACTTAGGCCTTATTATGGATGATAAGCTGCGTTTTGAAGAACACGTCACGGAACTAGTGCGAAATTGTTTTTACAGGCTGAACGTGTTATATCGTTTTCGTGACTTTATTAAAGTAGACTTACGAATAAATCTCTGTGACTCCTTAATTTTGTCTAAGTTGGGTTATGCCGATGGTGTCTATGGTAGTTGCTTGCTGGCGCGTACTTCTACTTTGGTACAACGTATACAAAATGCTTGCGCTCGATACTGTTTTAATTTACCACGCCGTTCCCATATCACTCCATTTTTAAACAAAAATAAACTATTGAATATGTCTGCCAGGCGAACTTTACACTTCTCTCTGTTGATTTTTGGAGTCATGCATACCAAAAAACCTTCGTATTTATTTGATAAGTTAAAGTACTCTAAGCGTGAAGTGCGGGGTGCGCAGCGGCTTGTTGGTCCGAAGCACAGTACGTCTGCTTTTCGTGGCAGCTTTCGTTACGCCGCCACGAAGTGTTGTAACAATCTGCCACCTCCAATTAGAAATTGTACGTCAATAGCAACCTTTAAAATTAAGATTAAAGAATATTTAACCGATGTTCAAACTTCCACCATATGAGCTGACGTACTGCGCTAGATATTATTATTATTGTTTTTTTTTTTGGTATTAAGCTCGTTTCATGCTCACAAACACATACTTCTACTTCCAAATTGTTCAAGCACGGAATTATGTACTGTTGTCAATTAATTAACTCAACTGTCACCTCTTCTCCCATATGTTATCACTCTCTCTTAAGTTTTGTTTTATTTTATATTTTTATGTGTATTTAAATTGGTTGCCCTGAAAACCAGCGCCATGGCTAAGGACATTAGTCATCGGCATATGCTGAGTGGCATCCATTTTGGTGTTTTGTACTAGAATAAGATGTACTATAGGTTAAGCATGTATTTCAACACCAAATAAACCATTTCTATTCTATTCTATTCTATTATATTCTATTCAAAAGGCTTACCGATTTGTTTCCATCAGCGAAAATTAATTAATAGTTAAGGAAAATCATTAGTTTTGTGTTCTGTGAACCGCGCTGACTTAAATTTTGTAACTTGGTTATTTCAAAAAGCGTGTATGTAAGTCGAATATTCCCTTATAAAATAATGGCAATGAAACCATAATCTATTACACACTTATTAAACAGATTCAACTGAAACCTATTCTTATCGATGAATGGAGACACGCGCGACATATTTTGGAGAGCCTTGGTCTCAGGTGCTTGGAGCAGCGGTCACGAATAGCCGCACGCCGCATACCTACTACTGTCGCTCGCTGCGCAGCGCGCTAGGCGCGCGAAGAGATAAATAAATAAAATAAAATAATAGTATTTTATACAATCGTGATATAATAGAGAGTTTTTCAGTCAAGTACCGTGTTTAGGCAACGAAGCTTGCTGAGTTGCCTAAGTAAGGTACGAGATTGAAAAGCTTGATTATATCACTATTGTATACAATACTTTTTCTACAAGTCAATAAAAATAATACTTTAAACTAGTAGAATCATACTAAATAAACCAAACCAAAAGTATACCTAAGATAATTCGGTTATCAAAAAAGCAGGGGTACTAAGGAAGCGATTGGTACTCTGATTGAGGACATAGTTCATCAATTGAATACTAAAAAAAGGGTTGCGGGCTTGTTTCTGGACCTGAGCTCTGCATTCGACTTTGTGGACCATGATATCCTACTGGATAAACTGGAATTCTATTGTGTCAGAGGCAAGGTATTAGCTTTGTTCCGATCTTACCTTCAGAACAAGAATCAATTTGTTGAAATAAAGTGGACTCTTGATAACAAAGAAACGACTCATAGATCCAAAATGACGAGACTTACAAGGGGTGTACCACAGGGCTCCATCTTGGGTCCAATCTTTTTCATCCTTTTCACCAACGATTTAATTGACTATATGAACAGTCAACTCCCGAATAGCCAGCTAGTGATTTTTGCAGATGACACCAATGCGGTAATATCTGCTGATAACGTTACACAACTCAACGATAGAGTAAATAAGGCATTGGAACTTTTTCATACCTGGTTCAGTACCAATAAATTAAAATAAAACAGCAATAAAACAAATGCCCTGCTATTTACAACAACCGCCAATAGTAAAGATAGGCTGCACTTATTATCTAATGGGTCCAACATCCAGCAGGTGCAGTCTGTGAAATTTCTTGGCGTATTTATAGACTCTAACTTAAATTGGAAAGATGAGCTATCAGCAGTGGTAAGTTCAATAAATTCAGCCTGCAACGCACTCAGAAGCCTAAGAGACGAAATAAAATTGGCCCAACTCATTATGGTTCACTATGCGGTAGTCGAATCGAGATTAAGATATAGTGTTAAGTTCTGGGGCAATAGCTACCAATACAATTGTCATTCGGCTTTTGTGGCCCAAAAAAGGGCTCTTAGAATAAAAGCACGAATATCGCAGCTAACGTCATGTAAGAATTACTTCTCTGATTTTGGAATTCTGACTGTACCCGGTCTGTATATAGTGCTATGCGATTTGGTAAAGTCCTTGAATGAGATTGAAAACAAAGAACAACGGGAAGCTCGTCTAGCTTCAAGAAGAAAGGACTTGCCACTGACTATCAGATCAAACCTCAAGGTATTTAAGCACTCAGCAGGTTACCAGGCTATTATCTTATTTAATAAATTGCCAATTGAATTGAAGTCGCTCACAAATGCCAACTTGTTTAAAAATAAATTAAAAGCTTTTCTACTAAAGAAAAGCTTCTGTTCAGTAGAGGAATATTTATTGGAGGGCGAAACAAGATATTAGATATGTACGTACCTAGTTTTGTATACGATAGATGTAATTATATGACATTATAATAATTAATTAATTAATTGATAATGAATAAGTTGACGATGAAATGTATGTAATTAGTTAAAATAATGAGCATGGAGTATTATGTAAGATCTAATTTTAATAATTTAATGTAAATATTTAATTAGGTTAAGTTATTTATAATAGAATTTCAAACACAATGTTTATTGTTATATGAATGAATAAAATATGAAATATGAAAATATGATACGCGATACCTTCATACTGGTACCTACGCGCTCCGGCCGCCGCGGCCCGGCGGGCTGGTCAACGACACCTTCTTCCTAACTCATGAGTACTCATGGTACTTGCTCCGCGCTAAATTCAATTTTTAGACAGTTGTTTTCTCGATTTTGGCCACCGTAGCCTATGGAGACTACAAGCAACACTAAGTGGTTTTCGTAGTCTATGGATGTTGCTATATTAAGGGTGTCACATGCGCGTTTCTGATTTATGAACCAATTGTTTCTACTATACAACCAAAATTAATTAATTAATTTGAGCTATGGTTTTATTTCGTCCTCTTGATCGCGGCGAGCTGTGATTGGTCAATTTCATTATAGTTGACTAAACTGTATCGAAATGAATATTATAGTTGAGTTGGGAGCCCATACATTAAAAATACCCAATTGCAGTTTGGTATAAGAAATCTTAATTCAAGAATTACAGTCGAGTAGAAAAAATAAATTTTATTTATTTTGAGTAACGAGGACTCATAATCACAATAATATTAATACAATTACATTAAAATTACATAAAACAAAATAAATAATATTAACATAACCGCTTAGGGGCGGTCTTGCGCTGTCGTTGTATGCAGGCACGCGGCCCGATTCGAACTTTAAGATACGTCAATTAAGGGATCTAGAAACGATATGGATTAGATATGTCAGTGTCAAATGTGACGTTTCTTCAAACAAAACGTCACTTTTGACACTGACACATCTAATCCATATCGTTTCTAGATCTATTAATTGACGTATAATAAAGTTTGAATCGGGCAGACGGTGGCTGCTTTAGTATGACTCACGACAGTTTAAATTCGATTCTCCGGAACCATTAACCGTTGTTGAACATACATTGGAGTTTTAATCGATAGCTCTTAAGTTCCTCTACCCTTAGCCTTCGTTTGATATGTATCAAATTGAATGCAACACTCGAACGTGCACCTGATTTCAAAACGATATTTGAATCATACACGTACCAGTTAGCGGTAATTCGCGCGTTCGAATTGGCATGTCTATATAACACGTATAAATAAACCACACACGTTTAATGAACGAAATGAGCAACGTTCAAACTATTTGCTCGTAAACGTACCTGTTTATGCCAAAAGTTTATGATTTTATAATATACAAAGTTTGTCCAAAACATTTCATTACGCCACATTTGTTGGCGTTTACAAAAATAATAATGTCCTAAGCTCTTAAAAAACCGGCCAAGTGCGAGTCGGATTCGCGTTTTAAGGGTTCCGTACATTAAGTCCGACTCACGCTTGACTACACATTTCTAATAGGTTTTCCTGTCATCTACCTATAGGTAAAGAACTATTTTGTGTATATTTTTCAAATTTTAGACCCAGTGTTTCGGAGATAAAGGAGGGGAATGATCATTTTGTGACTATTTTCTTAAATAACTTCTAACCTAAGTAAGTATTTTAAAATTATAAAAAAAACATATTTGAAATTCTCAACTCCTTCATTTGATATATAAAACGATATAGTTTAAAAAAAATATTTTTTAACTTTCTCATTTACCCCCCAAAAGTGCCCCCCATGTTTAAAATTCATTTGTTTACGTTACATTTCCATCTTTGGGTCACTACTTTACATATGTGTACCAAATTTCAACCTAATTGGTCCAGTCGTTTCCGAGTAAATAGGCTGTGACAGACGAACAGACAGACAGACAGACAGACGCACGAGTGATCCTATAAGGGTTCCGTTTTTTCCTTTTGAGGTACGGAACCCTAATAACATCGACACATAATAACATAACTATTTTATCATTTTTTTATCCATAAAGACGACAGAGAGATAGAAGTGAAAGCACCTAATATTTGTAAAAGATTGGCGTTACGATCACGACTTAACCAATGCCTACAACAATAACTCAAAGTAAATCCAAGCAAAGGAATCCAACTCAAAAATGTAATAAGGCAATTTTCTTGAAAATCCCTAAACGTAATAATGTGCCGAAAACGTTTTCTAAATTTACACATATTGTGCTCGCGGTGGAATCGACGGGGACGCGAGCGATCGGAATACTCAATAGGGGCCGCCGCCAAAGAATTACAGGCTACGATGCCAGATAAATAAAAGATTATTATCTTGTTTTTATACCTTTTACTACCAACCACCTGAATAAAGTCTGAACTAATGGATTATTCCCAGTTTAAATTAGGAGCAAGTGTAAATATTCTTCAAAGGAGGCTTAAATAGCTAAATAACTTGGTTCAGATAGAACATTTGGAGTGCAGAACATGGGGTAAATTTATTATTTGAGCGGCGGGCCGCGGACAAAGGATTTAGGTTTGCTGAGTTATGCAAATAAATTCAACATTCTGTAACATTTGTTGGAAATGTCTTTATTTCGGTAGATTTCTTAAAAGGCCCTCAGGACTAATCCCGCATTTGGCTTTTGAATCTTCTCAGAACGAATGTTCGGTCATGCACCTGCCTGAATCTATTAAAAAATAATAAAATACTCAAACCAATATTATATTTATTAGATGAAATAAAGTTATTAATGTTCTTATTCCACTCGGAAAATGAATTCAAGTCTAACTCGATTTCTATTAATATTGGTAACTTTTATTTGATGTAACGAATTCGAATGACTGAATAAATTCTCTTTATATTTCGATATCTGCTTCTTAGGTACTTACCTAGTGTCTTAATTTGTCGATTCATCCACTTATCCTAAGCTTTTAACATTGAGTGTACACCTATCAACCCTTTATACAATTTTGAATAAGAGATAAGTAGGCTCCTTCTGATGCGGTGGCTTTTCTGCTTATTTCTAATTCAATTCTAAATTGGCATACCTGAATGTAACTATGTATATCGAATTTATGAGAGTCACCAAATTCAATAAAATATGAAAGACTGAAAACCACCGAAGTTATAACTAAATAATTGTGTTAGAAATGTACACAGAAAATCACTTTAATAATTTAGGAAATTCATGCTACACGCTATTCCTCTAGTTCAGTCTGTGCTCCAAATTAGATTCTTGTAATCATGTTATTCCGGCTGTACCTAACACAACTTTCACCGCGGACCCTTCCTCTATTTTGTGCAGCAGACAAATCAAATTATAAGAAAGTAATATTTTCTTTTTGTAAGATGAAACGGTAGTCTATCGCTTTGAATTGGCCTTTGGGCCTTGCGGACTAGGTTGCGCCTTACTTTATTATATTCAGAATGGAAGTGCCGCAATATTTCTGGAATGAATATCGAGGGAATCCCTCAAGGAACAGTTTTGGAATCCCAGCCGCCTTATTGCGCGGGAAACGACCCGAGAAGAAGTTACCATCGTTCGGTGCAACATAAAACATTTCGCTGTCTAAATTGAGAAAGGAGTGAGGAAGGAACCAAGAGTATAATGGAATCTATTTCCCAAAAAGCGGGTTTCTTTCATAGATACATATTATATTATTCCAAGAGCTAAGGTATTTAAATTATATCATATAATGTAGCATTCGTTACTTGGATAAATACTCAAATACTAGATGTAAGTACCCTAACGTACGGTACGTTAGCTTTCCTCAAAATGTAAAGGCGATTCCGTCTCCAAAGCTTTGTCTTAAAGGTTTTAAGTGCACTATATAATGTCCACGGTCCATTTGGTAGGACCTGCGTCGGACCAATCACAATAGCCTTTCAAGAAGCAAACACGGTGCGGTATTCAGTTGTCATGACGATAGTAACGCCATCGGACGTCGTTCGATGGCTCTGCAAACTGTGGGCCTTGGCATCACATCGGGATTCCAATCTCTAGCGTTTTCAATGAGAGCCGGGAAAATTGTGAAATGGGATAGAAATTGCGTCACGTTTCTAACTATGATATTTAATGAGTTTAGGCCGCTTTGAAGTTGTTATAGGATTAGTTTCTTAGGTAAAATTAATGGGTAATCCAGATTTCAAATTGAATGATATTAAAAATCTTGTAACTAACCATTATGAATAGAACTTACACTTTAAACTACAAGGGTAAAGGGGCCCACTGATTAACAGTCTGCCGGACGGTATCGGCCTGTCAGTTAGAACAAAATTTTGACAGTTCCGAACAACTGACAGGCCGATACCGTCCGGCGGACTGTTAATCAGTGGGCCCCTTTAAACAAGCTTGAAGCTTGTGTTCCAAAAGGTCGCGAGTTTTAATCTCACTCGAGGCATTCTATGTTGTTATATTTAGGAGCTATCTAGGTAGTTTTATAACAAACCAAAAATAACATAAACTAAGCATAAAGTAAGAAAATCGTCGAAACATGTTTACAAAGAACCCTTTCAGTAAATGACTATTAGAAAATAAATAAGTAAGCAGAAAATTGGTTTCCTTATATAGGTAGTGCATTACCCGTCGACGAGTCATGGTTTTTCCCAAAATTGCATCGATCGGGGACTAGGGGACACAGAAATAAGCCTTTAAGTGCTTTATTCGATTGAATAATGGAAAAGCATGGACAATGCTGTATTCCCTGCACGAGCACAATGCATATTATCTAGTGTGGCACATTGCAAAATGCAAAGAAAATTATCACTTGAGTAATTTGAATCGTAATTCGTATTATTGCAAGTTCCAATTGCAATTGTGAGAAGTAGTATTAAAAGTTTGAAAAATATATAGATAAATATATATAGATATTGCAATGTAAGAATTGAAATGTAGCAATATGTTTTTCTTATTCTGTTTAAAAAAATACTTTACCGGTATAGAGTAGGTATATAATAAGTTTTAAATAGTGTATGATACAGTGCTGCTGCAATATGCTGCTATGTATTTCACACAAAGTGTAAACGAATCTTTCCCAATTTTAATTTCATTGATAAACGAAAAAAGTCCGCCGGAATGCCCAGCGATTCCTTGCAAACTCTTAATTAAATGTAACGAAGCGTAAGTTTTCGGTTTTTGTACATTAATATTAATTGTGCGGTATTTTTTATCGAGAAAGGTGAGAATTGAATGAATTAAATCTTTAGCACGGCTATCGTTGCAATGAAAGTACTAATTCAATTAGTAATTTTCCATAATTTGGTTTTACAATTCGTTACCTATTTCAAAACTTTTATTCGCTTGTATCCCGACTGTTTCTTTCGGGTATAATGTATCTTCAAATGTAATTTTATATTGGTCAGTCTCAAGAGACCAAGCTTGCTTTAGAAAACTTTGAAATCGAAATAATGTAAAAGTAAAATTGAACCTCGACATTAAATCAATAAGTTCAAATATTAGTGAATGATTTGTGTACCTACGTTATACTTTGCCTCCCCGCAGTTATAAAAGTGATTAATGTTGTTTTAATGACTATGGATTTTCAAGCAAGTTTTATTTTCTAACGAGCTTAACTGTTTCACTGAGCCAATGTCAAACGGTGTACCTCTATGACACCGAAATCATAATATATAGGAACTTTGCTTGCTTTTTGCGTGGGGGAGATTTGTATTGATGCATTCAATTTGCACTGCGGATCAATATCAAACTATTTTACAATAAATAAAAGAAAGTTTCCGTATACTATATAAAGAGGCAGAAGGCAACAACGTTCAATGTCAGGTGTGTCCTTACTGTCACTGTCTACAATTTGCTTTCGTACTTATTCGTGCATGTGCGTTGTATTGAAGCCAAAGTTGTTTGTTTTGTTGTGAAACACTTCACAGAAAAAGTTTGGAATATCTGAAACTATGTTCTTCATTCACTGCAATAAAAAATAAATTTCCATATAAAACACTTAAAAGAGTAAAATTAATGAAATGAAATGAAAATAATTTATTTGAAACAACACAATCTTAAAATTAATAGATGACAAACATGTGACAAAGTTATGTACTTGGTTGTCCCAAAGAGCACTCAGCATGTATTGTGTCGGAGCACTTAGTACAACGACGCTGATTTTCAGTGGACACTTAAACTTATAAAATAAGAAATAAAACATTACTAACATAAACATACTAAAACAATGCGAAGCAGGTAGTATTAAAAAAGAATAATGGCCGGCATAAAAACAGAATTAGAATTTCTAGTTTTCTTTCAAAAACAGGTACTTAGCGTCTTAGTATGGGAACAGAGATGAATGAGGAATGTATTATAAACAACAGGAGGTATCATTACTGTTACCTACTGTGTACAATTTGCTTTTTTATTCGTTCAGGTTGTCTCGATATTGAAGTCGTTCGCCATTTATTGTTTATGTTAATTTTATAGTTTTTTTTGTATAATTATCATTTTTTTAAATGTTCAAAGTAAACTATTAAGTCTGGTTTGGAGCCAAGTGGTGTATGCCCATGCAATAGGCCTGTTGCAAGTAACAAAGAACCATGGAAATAATGGTTTCAACGAAACATATATGTTAATATGATTCTAAAAAATGGCCCAATCTCAGTATAAACTGAAGGATTATTAATATATTCAATAAAATAAAAGTGCAAAATTCTCCAATCGGCCATTTTTACTGAAACGCCAATCAGAAACGTTCCAAACAGTGACGTCATCAATCCATAACATATTTCTTAGAGCAACATAGACAACCTCATTGACCGAAATCTATACGTGGACACCAAAGAGTTCGAAAGGTGCAAAAAAAATGTTATTTCGCCACTAAACATTTATTACGTCCAAAAAATATTATTACACGATATAAAGTAGATATCTATTTGTTATTATTTAAATAAAATGCTAAATAATACGATATTTCAACAACAAACTTTTTTAATTATTTGGCTGAATGGAACTATCATTGCCATGTTGGCTGTCGTAACTAGAAAAATGAAAAATTAAAAACTAAAAGCGGCGTTCGGTGATTTTCACTCAAAATTTACATGTATCTAAATAATTCATCTTAAACTGCAACCGTGTGAGAGTTTTTGTGTAAAATGAGTTATTGTGATAAATATTTGTAATGTATTTATCATCCCTAATCGTAATATATGGTGCTGAATTAACAATATCATTCGGATTCAAGGGAAATTCGTAACTGTAAGTATGTAAACAATATCTACCACCCTACCACCAACTAAATGATGACGTCACAAATGGCATGCGAGGCGTTTTCGCGCGAAGTTTAAACTAGCTATAATAAAATGCAATTATCTTAAATCTTATGAGTATAACTGAAATATAGTGTTTTTCGGAACTAATACAAGTGTACCGACGATATTAAAAGGGTTTTCAAAATTTGTCATCAGGCCTATGCTATATAAACATTGCACGGTAGTTAAGGGTGACTCACGTTAGACCGGGCTTTGTCGGGCCGGAGCTTCCGGCGCTTACTTTTCTATGACATGACAGGCGATCACGTGATGCTTTCCATAGAAAACGATGCGCCGGATGCTCCGGCCCGGATACGGCCTGGTCTAACGTGAGTCATCCTTAATTCTTCAGACAATAAAGCAAAGTCCAACACATGATTTAGAAAAACCGGACAAGTGCGAGTCGGACTCGCCCACCGAGGGTTCCGTACTTTTTAGTATTTGTTTTTATAGCGGCAACAAAAATACATCATGTGTGAAAATTTCAACTGTCTAGCTATCACGGTTCGTGAGATACAGCCTGGTGACAGACGGACGAACGGACGGACGGACGGACAGCGGAGTCTTAGTAATGGGGTCCCGTTTTACCTTTGGGTACGGAACCCTAAAAATGAACAGTGATCAACATATTCAAACATTAAAAGAGACTTCGTCGACGCATTATTATTTTTTACTTAAATTATTCATATTTAAATATATTCGCTTTTACTACTAACACTGAGGTGGAAGCTTATAGTTGAAGGTTTAATAAAATATTGTGAGGCTGGTCGGGAAACATAATCAGAATGCATCCATTTATTTTTCTCGACATCATTTAATTTAACTAATACAAAAGAAAGCGGCACGACTTGAAACCGCATAGAATAATGAGTTTAGAATTGAAAAATTGCTTTGAATTTTTCTTAAAATACCTATAATAGTTTATTTTAAACGATGTGAGAGTGCTGCAGCGGTATCATGGTCGCATTTTTATCACCTGTCATGTCATGCGTCACTTTCGCACTTACATACTTGTTAGAAGGTGACAGGCATGGTGACAAATGATAAAGAGCCGGCCATCTTAGGTATTCATCAGGTTGTCGCTCGTGCTCATATTGACAGCTGAGCCAGACAAAGAATTCAAAATTTAGTGGAATCTTAAGCGTCGCGAGAGTTTAAAGGAACGAGAGGCATCTTTGCTACAAAATGAACCAACATTTTTAAACTGAACATGGGACAAATCTTATCAAAAAATAGTATCAAATATATTCATGAATTTTTTCACGTTTTCTCTACCAGCTAGAGTTGAAAAACTACCGATGTGTATGTGCATTTACTGTTTATTGGTATATTTCTGTTTCTTTCCAACTAAAGTTGTACGTTATCGTATCACGAATAAAACATACTTCAAATTCTAAAAAGCCTTTCAAAGTTAATGAGGTGAAAATATTTGAAGGCGCACACAAAACGACTGATTAACTTTTACGTGCAAATTAGTCGGCGCCGAAGTTTCTGAACTTGGAATATTGTTATTAACGTCGGCAAGAGCTGGCGTTATCAACAACACTCAGTTGCTAACTAGAGCTTTGGAGCTAAAGAAAACAATACTGTACCTAACCATGTCTGAAAAGTTAGAGTTATCATTATCATAGATCCTTGGTATGGATTGTATGAATTTTGACAACCTGTCTGACCTAGTCGGTAGTGATCCTGTCTATAAAACCGATGGGCCTGGGTTAACTAAGCAAAACTTGTTGGTACTATGGATACTACCTAATTGAAGATATATTTACTTAAATAAACAAATACACATTTAAATAGATGGACAAGATCCATACATAACTCAGGCACAAGTATTCGTGAAACACACAGTAAATCCCTTACCACGATTTCAACTCAGATTTTACGAGTCGCCTGCTTGCCGCTAAAGCCTTTCATTGACGAGACACCGATAATGGGTCGTCCAACAATGAGGCTACGTAGGCCTGTAGATATAGCCTGTAGGACACTGCAGTCGAGGGCCCATCGCGGGCCGAAAGTTGGCTAATTAACAACCCACTCAATGTTCCGAACAACAAACTACCTGACTGTCTAGTTAAAAACACCCTTTTTTACAAAGCCTTTATAAAATAATAAAACTCTTTTGATTAAGAATTAGAAGCAAAATATTTATACTCTTTTTATTTGTAATTTGAAGTAAATTTAGGTAGAAAATAATTTGTGTTTCTTAAAAACGATATTTGAGACCCGATAGGATTTGCCAGGCTTATTACTATTAGCTTGCAATTCCGTGTTTCCAGGATTAGTTAGTAAGTTAGGTTAGTTTGTAACATGGCAAACCTGCATGTACAGCCACCGCGCGCACTGGCCGGTTGGAAATAAAAAACTAAGGGTTTCGCCGTCTTTTGTTTTTTCTTCGTAAATTTTTCCTTTGGAAATGTTGCCGGATATAGCACAATTCTGTAATTATTATTTTAATGCGACTGTATGGTTATAATTAGTGATAAAGTTTAATACTAGGGCTGCCACTAATGCAGGTAAAGTTTGTATAATTGTATATATAGCATTAAGTTTAGGTTTATGTTGAAATTAAACCTAATCCAAGTCTTATTTGTACGAAATGTACGTCACTGGTTCTCGTAACGGAATAAGGCTTGGGTTAGGTTTCGACTACAAGTCTAAGAACGTACGATTGTTCCAGCCCTTCCTTCTACCTTTAAATTGAAGAGCTACTTATTACTGTTGCTGCTTATTATTTGGACGTTTGCTGCTGAAGCTTTTCTTTACCCACGGACCTCGCTGAGCCTGCGTTGCCAAAGCTGATTCCCGCACCCGCGGCCTAAGTTGATCGTACGGTTCGACAAAGAATGGGATTCAAGAACGTTAAGGCCAGTGACGATATTTTATTGGTTTAGATTCAAGTACTGACAGAAATTAGTTTATTTTATTGTACATATTTTCATATTATATTATTTACTACAAAGAACCTAGTTTTCATTTACCGCTCTAGCTAGCCGGTTACATTGGCGCCCAAAGGGTTTTCTGTCAGTACGTGGGTCTTTAAGTACTTGGATTGGGTTATGTACATACTTGTAAATACTATGCGTGTTTGTACATACCTTATTTTTTATTGTGTGGACTATTTTTCTTAGTTCTGTGTATGTATTAAGCATATAGGTACTAGATTTATAGCGTTACCTATATAAGCACATATTATAACATAGTATATAGTACGTTATGTACTATCTATTTGTATGTGTGTCTGTATGTTTTTCTTTTAAATAGTGTGTTTTATTTGTACATGCGTTGTGTCATAGGGATTTAAAATGGATTTGTCTAGTGTAAATGTAAATATGTTAAATAAGTCTGAACTTATTTACGAAATAAGTATCAGGCAAGAAAAGCCTCTCGACACGGTTGTAGAACTGAGACAACAGTTGAGTAACTTGTTGATTAAATATGCGGCTGAGGACTTGCCCTCTACTTTTTCAGTCGCCGATGACTTGACAGGCGCTGAAAAATCAGTTTCCTTCATTGAGGATAAAATAATTCTATACGAAAGTACCGGTGATTCAAAACTTGTAAATAAAATTCAGGCCTATCTTGTGCATATATATATGCGCCTTCAGCGTATTGATATTTCGGACACCGAGGAGCATTGTAATACTTATAAAAGTCTCGTATCGAAATTCAGCGCCTTAAAAATGCGTTTTGATACAAAAAATGGCAACATCAGCGATTCTTCGTCTTCATTTGTTACCGCGAGCTCTGATAAAAGTTCAGAGGATAAAGTAATTGTTCATTGTGACAGGGCGGTAACTAGCGAGTTTCGGAAGTTTACATACGCGGGTAAAGGTTGTCCGCGTAGTTTTGTGCAGAAGGTTGAGGAATTTGCGATGTCTAGGAACTTGCCTACTGGTACCTTATTAAAACATTCCTATGAAATGTTTACGGATGCAGCACTTCACTGGTTCCGTGCTTACAGGGACAGTTTTTCCACCTGGGAAAGCTTAAAAGTAAAACTGTTTGATGATTTTGGTATTCTGGATTATGACTATAAACTAATGCGTGAAATTCAGGACCGTACTCAGGGTAAATATGAGTCGGTCGTTGCGTATTTTGCCGTTATGTCTGGTTTATTTGGCCGACTCAGCTATACTATGTCGGAGACGGATAGGTTGAAAATCTTACTTAGAAATATCCGTCCTGAATACGATTGTATGGTAGCTCAATCTGATATTAAAACTATTGAGCACTTGAAGGCTGTATGTAGGAAGTATGAGGCGTGCCTTGATCGCTCGAGGAACTTTAAGGAGCCTCCTACTGCCAGTCAGTCCTCTTTGACTGATGATTTTGTATATAAACCTGTAAATAGTAAGTCAGTAAATATAGTTAGTTCAAGTAAGCAGTTTTGTATGCGCTGTAGAGTGAATGGCCATTCTTTGCGTTCATGTAAGGAACCACGCAAGATGTGCTTTAAATGCGGCCAAGATGGCTACCGCAGCACTGAATGTCCTCAGTGTAACAAGTCTACTCGTACTACTAGTGTACCAAAAAACGAGTAAACGAGGATCAAAGATTGGATGTAAATAATAGTGATAAGTTTTCACGTCGCGAGTGGGAAGATTGGCTATCAGTTGTTCGTCTTTTCATGTTGTCATGTAAAACATCTTTGATCCTCTTTGATGATCAAAATGATCACGATCGGCCTTATGTAAATATTAATGTAAATAATTTGTCTCTCTGCGGTCTCTTGAACAGTGGGAGTTCTCTTACTATACTTGGTAATAATTCTCACCATGTTTTACTAGAACAAGGTTTTTTTCTTAACACATCACACAAACTCTCTGTGCGAGTTGCTAAAAAACAGAACGCTTCCGCTGACTCTATTGGTTACATTGACTTATCAGTATGTTTTGATAATAAATGTCTTAACATTACTGCACACGTTATCCCTGATATTTCTTCACATTTAATACTTGGTGTTGATTTCTGGAAAGGATTTGACCTTTTACCTAAATGTGTTACACACGCTAAATTGATGCGAGCTTCTAATTGCTCTACTTTAATTGCGAATAATGATAATAATACTACTAATAATAAACAAGTTTTTCCTTTCGAAGACTTGTCTCAAGAACAACAGGCTCAAGCGAATGATATTATATCGCGATTTCGTGAGGCGTCGACGGAATCTAGTCCACTCGGTCGCACGCATTTGGTTGAGCATCGTATTGACACTGGTGAACATGAACCGATCAGGCAGAGATGTTATAGACTCTCTCCTGAAAAACAAAAAGTGTTGGTAGAAGAAGTTGACAAGATGCTTGCTTTAGACATCATAGAGCCGTGCGAAAGTCCGTGGTTGAGTCCTGTTCTTGTTACTCCTAAAAAGGATGGAAGCTGGAGATTTTGTTTGGATAGTAGAAAACTTAACTCAGTTACTAAAAAAGACGCATATAAGCTGCCTTTTATAAATGAAATACTAGACAATTTACGTGATGCAAATATCTATCTAGCATTGATATTGCCAAGGCGTTTTGGGAAGTGCCTCTGCGCGAAGAAGATAGGGATAAAACCGCGTTCTATGTAGCAGGCCGTGGCATGTATCGTTTTAAGGTCACCCCTTTCGGTCTTACGAATGCGCCAGCAACCCAGCAACGCCTAATGGATATGCTATTTACTCCTGAGTTTGAAAACCGCGTGTTTTGGTATTTAGATGATATTATTGTAATATCAAACAGTTTTGATGATCATATTTCCTTACTATCCCGAGTTTTGGACAAATTAAAATTTGCCCAGCTTACAATTAATTATGAGAAATCTGCGTTCTTCCGACGTGAGTTAAAATATCTAGGTTATATTGTTGACCACAAAGGCTTAAGAACGGACCCTGATAAAGTGAAGGCGATTCTTGATATTCCCGTTCCTACCACGAGACGAGAATTTAAAAAGTTTCTTGGTACGGCTAGCTGGTACAGGCGTTTTGTACCTAATTTTAGTACTTTGGCCGCTCCTCTTAATATGCTTACATCTACTGGTAAAAAAGCTTCTCCATTTAAATGGAATGAGGAGGCTAACATTGCTTTTGACAATATAACGCAAGCACTTGTGTCTAGTTCTGTTTTGGCTTGTCCTGATTTTTCAAAAACATTTTCTGTCCTTTGTGATGCTTCAAATTACGGGATAGGTGCTATGCTGACACAAGATGAAGACGGTATTGAAACACCTATAGCTTATTTTAGCCGTTCTTTATCGAAACAACAACAAAATTATTCAATAACGGAACGTGAACTTTTGAGCGTTATTCTAGCATTAGAACACTGGCAATGTTATTTAGATAACGGTCAGAAATTCATTGTATATACTGACCATGCGGCTCTCAAATGGTTTTCAAGTTTAGACAACCCTACTGGGCGTTTGGCTCGTTGAAGCGTCCGTTTGTCTTCATTTAATTTTGAGATAAAACATAAAAAGGGTAAAGATCATGTGGTACCTGATGCTTTATCGCGCTCAGTACCAGTCGATTTGGTTTATGTTCAGTCTAACGACGACTGGTTTAATAACCTCTTACAAGGTTGTCAGGACAAACCTTCTGAATTTCCTGACTACAAAGTTGTAAATAATAATTTGTACAGACTTAAGCGAACTAGTTCTTTTCTGACTTCTGAATATGATTGGAAACTGGTAATTCCAAAAGAAATGAGACAAGATATTATCCATGAGAATCATTCACAGCCTACTGCTGGTCACTTTGGTATTTTTAAAACGCATAAAAGGATTTCTTTGCGTTATTTCTGGCCTGGCATGTACAGGGACATCAGTAAATACATAGCAAAATGTGAGACATGTTTAGCCTATAAGTACCAGAATCATCAAACTTTGGGCATAATGGGCAAACCAAAGGAGTGTTGCAGACCGTTTCAGTGTTTGTCTATTGACCTTGTTGGCACATTACCAATGACTCGTAAACAAAATCGGTACATTTTAGTTGTCAATTGCTGCTTTTCCAAATACTGATTAATATTTCCAATTAAAAAGGCAACGTCTGATATAATTTGTAAAATTTTGGAAGATTTTGTATTCTTGGTACACGGTTTTCCACGGACTGTTATAATGGACAATGGTGCTCAGTATATAAGTAATGATTTACAGGATCTTTTTAGTAAATATCAAATTCCTGAAGTACATTTTACTCCTAAATATTGCCCTCAAGTAAATTCTGTTGAGCGATACAATCGAACCTTAATGACAGCTGTTAGCTCGTTTGTAGAGAACGATCATAGAAATTGGGATCTTAATATTCCTAAAATCCAATTTGCTATGAACACCAGTGTTAATGAAGTCACTGGGTTCAGTCCAGCTTTTCTGGTGTACGGTAGAGAGCTTGTCCCTTGCGGGTCATTCTATGGTGCCCGCAATTCAAGTGAAGTCGATTATGACGACCTCATTTTTGCACCGCGTGATAAATATGCTGAGAACTTAGGCCACTTGTCCCCTATTCTCAACAAAGTGCAGGCTGCAATTTGGGATGCACATGTAAAAAATTGTAAATATTATAATTTAAGGCGTAAACATGCAGAGTTTAATGAAGGCGATGTTGTTTGACGTCGTAATTACCAGCTTAGTGATGCTGGTAAATATTTTACTGCAAAACTAGCGCCCAAATTTGTAAAATGTACTGTATTAAAAAAATGTTGCGAACGCAACCTTTATTTGTATAATACAGTAACTAAACGCAGCCGTCGGGCTCGGCTAGTATTTGGAAGCTTTTTCTAAAGCACCAATAGGAGCGCTCCACATATTATGTATCGCGGCCAATTAGAGGCACCCAAATCTTAACCACTATTTTCGGACATTCAAATTATGCAAATCACTCTTTCATCAGCCTCCATACGATTACCACACCACTTTTACATTTAACCGTTTAGTCAAGGAACCCTTGTAAACCAGTACCTATTGAAATTATAATAGTTTACTTCAAATCGAAGCTTTTTATTTGAGTCGTCGAGATCCTGACCTGCACGGCGGCTACATATGGTCCTTCGAAGCCTTCAAGACAAGGGAAGATTTGACCAACAACGGGTTCTTCGTGGAAGTGGACTTTGACCATACTTCGAAATCGTCTTCGTTGTCTTCAGTTTCTTCGGCTTAGGAAGAACACGCAACGGACGTCGAAAGCAAGGGGTCCCAGCGTCTACCGGCATAAGGGAGGCGTTCGTTGGACATCCACCACATCGAGGACTTCAGTTCCAGTACATCGCATCACCTGAATACGTAGGACTAGACAGAGTGAGTTCGTTCCAATTTCCTTCCATTTCCCTTCTATACCTATCTTTCTTGGAATTAAGAATAGCTCTATACGTATCAGGCACAAATAATTCATTTTCATACAAATCAATTGCTAAATACATTTAAAACCATAATTCATATCGATAAAATAGCTTAGCTTCATATAACTTCGCAGTTAAAATCTTATTACATATTAAAAAGCCGTCTCCATCGCTTATTATCAATTGCCTCAGTAACATAAAATTGCTAAATCATCACATTCCGCGCGCAGCTGCTTATCTACTCCGCTTCTTTTGTTCTCGTCAGTTGCATTTTAACTCGTTAGTGATCACACATATTAGGTAATTGCATTTTTAAATTTACGTCTTAATCAATATGGCTGACACGTTAAAGGAGTTAGTTAGGAAACGTGGCAGTTTGAAAGCTAAATTAACTTTGTTTAACACATACATTAATGTGGCTAAAACGTGTGAACAATTAAGTGAGTTACAAATAACGGAGTTGCAGTGTCGTTTAGATAAAATAGAATCGGTATACCCAGAGTTTGACGCTTTACAGATGGAGATTGAAGCGTTAACTGAGAAACCCGACGAAGCATATGCGGAGCGGGAGCAGTTTGAAAGCCAGTTCTTTGTGTTGGTTTCGACTGCTCGACTTCTTTTGACTCCTACGGTGCAGTCGAGCGGCGGTCGGCCCGGGCCCGGGTCCGCGGCTTCCACGTCGTGCGGCGCCGGCCGGCAGGACTTCGTTCGTCTGCCCAAGATTGATCTGCCTCACTTCGATGGGAACTATCAGCATTGGCTCGGCTTTAGAGATACGTATATTTCACTTATTCATAATAATCCCGCTATCAATGACATAAGCAAATTTCACTATCTTCGTGCATCTTTAAAAAGCAGTGCCGCCCTTGTGATTCAAAGTCTTGATTTTAGCAGTGATAACTATCATAAAGCGTGGCAGTTAGTTTCTGAGCGGTATGATAACCCGCGCCTTTTAATTAACAATCATATCCAGGCCCTGTTTAACCTTGAACCGATGCAACACGAATCGAGCTCTTTATTACGTAACATGGTGGACGTAACTAATAAAAATTTGCGTGCGCTTGGCACCTTAGGGGAGCCCACCGACCATTGGGACACCTTAGTTATCTATATAATGTCTAAGAAGTTAGATCTAGTAACTAAGCGTGAGTGGGAAGAGCACAGAAACCTTTTAACAGGCTCGCCGACGTTGCAGCAATATATTACATTTCTAAATAACAGGGCTGACTTACTCGAATCTCTTGGTAATAATAACGTCAATAATAGCGGTTACAAGACATCGAAACATAAATTGCATTCACATAACGAGCCACAAAAAACACATAATTATCTTACAGCTACAAAAAACAATGCTTATCGCAAACCTATTGTTTGCCCTTATTGTAAACAAGATCATTTCTTATTTAATTGTGAATCTTTTCGTAAATTAGACATTGATAATAGGATAAAAAATGTAAACGGTTACTCAGTATGTAAGAATTGTCTTAGGCCGGGACACTTAGAAAAGCAATGTGTGTTATCTCATTGCAAATACTGCAAACTTAAACATAACACTCTTTTACATAAACATGTTGACAAAGAGTCTTCTAGCAGTGACGTTCCGGTGCCAGATGTTCATTTTAGCGGCAACATTCAAACTAAAGTGTTTAGCCCTACTAAGACTTCCGGACTACTGTCCACAGCGTTGGTGCACGTGAGTGACGCGAATGGAGTGCTTCGTGAGGCGCGTCTACTCCTGGACAACGGGTCTGCCACCAACTTCGTGACGCAGGATCTGTGCGGGCAGCTTGGGCTAGCGACACGCAGCGTGGGAGCCACGATCACAGGTATCAATGAGCAACTTTCACATTGTCCGGAGTCTTGTGACATTACAATTCATTCACTTCATAGTAACTATACGACGACCGTAAACTGCTACGTTGCCAACGTAATAAATACATCTATGCCGCCTTGTCGCATAGATCTTACCAACATACCTATTCCTGCCGACATCACATTGGCAGACCCATCATTTTATGAGACTTCCGCTATCGATATTTTAGTCGGGGCGGAAATATTTTGGGACGTCTTAGGTACCGCGCGTATTAAGTTAGGTAAAAATAAACCTCAATTACGCGAATCATCTTTAGGTTGGCTCGTGTGTGGCTCCATACCTGCCTACAACAAAAACACAAACGAATCTTATTTTTGTTCGTTCATCACACATAATGATGACACTAATCTCACTCGTTTTTGGGAATTAGACTCGGTGTCTTCTACACATTGCATGTCTTATGAAGAGCAAGCGTGCGAAAAATGTTTTTTAGAAAATACCATTCGCGATCAAGATGGCCGCTTCGTTGTGACATTACCTTTAAAAGAGTCACCGGAAGTACTTGGCGACTCATATCAAATGGCCAAGCGCCGTTTCTTGGTATTGGAGAAACGGCTCGCACGCGACGCTGCCTTCAAAACCTTATATTTTGATTTTATTCGCGAGTACATCGACTTAGGTCATATGAGCGAAAATCAATCATCATCATCATCATCTGCTGAGCTCCCATTAGACATAAAAAATGAATTTCTATCTTTTGCATCGTCACTTACAAATTTAAATAAACTTAAAATAGACCGCTGGGTATTCAGTGACTCACCTATAGAAGTTCAAGTACATATATTCACAGATGCGTCAGAGCGTGCATACGGCACCTCTGTCTATGTCAGGACTGTGGACGGTAGCGGAGCAGTTTGCGTTCGTCTTATAGCGTCAAAAAATAAGGTCTCCCCGCTTAAGCCCTCCACAATCCCAAGGCTGGAGCTTTGCGGCGCGTTGCTTGGCGCAAGACTCTGGACAAAGGTCATTTCATCACTGACCGTGAAGGTTGATCATAGTTACTTTTGGTCTGACTCTATGATCGTGCTGGGCTGGCTCGCAGGGCCATCTAATAGACTTAAACCGTTCGTTCACAACCGTGTGAATGAAATTCAAGAGAGTACACGCGAACAAGCATGGAATTATGTACCCTCAAAGCTGAACCCGGCAGATCTAGTGTCACGAGGAATGAAGGCTGATGACCTCAGCATGTCCACCTTATGGTGGACCGGTCCAGACTTTTTACATCACTCCGTCATTCAATTTCCTACAACGCCTAATACAAAAACAGATAACCTACCAGAAGTGTCACTTCATATAAACATACAAACAAACATAAACGAAAATAACAATCTTATAACTAAACTTATCACTAACAATTCAAAACTTACAAAACTAATACATATCGTAGCATATATTTACAGATTTATACATAATTGCAAAAATAAAAATAATAAACTTACATCAAATTTAACATACACAGAAATAAAATCAAGTAAAACTAAACTTCTACAACTGGCACAGCAAGAATCATTTCCTGAAGAGTACAAACTCTTATCTTTGGGCAAGCCCTTACAGCCGAAAAGTAGGCTACTTTCGTTAACGCCCTTCTTAGACGATCAGAAATTAATACGGGTCGGTGGTCGTCTTAATAATGCTTACTATAGTTACGACGTTAAGCACCCAATCTTATTGTGCAGCAGGCATCACCTTACCAAACTGCTCTTTGATATGCAACATATGGCATTATTGCACGCCCCGCCTCAGCTCTTACTAGCAAGCATTCGGCAAACATATTATCCGCTCGGCGGAAGAAACCTGGCGCGCCACTTAGTCCATAAATGCGTTCGCTGCATCAGGTTCAAGGCTAGGCCTCTTCAAATGTCTATGGGCAACTTACCTACCGATAGAACACAATTAGAATATCCCTTTTTACATACGGGAATGGATTTTGCCGGACCAGTGCTGATAGCTGATCGAAAGGGTAGGGGTAGCAAAACAATTAAATCATATATTTTAGTTTTTGTCTGTCTTTCAGTCAAGGCTCTTCACTTGGAACTTGTCACAAGTCTAATGACAGAGTCGTTCCTTGCTGCTCTCCGCCGCTTCATGAGTCGTCGGGGAAAGCCTCAAACTCTGTATTGCGACAATGGGACTTCGTTTGTCGGGGCATCAAACGAGCTCAGTAATTTCTTAAAAAATAATCACGATAAGTTGCAGTCAGGTAAGGCAGAAAATCTTATTAACTTTAAATTTAGCCCGGCTTACTCACCTCACTTCGGCGGACTTTGGGAAGCCGCAGTAAAATCAACAAAATATCACCTCAAACGCATTCTATCTCTTACACACTTAACGTATGAAGAATTAAATTGTTGCCTGATTCAGATAGAAGCTATTTTAAATTCTAGGCCCCTAACCCCCTTATCTTCTGATCCATCTGATCTGACCTACCTATCGCCCTCTCATTTCCTTATTGGACGTTCTCTTCTGTCAGTCCCGCAAGAACCTCTGACTGAAGAAAACATCTCGCGGCTTGAACGATTCCAGAGAGTTGAAAAACTCAAGCAGCATTTTTGGAGCCGCTTTTCTAATGAGTATGTTACTCTCCTCCAGCAGAAGACGAAGTGGCACACCTCAACGGACCAGCTGCAAGTTGGGACTATGGTCTTAGTCAAGGACCGCGCACTTCCTCCTCTCCTGTGGCTGCTGGGACGCGTCACGAAGCTGTACCCGGGCACGGACAACGTCACCAGAGTCGCCGACATACGCACGAAGAAAGGAGTCATCCGTAGGGCGTACAACAACTTGTGCCCCCTCCCTATTACTTAGTTAATTCCACAACTTCCATTTTTTTTATTGTCTTTTTTTTGTTGAGTCTCTCAACGCCCGGGAGTATGTTGCGAACGCAACCTTTATTTGTATAATACAGTAACTAAACGCAGCCGTCGGGCTCGGCTAGTATTTGGAAGCTTTTTCTAAAGCACCAATAGGAGCGCTCCACATATTATGTATCGCGGCCAATTAGAGGCACCCAAATCTTAACCACTATTTTCGGACATTCAAATTATGCAAATCACTCTTTCATCAGCCTCCATACGATTACCACACCACTTTTACATTTAACCGTTTAGTCAAGGAACCCTTGTAAACCAGTACCTATTGAAATTATAATAGTTTACTTCAAATCGAAGCTTTTTATTTGAGTCGTCGAGATCCTGACCTGCACGGCGGCTACAAAAAAGTATCACCTCTTGTAATTGAACTAGCTGATTCTAATGGGCGTGCCCTAGGTAGATGGCACATTAAGGATCTGAAATTGTAAATATTGTATAATATAGGTAATTTAAAGTTTTTTTTTGCTTTCTGGATTTTTCCTTCACGTTGTATTCTGGAAAATTCTCCTGGGCGCGAGGGGTACTGTAACATGGCAAACCTGCATGTACAGCCACCGCGCGCACTGGCCGGTTGGAAATAAAAAACTAAGGGTTTCGCCGTCTTTTATTTTTTCTTCGTAAATTTTTCCTTTGGAAATGTTGCCGGATATAGCACAATTCTGTAATTATTATTTTAATGCGACTGTATGGTTATAATTAGTGATAAAGTTTAATACTAGGGCTGCCACTAATGCAGGTAAAGTTTGTATAATTGTATATATAGCATTAAGTTTAGGTTTATGTTGAAATTAAACCTAATCCAAGTCTTATTTGTACGAAATGTACGTCACTGGTTCTCGTAACGGAATAAGGCTTGGGTTAGGTTTCGACTACAAGTCTAAGAACGTACGATTGTTCCAGCCCTTCCTTCTACCTTTAAATTGAAGAGCTACTTATTACTGTTGCGGCTTATTATTTGGACGTTTGCTGCTGAAGCTTTTCTTTACCCACGGACCTCGCTGAGCCTGCGTTGCCAAAGCTGATCCCCGCACCCGCGACCTAAGTTGATCGTACGGTTCGACAAAGAATGGGATTCAAGAACGTTAAGGCCAGTGACGATATTTTATTGGTTTAGATTCAAGTACTAACAGAAATTACATTATTTTATTGTACATATTTTCATATTATATTATTTACTATAAAGAACCTAGTTTTCATTTACCGCTCTAGCTAGCCGGTTACAAGTTTTCAGATTTTTCCCTCTATATGCACCTAATAGTCTACCTTGATGCCAAATATCAAGTTTCTAAGTGATCTAGAAGTGGGGTAGGTTTTTGGTATATAAGTATTAATTGATTTTTTTCCATCGAAATATCAATAATTTCAAGTTTTCAGATTTTTCCCTCTATATGCACCTGATAGTCTACCTTGATGCCAAATATCAAGTTTCTAAGTGATCTAGAAGTGGGTTAGGTTTTTGGTCTTTATGTATAATTTTTTTTTGCTATGGAAATATCAATAATTTCCAGTTTTCAGATTTTTCCCTCTATATTAGTTAGTAAGTTAGGTTAGTAATGTAGGTATTTTTTTTTAAAGAAATATAAAAAGTTAACTCAACTTATTTTGCAATCATATTTGTTTATTACATAATAATACAATTTTGCTATATATACATATTATTATTTTTTTCTATTATATTAATTAATTAGATATTTAGGTATCCCAACAGCTACTTAAGGTCAGGTGAGTTAAGAGGAACTATGGGGGAAAGTGGACACTAGTAGGGAAAATAAACAGTTAGAGATACTTAAAGAGATATTATAAACTAAATTAAATGATAATACAAAAAAATAAAGCTAATTCATAAATAAAATTAACTTAAAATATTTACGTAGAAGGACTTTTCTCATACCATTTCTCTTACCCCGAGAAAAATAAGTATGTTTCCCTTACCCCACCTTTCCTAACATATAATATATTAATAAAATAATATTGTCACTGTTAACGTCATAGATTCTTCGAGCAACACCGGCTTCCGACACATCGGAAGGGAGGGGCCCAAGCGATATCTCACCGTACAAATCTTTCTGCCATTTTTCGCGGGGGGAAAGGTGCACACAGTCGCACTTCTCACACACTTACATACAAAATCCAATCTGTAATGACGACACAAATACATAGAAAATGACACACGTCAAAGACAAATCTTGCAAACCTCGATCTCTTTTTGTGTACGGACGAGTGACAAGTGTCACAACACGCACACTAACACATTTTCGTTGAAGTATGTTATTGTATTCTGAGAGATGAGAAGTCGGATTTGTCGCTTGACCGATCCGCAATTTGTACTGAGCGAGCAAAATCGATAAATCCAACAATTACATGAGACTAATATATAATAATTGTGTTTGAATGTAATTAAACGCATGATATGTAAAAAAAAAAATTACAAGTGAAATGTAACACTTTCTTTTTGTAAATTTGATGTCCCCGACCTCTTTTTATAACAAAAAACCGAGCAAACAGGCATTTTTGTGCAGCAGTGTTCACGCGCGCGTCTGGACTCGGTCTAGTGAAAAATCCAAGTGCAACTAGTTTTATTACCCGCGCTAGATTAGATTGATGCGCTAATCTTGTACCTCGGCAGTGGGGAAATAGTGCGAATGCCGCCTCCCTTCCGTGTTGCTCGAACCATAGATTCGCTACGTGCATGACTGTCACGCAACCTAGCATCCACAAAACTATGGGCAAACGTCAATTCACTACATCTTATAAAACTACTCCAAAACTCGAAAACTACTGAACGGATTTTCACACGATTTTCATCTATCAAGAGAGTGATTCTTGAGGAAGCTTATTAGGTATTTCCTAATAATAGAATTTTAAAACTAGGAGTGCTGAGTAAAAATTGAAAAATGCTTTCACACTTACAATCATAACATATAAACTCAGCCGTAAGAAGAGTGTAAAGTAAACCTGTTTTGTTGAAGACAGTTTATTTGCCGTGAAGTGCGGAAACAACATTTCTCGGTGCAAACCGAAGTGCTAGACGTGTTCCATTGGTTTCGCGAGTGAGAGTGAGTAGAATTCATGGCTATATATTTTAACACAGAATTGTATCTCGTCGCTTCCTCATTATCGCAATAAAAAATGACATAGCCGTATTTTATTAAAACACCAACCTATTGAAAAAACTTCACAATATTTTAAAATATTTAACTTTTAACCCTTAATGGGCGTAAGGATGTTGAAATTATGCAATAGTGAACACTATTAGGTAATAAAAAAATCCTAATTATTTTGAGAAATTCCCTGTGGCTTAATGAGAGGTGCCTTCCAAAAACAAGAAACTATTATAGCAAATTCTGGAATGTAAGACTAAACTAACAAGATCGTTTAGAGCGGCAGTTATCCTTTCGGGTTTGTTCTACTTGGTGCATAGACCACAGGCGTAATAATAATGAGATAGTAACTTTTTAATTCCAATTAAGTACAACCCACACACAATTAGTACCTCCACTAGAGATTTATAGCAATGTTAGCTAATCGAAGCATTTTATTAAATGAATAAATGAGATAGTAACTTATTAATTATTTATTAAATGAATAAAGGAGATAGTAACTTTTTAATTCCGATTAAGTACACCCACACACAATCAGTACACCATTCTCTAGAGATTTATAGAGTCTGGCTACTGAAATATTACACAAATGTTTGGCGGGAAATTCAAAAAATCTTGGGCTGGTCACACTTTGTGTAGTAGGAAATATAGTTTTGATACTAGAAAATATTTTTGATTTTCTGTGCACACGTAAGGTACCTAAGGTTATAAGTTAAATATACGTTGACGTGCACTCAAAGTCAGCTCACATAATTTCTACTACTATGTAAAGTACAGTCAACAATAAACACATATGTTAACACTTTCTCACCATATACCATTGTAACAAGGCGAAAAATGAAATGTAGTGTAAATAAGACCTAGCTCTATAATACCGTAATATTAATCCATCACCAAAAAAATACATAAGTACTATGCCTTATATGCTAAATGCTAAGTATCAAAATATTTATAGAGCACCAACCTTCTAATTTGTTTACATTTGTTTAGGAGTTGTAAACATTGCAGTTTTTCGTTATACAACGCTACACGTCGACTTCGCACATTGTCGTAATTATTTACGAGCTTAAATAATAGTTTGCGAACCACACTCAGTATAGACATTATTAATATTAATTTAAAATAAACCCCTTATAAACCGCAAACAATTTCAATTAATGACATAAATTAACAACTGACTTTTATAGCTTTTTTTAAAATCATAGACAATTGGTGATACAACAACGAAATATCTGTCAACAATTTTTGGCTAGCCAGACTCTAGCATTAAACCGATTTGACTTTGTTGTAGTTGACCTCTTTTGTGCAGAAAACTGTTAAGTTTTCTATTTTCTATTTTTGATATATATGTATTTTAAATTTGCTTAGTTACCTTACTTCGAATAAAACACTCTTGTCATGAACATCTCTTTCTTACTTTATTTTACAAATACCTAATTTTCACAACACGTTATCAGCACGAATGCTATAATTTGTAATGCAAAGTTTAGTGTAAAGTGTATTTCGTAAAATATTGAGTTGTAGTGTTTTGTGTGATTGGAAATAGTACAAATCGTAAAAATGTCACACGAATCGGGAGTAATTCCCATTCAAGCTCATCTATTCCATCGTTTTGCCTGAGGAGCAAAGATGGATACCCTGCGTGGAAATTTAAGATGCGCAATTACGAGGATCTGTGGGAGACAGTCGGTGGCTACCCTGAAGGAGACCAGACCCCTGCCTCTACAAAGGTACGAATAGATTCGAAAGCCCTGGCAAAGATATGTTTGACATTAGATGGTGCGGCAATCATTCATGTTAGATGTGCGAAAACCACAGCCGAAGCATGGAAATCTTTGCAGAAAGATTTTGAGGACAAGGGAATGGGACGAAGACTTGCTTTAGAGCGAAAATTGTACAGGTTGAGTTTGTCGGACTTTTCGAATATGGAAATGTACATTAACGCAGTTATGTCAACCGCACAGGATCTGGCGGATATAGATGTAGTCTCAGAGGATAAGTCTATTGCTGCGATACTTTTGGGAGGTCTCACTCCAAAATACGAAGCTCTCATTATGGCTTTAGAAAACTGTAATGCCGCTGTGACTACAGACTTAGTTAAGACAAAGCTGCTGAATGAAATGTCCAAGGATGCGGCTACACCAATAGAATCCGTTTTTCATGCGAAAAAGAAGCCGAAGTCAAAGAAGAAGGATATGGTTTGTAATGGGTGCAAGATGCCTGGACATAAGCGACCAGACTGTCCGATGAGAGGCAAGAAGGAGAAAGCCAATGAGGAAACTGTCAACGATACGACATTTACAGCTCTTAATACTTCTGGCAGCTCAAGTAAGGACATCATTTATGTAGATTCGGGCTGTACTAGACACATGACTTCTAGACGAGTTTGTCTCAGAGACTTGGTTTCAGAGTCTTACGATACAGAATCAAGGTACCGTTACTGTCGCAAACGGAGAACAGATTAAGTGCTGCGGAATTGGAAATATATCAATAAACACACCCGAGAACGTGGTCAACAAGATCAATGATGTTGATTTTGTACCAGATTTAAAAGCTAATTTGTTGTCTGTATACAAAACTGTTGAAAAGGGTTTTATATGTGTTTTTGATATTAATGGATGTAACTTTTATAAATCTGATAATTTTCGTTTTACAGGTGAATCTGTTGCTCATGCCTCGCCCTGTGGTGGACTGTACGTTTTAGACGGTACTGTCAATGTTCCCGAGAATGTGGCAGATAATTATATGACGCAGGATGTGCACTCTGACTGTCAGGATAGTTATCAACTTTGGCATAAGAGGCTAGGACATTTGTGTCGCATAGGCATGAACCAACTGAAGAATCACGAGGTAGGCGTAAAGTATTCAGTAGTAGATAAAAATAGTTGCATCGCTTGCGTGGAAGGTAAACAAGCAAGGAAACCTTTCAAGAAGGTAGCGTTTAATAGAGCTACTTCCCCGTTAGAGCTGATCCATATGGATCTCATGGGACCGGTGTCTACAACCTCTTTTCAAGGAAATAGGTATATGTTAACGATAGTAGATGATTATACACGAAAGGTGTTTGTTTATTTCATTTCTTCCAAAACAGAAGTAAAAAATAAATTCTGTCTGTTTCAAACTTTTGTTGAAAATCAATTAGACAAGAAAATAAAAGCGGTTAGGACTGACGGAGGTAAAGAGTTCGTAAATAAAGAGTTTGTTGATTATCTTGCTTCGAAAGGTATCGAGCATCAAACGACGACGCCTTACAGTCCTCAACAGGTTGGTGTCGCGGAGCGCACACATCGTTCGGTTACAGAGAAGGCGCGGACGTTGCTAGCTGAGAGCTCACTGTCGAAAGCATTCTGGTAAGACGCATTTCAAGTTGCCGTGTACCTAAAGAATAGGTCTCCTCATCGAGCCTTAGGTGGAAAAATTCCTTATGACAGGTGGTATGGTCGTAGAGGTGATCTTAGTCACCTGAAAGTGTTCGGATGTAGAGCACTTGTCCATATACCCTCGAGTCACAGAAGGAAATTAGATGTCAAGGCACAGGAAGCGATTTTCGTCGGTTATTCAGAAAATCCAGGTACTTATATTTTTAGGGATCCTGCTAACCCACGAAAAATGTATATGTCCAGAGATGCAACCTTTTTTGAGAATTGTTTTACAGAGCTGAAGCAGAGGTCACCAGAACCTGAGGTACAGTCAGACTCTATTTTATTGTTCGAAGATAAAAGAGAGACCGAGTCTGAAAACTGTCAAGATTGTCAATTTTATGACTGTGACGAGAGCAATGACCCTGCGCCACCGCCTTCGCCGATAAATCTAGAAAGTGCCGAAGATTTAGTATTTATGGAAGAGCGAGAGCCCTTCAGTGAACCACGGCTACCTAGTGCGGATGAAGAGCCAGCAAGTGTGGAAGAGGAAGCTCATCCTGAGCCGAGATACCCCTCAAGAGATAGGAAACCACCAGATTTCCTAACTTACAACGTGTATACGGTTGATTCTAGAGAACTTACGACATATCTTGAAGCTACTCATGCCGATGATGCAGATAAGTGGAAGCATGCTATGGCTAATGAGTATAGTTCACTGAAAAAACTCCACACATGGGACCTAGTAGATAAGCCTAATAAAAAGGTCATACCATGTGAATGGGTATACAAAATTAAAAAGGACGCGTATGGTAATATAACCAAGTATAAAGCGAGACTCGTCGTGAAAGGCTTTCATCAAGCCGAGGGAGTAGACTACGATGAGACGTTTGCACCTGTGATTCGCCATTCTTCCCTCCGCACTTTATTTGCATTAGCTGCAGAGATGGGGTTAAGAATGAAGCACTTGGACGTCGATACCGCGTTCCTAAACGGAGATTTAGAAGAAGAAGTTTTCATGGAACAACCTCTTGGTTTCATCGAAAAGGGCAAAGAAAACAAGGTTTGTTTGCTGAAGAAATCCCTTTACGGCCTTAAACAGGCACCGCGAGCATGGAACAAAAAGTTAAATGAAACGTTTTTGAAAATAGGTTTTACAGGAACTCCTTCCGAGCCTTGCGTATATACAAAACTTTTTGCTAAGGAACTCGTGATATTGGGTATTTTTGTCGATGACATAATAGTCTTCTTTAAATCTGATTCGACGTTTGACACTGTCAAAAGGAATTTGTCGAAATATTTTTCTTTGAAAGATCTCGGAATATTAAAATGTTATTTAGGTTTACAAATTGATTGCGATTCCGAGTGTATTAAATTAAATCGGCGAAGTTATATTCTTTCTATATTGGAAAAATTTAACATGAAGGATTGTAAGACTGTGGATACTCCTCTAGTTAAAAAGAATATGGAAAGAAGAACTGATGGTCAAGAAGGTGAGTCTTATCCGTATCAGAACTTAATAGGATGCCTCATGTATCTTACGGTAAACTCACGACCCGATATCGCTTACGCTACGAGCTATTTAAGCCAGTTTAATACGTTCTTTACTAAAGAACACTACAATGCTGCGAAAAGGGTTCTGCAGTACCTGAAGGGTACTTTAAATTACTCCTTGGTTTACAGGAAGAGTGGAGAACCTTTAAAAGGCTTTAGTGACGCGGACTTGGGCAAATTGTCCGATTGACAGAAGGTCGTACACTGGATACACCTTCAAGTTAAGTGGAGGTCCAGTATCCTGGGAGTCCAAGAAGCAGCCTACAGTGGCTTTATCTTCAGCCGAATCGGAATATATGCCACTAGCGTCTGCCACGAAGGAAGCATGCTACTTACGACGGTTTATCTATGAGATAACAGGTAAATTGCATATAGTTCATTTAGCTTCTGACAGTCAGAGTGCCATCAACCTCGTTCGAAATCCTGTACACCACAACAGGACGAAACATATAGATACCAGATTTCACTTTATTAGGGAAAAGGTCTCAAATAATGTTGTTAAATTAGAATACATCAAAAGTAGTGATATGCCTGCCGATGTACTAACGAAGCCACTAGGACCTATAGTACATAAACGGTGTATACTTAACTTAGGAATAGAGACTTAAGTTTTTGTTATGTGTTTGTCTGGCACAACTTCGATTAAGGGCGGATGTTGTAGTTGACCTCTTTTGTGCAGACAACTGTTAAGTTTTCTATTTTCTATTTTTGACATATATGTATTTTAAATTTGCTTAGTTACCTTACTTCGAATAAAACACTCTTGTCATGAACATCTCTTTCTTACTTTATTTTACAAATACCTAATTTTCACAACAGACTTCAAGTAAAAGGCTACCTAAATCTCAAAAATGATTTTTTTTTGTAACTACCATTCAAATGGGACTCAAATGGGACTAGGCCGGTCACGTCTGCCGTATGCATCCAGACAGATGGGCTAGTGGATGCCAGAAGAGCGCGGACGCGGTAGGCCCAGACGGACATGGCGGGACGACCTAGACACGGTCTCAACAACTGGCCAGAGCAGGCGCTATGTCGGGAGTCGTGGAAGACAAGGGGAGAGGCCTTTGCCCAGCAGTGGGACACCATAATAGACTAGCAAAAAAAATGTAACTATATCCCCGAGGCAAGAGAAAAGCAACGGATATAGACGATCTTCGAATTTAATACATTAGTCTCGCCCGTGCTGGTTATGCTGTTAGAATTACAAATGGCTGTTTGTTCTTCCCTTTTATTTTATTATCAACTATGTTAGCGCGGTACGGTGTAGCGTGACCGATATACCTATGCAATTACATTTTATTGGACTTAGCTATTTTTACTTACTTTTAAGCTATTTTCAAACTAAAGTGTTAATTGATTTTATTAATTTAGTAGCCAAAAGAAGAACAGAATAAGGTAGTAAGTTTGTTTGAGTGTATTTGTTTCACTTGGCAGTCCGGACGGCTAGACACACTGACTATTTAAATATAGTATAGGCTTCAGTTTATTCTAATTAATGTACATTTACACGATCTTCACTCATTATCTCCGACTGGACCCAACCATTTGCTGCGTCCTGCCCGTCTACATTACCTTACGAAGGTCGATGACATCGTAAAGTATGTGAAAACGAAGACCGGATTCATCCTGAAGGTCGCGAAGTTGGAATCTCGACACAATGAGAATTTTAATTCGTTTGTGGTGAGCGTTCCGATTGAACATCTAGCGACCTTCACCAAGGAGGAGTTTTGGCCGAAGGGTGTCAAGTTGCGCGGCCGGCTCCCAGACACTGGGTAGTGTAATGCATCGCAGCCATAATGTGATTTGTAGTGTTTAGTTTTAAAATATATTTTTATAATATGTATCTATGCTAGTTTTAAGGTACTTATTTATGTACCTATGCCTGAAATAAAACATTTCATTTCATTATTCGAGTTATATCGAGTTTATCGCGTGTCCCTGCTTTTATTATTTGTCCTGATGTAACGACCGTGACATTACGTTCTTGGTCGCAGGTAGACTAGCGCGGAATTGAAGGAGGGTTTTGCGAACTACTCGCACTTAGTCTTGGTTATAAATTGGTTATAAAAAATAGCCAACATCTTTAATGATTTTGTCTCCTCCACTGGAAATAATAACCCCACCCCTTTAAACAGACTACCTCTAATAAATTCAATAAACAACTCATTTTTCCTTCGGCCTACTCAACCTAAAGAAGTATTTACAATTCTAAAAAACCTTAAAAATAAATCGTCTTTCGGCATAGATGAAATCCCCCCAGCTTTATTAAAATCTTGCGCAGAATCTCTATGCAGCCCCTACTCCCTACTAATAAATCAATCTTTTTCACAAGGCATCTTTCCTGATGCATTGAAAATCTCATTAATAAAACCCATTCACAAAAAGGGAAATACCGCAGACATAAATAACTACCGTCCAATCTCTCTACTACCCACGTCATCTAAAATTTTTGAAACCGCGATGGTAAAGCGCCTTTATAGTTTCTGTGAAAAATTCAAAATTTTTAGTGAAAATCAAAATGGCTTCAGAAAAAATCACTCAACTACCTTAGCAATCTATAAGTATGCCCTGGAGATATTCAATATTATAAACGACAAAAAATATGCTGTGGGGCTCTTACTCGACATGAGTAAGGCCTACGATAGAGTCCGATATGAAATCCTTCTAGACAAACTATATAACATAGGTGTTAAAGGTATTGCACTGGAGTGGTTTAAGTCATATTTGACCAATCGCTCCCAATATGTTGAAATAGAGCACAGAGACTTTGATAGAGCAATTATACAGCACATCAGATCTAAGAGAGTCCCCGTGAAGGGCTCTAGCCCTCAAGGTAGCGTCTTAGGCTGTATTCTATTTATCATTTACATAAATGATCTTCCTAAAATATTAGACGAACATAGCACGCTTTTCGCAGATGACATATCTATAATGTTCCCATGCGATACTACTGTAGAAGTTCAGAATAAATTACAGTCAACGCTAAATAAAATTACAAATTGGTTGCAATGCCATAACCTACAGCTCAACATTAACAAAACAAAAATTATCCAATTTAAACCACATCAAAAATCATCATTGGAAATAGACTTTAAATATAATAATTCAAAATTAGATAACGTGAGTTCTGCCACCCTATTAGGAATAGAATTAGACTCAAATATGAGCTGGAAAGATCATATTCTAAAATTGTCAAAAAAATGATCATCTTTTATATATGCCCTTGAGCATCTAAAGCGAGCTACAGACCTACAGAAATCCCTTGCGGCATATTACGCATATGCTTATTCGCGAATATCATATGGCCTGGTCCTTTGGGGAAATAGCTGCGATATTGATAAAATATTTATTCTGCAAAAAAACCGTTGCATCTATGTACATATTTGAATCATGTAAATTTGTTAGGAAACACTTAAACTTATATTCACTCAAAGATACAACTCAAGTTAAAAGAAATAATCGTAATGTTAATCAACTAAAAGTGCCTTTTTCGAAATTAAAACTTGTCACATGTAGCCCCCATTATATGACTATAAAAATCTACAATCACCTTCGAAACTCTATCAAAGATCTGGAAAATGAAAGTCAATTTAAAAAACAGCTGAAACTGTTTTAAATTAGTGGATGTTTTTATAATATTAAAGAATTTTTTGACCAAGTCAGTAAATGAAAATATTACCGTGCTTTGTTTATGTAAGGAAATAATGTAATATTGCTACCAAATGATCATGTGTGAATGTATGTATAATATTAATTTAATGAAATGTGTATAATAATTGTAATCAAATCACCTACTTGTAGCCCTCTTATATTGCCGTGCCCTTGCAGGGTGTCACATGTATACCTTTATTTATGTTCCATTCCATCCATGTCTGTTATGTGATATGCAATAAAGTATTCTATTCTATTCTATTCTATTCTATTCTAAATTGTACGCTAGGGTTGTCACTTTACCTACACACAAGGCACGACATCCGGTGGTTTGTGACTGCATGGTATGCGCTTGCATTTGCTAATTACTAGATTTCACGAAGATGAAATTTCCTGTCCCTCATTCTGGTTGAAATTTCGAGTAAATGACAAATATATATGTTATATGAACTCGCACTTTCCAAAAGAGAGGCTAAGTAGGTTTGTGTTTGAGTTAAGTTTTGTGTTGAGGTAGTGTTAGTTTAACTAAATTAATTCAACAACCTCGTATCTAGATACCAAAGCAACCTTTGTGAATATTAACTTTATACTTAGGACGAAATATTAATTAAAACACAATTCCACTTAGTGAACAAAAACAAATTTTAAGACCTAAGAGTAAAGTGGGACATTCGATACAAGTCTAATCTTTAAAGTACTAATACTTGTATATGAATGAGACTTTAATACTAACGGCCTGATTCGAACTTATTCAAACAAATTCGTCACTTTGGCGATGATTAGAACAAATTTTCTACAAGCAAAAACTGAAAAAGGGCAATAATTTATGCACATCTGGGATGAAGCAAATTAGGATTAAGTACATGCGTTTAGGACAAAATGAAGTTATTAAAACGATTTCCAGCTTGCTGGGAATTAATTCTTCGAAAAAATCTAATTTGATTAACTTTATATGTTAGGGCGACTGCACATATTTCATGCATTAATGCCATCGCGTCATTATGATTCATATATATTTGCGCATTCCTGAATCCCCCCTAGATTGAATTAATCCATCGATGATGTCTGCCTTCAGTGCAAACCTAATCAAACTTAGCAAACTCAAAGAGGATGTGCTGGTAAACGAGTGTTCAATTGAGCAAGATCTCGATTATCGTGAAATTGAAATCGAATGCGGCTGGTGAATTGAAAATGAACCTTCCACGACGATCGACTCGTTTTTTCTTTTCCCTTGGCGCCAAGAAATCTGTTACAAATGAGTAATAGAATTCTATCAAGTTCATTTTCTTATAATTCAATTATGTACTGTTGAATTTGGAGACATAGCAACTGTTTTAGGCGGGTATAAAATAACATTTCTCGTTCAACTGGTATCTGATATCAATTCAAATAATAACCGGCCAAGAGCATGCCGGGCCTTGTTCAGTGTTAGCTACAAAAAAAAGACTACGATACTTCAAAAATGGCTTAACTAGTCATGTTCGCTATAGTTTTCATTGAATGTCTATATATTAACCCTTAATCAAACGGAACACTTTTTATGAGATTTTTGAAAACTAAGAATGGTTTTTAGGTGATTTGGGTGCGTAGATTACGAAAAAATATAAAAAAAATTAAGTGGGGAGGAAAGGGGTATTGCGGTGGGAAATAATTTCCAGTTATCCGTTACGGAATAGCAAAACTTTGAATGAAGTGGGAAATAGTTTCCCATTGTCCGATACGGCTACGAACTTTTTACTAGTTAGTAGCTCCCCCCGGCTTTGCTTGGAATTCAAGTATGATTTTTTAACATTATCTTCAAAAATCAAAGAAATAAATAAAAGAAAAAGAAAACAAAAAGAAGGCACAGATTTTTTTGTGTAACAGACAAACGGGCATAATATTTTTATATATGGAAACAAATTAAAATTTAGGTGGAGAACAAACACTGGGAAATTATTTCCCACTTGATAAAACCTACCATTTTTTTTGTAAGTTCAGGAACAAACAATGGGAAATAATTTCCCACTTACTAAAACCTTAAAATCTTGGCTAAATCATATTATCGTTATCACAATTATTTTCAAGCAAAACACAGGGAAAATAAGTAAGTCTAGTTTATGATAGTATTCAGTGTATTCACTTACCAGATTTTTTTTTCGCACTTAACCTCAAAATGCTAAAATACTGTTGTTATTGCAAAAAAAATCACGACAACTGACATTGACATTGACGTATGGTCTCAAATGGCTGCGATTAGAAAAGTGTTGCCATTTTTCAAATTCAAAATGTTACTAAGAGTTTAAATCTGTATGGTTGGTATGTCTGATTGCTGCCATTAAAAAGATAAAAAATATTTCGTAAATTAGAATGAAGTGGGAAATAATTTCCCGTTATTTGATTAAGGGTTAAGTTCTATTTGCAGAGAGAAGGGGTAAAGAAAAGTTTATTTTTTCTTGGAGTGATTATTGACACTGACGTATTCGCTAACGTGAGCGTAACTTCTTTCTATTCATCTCGCTCGTACTGGTGGTATATTAGTGCGCAGACGTTAGCGAATATGTCAGTTTTACACTGATAAGGCAGTCGTTGTAAGACTATTTGAGATCCTTTAAAATGGAATCGTGGAAGTGCAAAGTAAGAGTAAAAATTCTAAAGCCCACATATTACCAGTTCGCCGGACGATATCAGCCTGTCAGTTGTTCGGAGCTGTCAAATTTTGCGTTTAACTGACAAGCTGATATCGTCCGGCGAACTGGTAATCTGTGGGCCCCTTAAAGTCTTTTGCAAACGTACATCGCTTAGCACTTTACTTATAAACACACGTTTCACATAATTCTGGACAACTTTTAGTTTGTTTAGTACCAAATTACCCTGCATTCTGTATTATTCTTCAAATAAAGCCAGATTAAACAAGGCTTTTGTCAAATTATGGTAGAAAATGAGATACCTATATGTCAACGTTTCAAATTTATTTTCATACTAATTAGGTGCGAGTATTTTGCGTGTATATAGATTAAAGGAGTACTTGATCACACAGTAAAATACATAAATACGAACGCATAAAATTTTGAAATAATGTATACCTACATATTTTAAAACTTTACTATGTTTTAAGGTAAGTGTTATTGGTTGTCATTGTTTTCTAGTATTCCAGTTATTTAATTTGATTTTTTTGTGTAGGTAATGAGTTTGTACTCGTATTATGTTAAAAAGTGCTATGATTTTGTAAGATTTGACTGTGATTACTATGGCTTAGTTAAGTTACTAAATTTTACGTTACATTTTTTAGGGTTCCGTAAGCAAAATGACAAACGGAACCCTTAAATTTCATCATGCCCATATGTACGTCCGTCTGTCTGTCGGTGTATCACAGCCAGTTTGCTCAAAAAATATGTAAGGTATAATTTAATAATTGTATGGAAGGTGTATATTGTTACCTCTCGTACTACATTTAACAGTGCAATGTTAAAAATATGGTAACTATGGCAATAAACAACCTACCTACTGAAAATGATCTTACCAAGCGGTGTACAGAATGCGTGTTTCGTTTTGCATTTAGATACAGCTAACTTTATTTCCTTAATTTTTATAGGGTTTCCTACCCGAGGCATTCAAAGAAACAACTTCACAAAAAGCCACAATATGCCACAATGATGTTTGTAGGTACCTAGTAACCATCTAAGGTACCTGCGCCAAAGAAGCCCCTGTTCTAAAGCTTGCCTACTTTTGAAAATTCATACTGTTATGTGATTGGGTTAAATTTTGAGTCCATGTTCGCTCTTACCGAAACAAAACTGCAAGTTCATATCAAAAATATAAGAAAAAAAATAACGATGGGCCTTCTTTTGATGCATAGATACATACCTTACATAAAATAACTCGAGTTACAAGTACAACTATCTATCACAAATATATTTAGTAGGAAGACACAGTCGACCAATTATTAAGTTCGGGGGCGTTACCCGCGTAGCATGTGGCAAAAGAAATAATAGAATTGTTTCGATACTGTGACGAACAGATGGTAGAAGAGCCGGCCGCAAAATTTCTAACCGACTTGATACCACGATGAAATGCACAATGGTTTCCCAGAAAAGTTATGCTAAGTCCGAATTCGATAGTCTGCCACGGCGGAACTTGCCGAAAGTACGAAAAAGAAGGCCACTTCCGGTGCGAAAAAAGGGGCTGATTTAACCCATCTGATACCGAGATAGTAGTTATGGCAGCAGTTAGAAATTTACATGTAGACACAGAAAAGCGAAGTCTGCCACTATTTTTTTTGCCGGAAGTGCTTGGCAGACGCTCTCAAAGGTGACCATCGGGACCCCTAAATTAACCCATCTGATACCACCATGAAACCAATGCCAGTCGGTAGGTATGAACTCTCATGTCGGGAATATATAAGTCTGCCAAGGCTTTTCCTGCCGAAACACCATGGCAGACGAGATTATGTAAGCAAGGTCGCCATCGGTTACCCTACACTAACCCATCTGATACCACCATGAAACCAATTCCATTCGGTAGGTATGAACCCCCATTTTAGGAATATATAAGTCTGCCAAGGTTTTTCCTGCCGAAACACCTTGGCAGACGAGATTATAAGCAAGATGACCATCGGTTACCGTACACTAACCCATCTGATACCGCCATGAAACCAATTCCAGTCGGTAGGTATGAACCCTCATTTCATGAATATATAAGTCTGCCAAGGCTTTTCCTGCCGAAACACCTTGGCAGACGAGATTATGTTAGCAAGGTGTACATCAGTTACCCTACATTAACCCATCTGATACCTCCATGAAACCAATTCCAGTCGGTAGGTATGAACCCTCATTTCGGAAATTTTTAAGTCTGCCAAGGCCTTTCCTGCCGAAACTCCTTGACAGACGAGATTATGTAAGCAACATCCGCATCCGTGGGACCGGTATACGTGATTACTGTAGGCTTATTTATTACTTTATGCTTTTACATATTTGTATATTATTATGTTATTAATGAAATATATTTATAATTTATTAAACCTATACCTAATACATTGGGAATTCATTACCTGCTTACGGCAGTAGTAGGGAGTAGTGGGTGAGTTCTGGCTCACTTAGCCAGGCCAACAGTCCCTCCCCCTTTTTTTCCCTTGTTGAGGCCCTGCAACCTTACCTTGAACCCAACCTAATGTCATTGTAGCTCGAATCTAACCTAATCTTCTCATTTTTATTGCTTTTAGAAAATATTCTAATAACAATTATCTACTTTTGCAAAGTTAAATGTTGAATTCTTTATTTCGCAAAATGGAATTTTAATGTGACTATAATGTATGTGCAATCTACTTAGAAACTGGGTTTAGAAATATAAAAACACACATTTTATATAGGATAATAAGTTTATTCAAGTTATATTCTGAACATATGAGATATAGTAACATCATTACTTATTCTGTGTACAGTGGAGAAAACATGCAAGTTGACATTTTTCGTTTTAAAATAAAGATAAACTAAACAGTATTTGCCACAAACCGATGTAAAAAAAACTTTGCAGTTGTTGATTACAATACCATATCTTAAGGCCCCAGTACACAATGGGCCATCGCCGGCCATTCCAAGGGACGCATTTATGCGTTAGAGGGAGCAAATGATATTGCTATCTCATTCTACCGCATGGCTGCGTCCCTTGGAGTGGCCGGCAATGGCCCATTGTGTACTGGGGCCTTTACAATTTCTCTCCATGAACATTTTATGATACCCAACCAACCTTCCGGTTTTCGCCCGAATGAATTAAAATATTCACCAACACCATTGACATCAATATAAATGGCTATCCGATGTCAGCCAGGTTTAAAATCCGGATCTAAATTGATAATAAGCAATTTAAACAGGTGAACAGGTAGCTGAACAAACATTGGCATTTTGTTGGCTGCAAATACATTCGATTCCACGCCTATATTCATTTTACTCATATAGTGTTACACAGAACTCATTTGCTGTCAAGAATTACCGACAATTGTCGTGTTTCTTGTGACAATTGTCATTAGCTTCGCAAAATAAGTACTTAGTATTTGGCGATATAATGGAGTTTTTATTTTATTAACATGTTGGTGGCAAACAAGCACACCGCCCGTCTGATGGTAAGCGGTTACCGTAGCCTATGGAGGCCTGTAACGTCAGTACCAACTGTGATGTCGACAAGTGTCGCACCTGCCACCGTAGTGAAATAGAGGCCAGGCCCCAATTTCACATCGGTGACAGGTGCGACGAATTGTAAAATCACTATCGCTGACGTCACAGGCATCCATGGGCTACGATTACCACTTACCATCGGGCGGGCCGTATTCCTGTTTGCCACCATCATTGTATTATTAAAAAAAAACTTTATTATATCGGAAAAAACAGATATTTCTCCTGTGAAGTTTCTGACAATTGTCAAAGATCTAGAAGAATTGTAGGTAATTCTTGACAGGTAATGAGTTATATGTCGGAATTTCGTGACAATTGCAGTGTTTCTGTGACAATTGTCATAAACTTAGCAAGAGAAATATCTGTTTTTTTTCCGATATCATAAAGTTTTTTTTTAATAATACAATGATGGTGGCAAACAGGAATACGGCCCGCCCGATGGTAAGTGGTAACCGTAGTTCATGGATGCCTGTGACGTCAGCAACAGTGATTTTACAATTCGTCGCACCTGTCACGTTGGTGAAACAGGGGCCAGGAGTTAAGTCAAAAGCTAGTAAACAGTAATCTCCTCCATAGTCCTCTCTAACTTTCAGGCAGTTTTATTAACTTCTTATGGTATCAATGTGGAGTATAAATAGTCTACTATACATATATCCCTAAAACTTTAACGTTTACGTTTTTAAATACAGGGTGACCTTAGCCATTGGACAAACCCTGAAATCCCACATAGGGTTACTTCTCAGAAATGCTCTAACGGTAATTTCTTTTTAATTAGAACAAAAGATAAAACATTAAATTATCAAACAAAAGTTAATTCCAATAATCGACAACAAAAAGAAACATACTGTATTAATCATTGGCAGTGCTTTTGACAATTTGTTTGAAAATGTGCGGCAATGATGACATTTGTCAAAAGTCAGAATCTTATTAATGTCATAAATAAAAAAGATAATCAAAACGGTCGAAGAAAGTTTTAATTAATTTAATTTAATTTAATAATTTAATAATTAATAATTAATCTTATTTAAAGCTGCAACACGACTGATTAATTGACACGATTGTTCTCCCAGAAGGGGGTTCGTGGGGTATTTGACTTTGGTACGGTCGTATAGAGGGCGGTCTCGTGACCTCCAGAAAATTCCGACTTTTGGTCTACCGCTTCCGGTCAGAAAAATGTTCAACGGCCTGGCGTAACGGTGAAACCTAGGTGGGGGGTGCTCGACCAAATGTCATAGAGGGACCCTGGCAGTTTTTGAAGCCACCATTTTTTTTCAAAATGGCTGACTTTTTTTTTTTTTTTTTTTTTCAAGTTTGTCCTAGCGCGCTGAAATTTTGCTCACGGAATCTCCGCGTCCCCTAGATTCCTATGAACGAAAAATTTTTGGAAAAATGCTACACGTGCGGAAAAACTGGCCACTTTTATTTTGTATGGCAATTTTTAAACGGTGCGAGATAGGTGGGGGGTGCTCGACCAAATGTCATAGAGGGCCCCGAAACAAAACAAAGTGCATTTAAAAATTTTAAAAATGGCCGACTTTTTTTTTTTTAATTTTTCAAATTGGTCTGAGCGCGCTGAGTGTTTGCACGGCGAGAGATAGAGGCCTCTAGATTTCTAAGAAAAAAAATTTTTTTGGAAAAAATCCAAGATGGCGGAAATAATGGTCATTTAAATTTTGTATGGCAACTTTTAAACGGTGCGAGGTAGGTGGGGGGTGCTCGACCAAATGTCATAGAGGGCCCCGAGACAAAACAAACTGCATTTAAAAAATTTCAAAATGGCCGACTTTTTTTTTTATTTTTTTTTCAAGTTGGTCTGAGTGCGCTGAGATTTGGCATGCGGCGAGCTAGGGGACCCAAGATTACCATGTGAAAAAAATTTTTTGGAAAAATCCAATATAGCGGCGGACACGGGCTAAATTCAAATTTCCAAGTAGGTTAAGCGAGCCCGAAGGGCGAGCTTCAGGCCGGGAGGCCGAAGGCCGACCCCGCGGAGGGCCGTCAGGCCCGGAGCTTCACCCCGAATGTCCAAGCGTACCCCACCCCCAGTAATTTTGGGCGAGGCCGAAGGCCGAGCTGCGGGAATGACCAACAAAGCAAAATCCTATACAAAAAGTGTGTTAAGCGAGCCCGAAGGGCGAGCTCCAGGCCGGGAGGCCGAAGGCCGAGCTGCGTGAATGCAGTTCCTCCAAGCGGTCTACAAAGTCAACTGTCTTGATAAGCGAAGCCGGCGGGCCGAAGGCCCGACGGCGAAGCGTCGAGGCTCGCGAAGGCCGAAGGCCGAGCTCCGCGTAGGGCCGAAGGCCCGAAGCGTCACACGAGAGGGGGAAGTTGGAGCTTAAACACGACCCAATAGGAAAAGTGTCTTAGACAAGCGAAACGGCGGGCCGAAGGCCGAAGGCCGTAGGCCCGACGTGAGGTTGTCAAGACACTTTTACTATTGGGTCGTGTTTAAGCTCCAACTTCCCGCTTACCCCCCAAAGCAAAACCAACCCTCCAAGTGTTTTAATAAGCGAACCGGCGGGCCGAAGGCCCGACGCTGAGCTTCGAAACCCAGCGAAGGCCGAAGGCCGAGCTCCGCGTAGGGCCGAAGGCCCGGAGCGTCCCTTACGAGTTCCCAAGCACGCGAGGCCGAAGGCCGAGCTGCGGGAATGAAGTGCTCGCATGCGGACCTTTTCTTTCTAGCACAAATACAACTTCATTTCTTTTTCTCTTTGGAAAACAAAACTATAGCACAAATAACAACACCAACAACAGCACCAACAACATTACCAAAAACAACAGCACAAACAACAGTACCAACAACAAACAACACGCGCACCGCGGGGCCCTCGGGCCCCGCGCACAGGGCAAAATCTAGTTAATCTTATTTAAAGCCGCAATCCGATGATTGATTGACACGATTGTTCTCCCAGAAGGAGGTTCGTGGGGTATTTGACTATGGTACGGTCGTATAGAGGGTGGTCTCACGACCTCCAGAAAATTCCGACTTTTGGTCTACCGCTTCCGGTCAGAAAAATGTTCAACGGCCTGGCGTAACGGTGAAACCTAGGTGGGGGGTGCTCGACCAAATGTCATAGAGGGACCCTGGCAGTTTTTGAAGCCACCATTTTTTTTTCAAAATGGCCGACTTTTTTTTTTTAATTTTTTCAAGTTTGTCCTAGCGCGCTGAAATTTTGGTCACGGAATCTCGGGGTCCTCTAGATTCGTATGGGGAAAAATTTTTTCGAAAAAATCCAAGATGGCGGAAAAAGTGGCCACTTTTATTTTGTATGGCAACTTTTAAACGGTGCGAGATAGGTGGGGGGTGCTCGACCGAATGTCATAGAGGGCCCCGAGACAAAACAAACTGCATTTAAAAATTTTCAAACGGGCCGACTTTTTTTTTTAATTTTTTCAAGTTGGTCCGAGCGCGCTGAGATTTTGCATGGCGAGAGATAGAGGCCTCTAGATTCCTATGAAAAAAAAAAATTTGGAAAAAATGCAAGATGGCGGAAATAATGGTCATTTTAATTTTGTATGGCAACTTTTAAACGGTGCGAGATGGGTGGGGGGTGCTCGACCAAATGTCATAGAGGGCCCCGAGACAAAACAAACTGCATTTAAAAATTTTCAAAATGGCCGACTTTTTTTTTTTTTTTTTTTTTCAAGTTGGTCCGAGCGCGCTGAGATTTGGCATGCGGCGAGCTAGGGGGCCCAAGATTACCATGTGAAAAAAAAATTTTGGAAAAATCCAAAATGGCGGCGGACACGGGCAAAATTCAAATTTCCAAGTAGGTTAAGCGAGCCCGAAGGGCGAGCTTCAGGCCGGGAGGCCGAAGGCCGACCCCGCGGAGGGCCGTCAGGCCCGGAGCTTCACCTCGAATGTCCAAGCGTGCCCCACCCCCAGTAATTTTGGGCGAGGCCGAAGGCCGAGCTGCGGGAATGACCAACAAAGCAAAATCCTATACAAAAAGTGTGTTAAGCGAGCCCGAAGGGCGAGCTTCATGCCGGGAGGCCGAAGGCCGACCCCGGCGGAGGGCCGAAGGCCCGGAGCCTCCACCCCGACTCCCAAAACGCGAGGCCGAAGGCCGAGCTGCGTGAATGCAGTTCCCCCAAGCGTTCTACAAAGTCAACTGTCTTGATAAGCGAAGCCGGCGGGCCGAAGGCCGAGCTCCGCGTAGGGCCGATGGCCCGAAGCGTCACACGAGAGGGGGAAGTTGGAGCTTAAACACGACCCAATAGGAAAAGTGTCTTAGACAAGCGAAACGGCGGGCCGAAGGCCGAAGGCCGTAGGCCCGACGTGAGGTTGTCAAGACACTTTTACTATTGGGTCGTGTTTAAGCTCCAACTTCCCGCTTACCCCCCAAAGCAAAACCAACCCTCCAAGTGTTTTAATAAGCGAAGCGGCGGGCCGAAGGCCCGACGCTGAGCTTCGGAACCCAGCGAAGGCCGAAGGCCGAGCTCCGCGTAGGGCCGAAGGCCCGGAGCGTCCCTTTAGATTTCCCATGCACGCGAGGCCGAAGGCCGAGCTGCGGGAATGAAGTGCTCGCACGCGGATCTTTCCGTCCTAACAAAAGTAGAAATTCATTTCTCTTTCCCTTTGGAAAACAAAACTACGGCACCAACAACAGCACAAACAACAGCACCAACAACAACAACACATAAACAACAATACCAACAACAGCACAAACAACAACACGCGCACCGCGGGGCCCTCGGGCCCCGCGCACAGGGCAAATACTAGTTAATCTTATTTAAAGCTGCAACACGACTGATTAATTGACATGATTGTTCTCCCAGAAGGAGGTTCGTGGGGTGTTAGACTTTGGTACGGTCGTATAGAGGGCGGTCTCGTGACTTCAGAAAATTCCGACTTTTGGCCTACCGCTTCCGGTCAGAAAAATGTTCGACGGCCCGGCCAAACGGTGGGAGGTAGGTGGGGGGTGCTCGACCCAATGTCATAGAGGGTCCCTGGCAGTTTTTGACGCCGCCATTTTTTTTTAAAATGGCTGACTTTTTTTTTTATTTTTTCAAGTTTGTCCTAGCGCGCTGAAATTTTGGTCACGGAATCTCGGGGTCCTCTAGATTCGTATGGGAAAAAAAATTTCGAAAAAATCCAAGATGACGGAAAAAATGGCCCCTTTTATTTTGTATGGCAACTTTTAAACGGTGCGAGATAGGTGGGGGGTGCTCGACCAAATGTCATAGAGGGCCCCGAGACAAAATAAACTGCATTTAAAAATTTTCAAACGGCCGACTTTTTTTTTTTTTTTTCAAGTTGGTCCGAGCGCGCTGAGATTGGCATGGCGAGAGATAGAAGCCTCTAGATTCCTATGAAAAAAAAATTTTTGGAAAAAGTCCAAGATGGCGGAAATAATGGTCATTTTAATTTTGTATGGCAACTTTTAAACGGTGCGAGGTAGGTGGGGGGTGCTCGACCAAATGTCATAGAGGGCCCCGAAACACAGCAAACTGCATTTAAAAAATGGCCGACTTTTTTTTTAATTTTTCAAGTTGGTCCGAGTGCGCTGAGATTTGGCATGCGGCTAGCTAGGGGGCCCAGCATTACCATGTAAAAAAAATTTTTGGAAAAATCCAAAATGGCGGGCGACAAGGGCAAAATTCAAATTTCCAAGTAGGTTAAGCGAGCCCGAAGGGCGAGCTTCAGGCCGGGAGGCCGAAGGCCGACCCCGCGTAGGGCCGTCAGGCCCGGAGCTTCACCCCGAATATCCAAGCGTGCCCCGCCCCCAGTAATTTTGGGCGAGGCCGAAGGCCGAGCTGCGGGAATGACGAACAAAGCAAAATCCTATACAAAAAGTGTGTTAAGCGAGCCCGAAGGGCGAGCTTCAGGCCGGGAGGCCGAAGGCCGACCCCGGCGGAGGGCCGAAGGCCCGGAGCCTCCACCCCGACTCCCAAAACGCGAGGCCGAAGGCCGAGCTGCGTGAATGCAGTTCCCCCAAGCGTTCTACAAAGTCAACTGTCTTGATAAGCGAAGCCGGCGGGCCGAAGGCCCGACGGCGAAGCGTCGAGGCTCGCGAAGGCCGAGGGCCGAGCTCCGCGTAGGGCCGAAGGCCCGAAGCGTCACACGAGAGGGGGAAGTTGGCCTACGGCCTTCGGCCTTCGGCCCGCCGTTTCGCTTGTCTAAGACACTTTTCCTATTGGGTCGTGTTTAAGCTCCAACTTCCCGCTTAAGCCCCGAAGCAAAACCAACCCTCCCAACTGTTTTAATAAGCGAAGCGGCGGGCCGAAGGCCCGACGCTGAGCTTCGAAACCCAGCGAAGGACGAAGGCCCGGAGCGTCCCTTACGAGTTCCCAAGCACGCGAGGCCAGGCCGAGCTGCGGGAATGTAGTGCTTTCACGCGGATCTTTTCGTCCTAGCAAAAGTACAACTTTATTTCTTTTTCCCTTTGGAAAACAAACTACTACTACTACTACTACTACAACAAAAACAACAGCACCAACAACAAACTACAAGAAGACCGCGGGGCCCTCGGGCCCCGCGCACAGGGCAAAATCTAGTCATACTATTTATTACCTCAGGAGCTACTAACACATACAGGTTGCTCCAAAGTAAAAAAATCGTAATTTGTTATGATACTTTGTATACTGGTTCTAAATACCATTGACGTGTAAAATTGTATTGATTTTATGAATAAATTATTGAATATTGAATATAAATACCCTAATGCATGGACACCCTGTATATCAACTTGAAAGAAAATGTTCAATATTTCTTTATAGTGCGACTCCTTAGCTCGATTTAGTATGGAGGTAGAGTCTGGCTAATAAAAGATGAACCTGCAAAAATGCGGTCCTGGTCTGACCCATCCTAAATCCTGTCCCATCCGGCAGAAAGCACGAAACTTGGCATGCAAACTTCAAACTTCAACATTTATTCAGCAAATAGGCCGCAAGGGCACTATTACACGCCGCTAAAGAAATTTTCACTTCAAAAAGTTTTGACATGTAATGTGAAACCAAGTCGGTTATTTTAATCAGTGCCAGGGGGTGTTAAAACAGTATCAATAAGATATCTTTAGTTTGTAATTTTTAGCGAGTTTTAGCGGTGGGCAAAGTAATCCGGTGATTTGGCATCCATTCCAACATTGCCCACCACCAAAAACGGATTAGGGTTGTCACTTTCATCTAATTTACCCAACTTCGCATGTAAAATAAGGTTATGTTTGTACACTAAAGTAAGTTTATAAATATATACTGTATTTAATTTGTCTTATTATCCTTTACTTAGATGTTTTATCCCGTTAACTAATGAAAACACAGCAAAAATCATATTTTTGGCCAAAGTATTGTAACAGATTTTCTCAAAAGTGACAACCCTAGCCTTTGTAAAATGCTTAGGCGAGCCTTATATGGAAATGAGCAAAAACGGGTAGGCAACATTGCCCAGCAAATTTATTTAAAAGTTTTTACACTTATCGCTAAGTTATTAACAGGGAATGGTAGGATTGCCCAAAACCAGTGATCCTTAGACATCATCATCATACGAGCTGTATTTGAATACCGAATTGACGTGGGCAATGTTGGCGAAAACTCCGGATATCTTTGCCCACCCTCTAAAACGCAAAAAAATGGGTAAAAACACGATAAAAATATTTTTTCTTCAAATAAACTGATGCGTTTGATCACAATGGACGTGCTGAGCAAAAAAAGTAATTACGATTTGTTTTTTTTTTGAGAAATTCGTGTTTTTTTTTAAATGCGGGCAAAGTTGGTGATAATGACCGGTACCTACTCTTCGAAGGCCGCAAAAATATATGACATGCTCTTATGGTTCTACAAATAAGATCGTGTCAGATATTTTTGCGGCCTTCGTTGTGTGTTGTGTAACATAAATTGCAGGTGACTGTATATTAGGAATAATTATTTTATTTAGTTTCAACGAAAGTTGTGAGTGAGTGAGTTTAGTACGAAAATACTTCAGATATACAATATGCACAAAATGTAAACCTAATCGAAATAAAACATTGCTTTTTATAGTAATTTTTTTTAAAAACATTCGATACATAGGTATACATAACAATAACCAGGCCACAGCGGTATTGGCCTGTAAGCTTTATCTCGGTCTCCAAAGCCGCAAAAACTCGCTAGTATTTCGTGCTGGTCTAGCCGTTATTTTTTCTTGAAGATTTTCAGAGAACAGCACGTACACGCATTATACATATAGACGGAACGAACGGCATAATCATAATCATTTATTCGTCGCAATCCATGGTATTACAGATCTAGGTACAAGACTTTCAGGTATTACTTATACGAATTACATAACGCTTCCTGTTAATAGGCAATATTTTAAGATAAAAGTTTTATAATATATTACAAGATTACAATTGTCATCAAAATTAATTGACGTACAGAAGTCAAATACGTTTTTAAAATGACGCAAAATGAAAATTAATCCCAATCAGTAAAGGATGAGTCTTTAAACTTTTTTCATTTTAAGCGAGTTTTGATTTGAAGGAACATAATACTTAAATTCGACTGGAATCGTATTGTTTTAAGATAGTTTACTGAGGTTTTCAACCATTATGACCCGTAAATAACAGCAAATCAAATTTAAAGGAGACGCGAGCTGATATTTATGTACCCTATTTTTTGAAATACAATTTATCTACTGGTATACTTTCTCGTGTGCGTATATGATTTAATGTCAAATCAAGCTGTCATTTTTATTTGAAGAATTATACGTGTGCTCCGGTGCAGCCCCAGCGGGCATCTGACTTGAAGAAGAATTTTGAGTGATGTCGTCAATGTATGGAAATTGTTCGAAGGTTTACATTTGAGATTGAATTTCTGTGTTGTCTTTGTGAGTAAAAATATAAATCTTGAATTGTCTAGCTTTCAAAATCACACAATAATTCAATTACTGTCAAAGACAAAATTGTTTTGCTTCTTTCTCAAACGGAACTCCATATTTTGATATTTTGATACTTTTAGTGTCGATTTGTAGAGAATAACAGCAAATTAAAAATATAATGGCATGAAGAGTCGGTACACGGTTTCTTCGTGAACAAATTTACGTGTAATAATAATAATTATAATATAATATATATTATAGTGGTTTTCCGGGTCAAGGTCCGGGTCCGAGTCCGGGTCCGAGTTTGAGTCCGAGTCCGGGTCCGAATCCGTGTCCGAGTCCGTGTCCGGGTCCGAGTCCGAGTCCGGTTCCGAGTCCGGTTCCGAGTCCGGGTCCGAGTCCGAGTCCGGGTCCTAGTCCGAGTCCGTGTCCGAGTCCGAGTCCGGGTCCGAGTTCGATTCCAAGTCCGGGTCCGAGTCCGGGTCCGAACCGGATCCGGGTATGAGTCCGGTTCTGGGTCCGAGTCCGGGTCGCAGTCCAAGTCAAAATCGAAATTAGAAATCACCAAACGTGTACTATGCGTCGTTGAAGAGTTTTGTTCTGGTCATCATCAGCAGTTCCACTTCATCAAATGCGACAGTTTTTAATGTAAATGCTTGATTTTATGATGAAAATACAAAAAAAATCTATACTTTAATATTTGAGGAGTTCCCTCGATTCCTTATGGATCCCATCAGTAGAACTCGAGCTTGACAAAAATGTGGCTTTAAAACTTGACTTGCTTAACAAACATAACGAAGAGGAAAAATCGCCAAACGTGAACTATGCGTGGTTGAAGAGTTCTGTTCTGGTCATCATCAGCAGTTCCACTTCATCAAATGCGCCAGTTTTTAATGAAAATCCTTGATTTTCTGATGAAAATACAAAAATGTCTATACGCATGCCTTTAAGATTTGAGGAGTTCCCTCGATTCCTCATGGATCCCATCATCAGAACTCGAGCTTGACAAAAATGTGGCTTAAAAACTTGACTTGCTTAACAAACATAACGAAGACGACAAATCGCCAAACGTGAACTATGCGTCGTTGAAGAGTTCCGTTCTGATCATCATCAGCAGTTGCACTTCATCAAATGTCACTTTTTTGAATGTGTATCCTTAATTTGATGATAAAGACCCAAAAATCACTATATGTATGCGTTTAAAATTTGAGGAGTTCCCTCGATTCATCATGGATCCCATCATCAGAACTGGGTTTTGACAAAAACGGAACCAATCTGTATGCATATACATACAATCAAAAAACTAATTTTCAAAATCGGTCCAGGAATGACGGAGATATAGAGTAACAAACATAAAAAAAATAAAAAAAACATACAACCGAATTGATAACCTCCTTCTTTGAGATTTGGAAGTCGGTTAACAAACTAATATTAGCCCAAAATCTAAAATAAATGAAGTACCGATCACATAAAAAGTAAAAAATTAAAATAAGTAAATAAAAACAGGAAGGTATCATAAAATGTTAATGAAGAGAAATTGTAAGAGATGGTATTATGCCAACCAACAACTGCAAAGTTTTTTAACATCGGTTTGTGGCAAATACTGTTTAGTTTATCTTTATTTTAAAACGAAAAATGTCAACTTGCATGTTTTCTCCACTGTACACAGAATAAGTAATGATGTTACTATATCTCATATGTTCAGAATATTACTTGAATAAACTTATTATCCTATATAAAATGTGTGTTTTTATATTTCTAAACCCAGTTTCTAAGTAGATTGCACATACATTATAGTCACATTAAAATTCCATTTTGCGAAATAAAGAATTCAACATTTAACTTTGCAAAAGTAGATAATTGTTATTAGAATATTTTCTAAAAGCAATAAAAATGAGAAGATTAGGTTAGATTCGAGCTACAATGACATTAGGTTGGGTTCAAGGTAAGGTTGCAGGGCCTCAACAAGGGAAAAAAGGGGGAGGGACTGTTGGCCTGGCTAAGTGAGCCAGAACTCACCCACTACTCCCTACTACTGCCGTAAGCAGGTAATGAATTCCCAATGTATTAGGTATAGGTTTAATAAATTATAAATATATTTCATTAATAACATAATAATATAGAAATATGTAAAAGCATAAAGTAATAAATAAGCCTACAGTAATCACGTATACCGGTCCCACGGATGCGGATGTTGCTTACATAATCTCGTCTGTCAAGGGGTTTCGGCAGGAAAGGCCTTGGCAGACTTATATATTCATGAAATGAGGGCTCATACCTACCGATTGGAATTGGTTTCATGGCGGTATCAGATGGGTTAGTGTACGGTAACCGATGGTCATCTTGCTTATAATCTCGTCTGCCAAGGTGTTTCGGCAGGAAAAACCTTGGCAGACTTATATATTCCTAAAATGGGGGTTCATACCTACCGAATGGAATTGGTTTCATGGTGGTATCAGATGGGTTAGTGTAGGGTAACCGATGGCGACCTTGCTTACATAATCTCGTCTGCCATGGTGTTTCGGCAGGAAAAGCCTTGGCAGACTTATATATTCCTGACATGAGAGTTCATACCTACCGACTGGCATTGGTTTCATGGTGGTATCAGATGGGTTAATTTAGGGGTCCCGATGGTCACCTTTGAGAGCGTCTGCCAAGCACTTCCGGCAAAAAAAATAGTGGCAGACTTCGCTTTTCTGTGTCTACATGTAAATTTCTAACTGCTGCCATAACTACTATCTCGGTATCAGATGGGTTAAATCAGCCCCTTTTTTCGCACCGGAAGTGGCCTTCTTTTTCGTACTTTCGGCAAGTTCCGCCGTGGCAGACTATCGAATTCGGACTTAGCATAACTTTTCTGGGAAACCATTGTGCATTTCATCGTGGTATCAAGTCGGTTAAAAATTTTGCGGCCGGCTCTTCTACTAAGAACAAAACTATAAATAAACAATAATAATGACGCCGAATCCAACCATAAAGGACGAAATTCTACTATAATATATATGACTAGCTGTGCCCGCGGCTCCGCCCGCGTGGAATTCGGTCTGTGTCAGTAAGCGGCTAATTTCTAATCCTGATTTCTCTCCCTCTCCCTTGGAGGCGGAACTTGAAGTAAAGTTGACAGATGGATATGCTAGAGGACTGTAGTCCAGATATAATATTTTACAGTTACCACTAAATAAAACTACACTGCAAAATCAATAGGTTTTTTCGCCCTTATTTTATTTTATTTTATTTTACACGTGATTTAAACGACAGAGTAGTAGGTGTATATCGGACGATACAGTAAGGTATACGCGCGCGAGCGAAAGCAAAGCGGCCTGCCTGGCTAGAGCGCCACTCACCGTGGTCTTCTTCAGACTCCTGAGGAAGACCACATGCCCCTTGTAACCTCAATGCGTTGCGAGACTTTCGCGAATGATTCGATTTTTTTCGATTCGAAGGCATGGAAATGCGTATAAAATGCAAGTCCCAAATCGTTTGACTCCGCAAACGACCAGTGCCGGATTAAGATATTTTGATGCCTTAAGCATTTCTAGACCATGGTGCCCCCTCTCTCTAGGGTCATCAAGATTACATTGAATTTTTTTGGTAAATTGACTGACGTTCATTGCCGCATTACAGCTGAGAATGTCACCTTACGCCACCCGAATGTCACCTCTATCATATATTAGAATGTAATTGAAAACGCGAGCGAAGCGAGCGCGAAAATGTTTCGTTATAAAAACGCAATTTGATAGACAGTTCATAAAAATGAACTGTCTATCAAATATGGAAATCTATACTTATAGTATGGAAATCAGTCACATAATTTTATCACGAAAATTGACAGTGCTGCAGCAGTAACGTAGCACCAGAGTAATGCTGCTGCAGTGGCCACCCGAATGTCACCTTTGCCATAATTTAGAAAGTCATTGAAAACGCGAGCGAAGCGAGCGCGAAAATTTTTCGATATTAAAAACACAATTTGATAGACAGTTGTACATTTTTACCTTTATTATGGAAATCGGTCACATCATTTTATCACGAAAATTGACAGTGCTGCAGCAGTAACGTTACAACAGAATAATGCTGCTGTAGTCGCCACCCGAATGTCAGCTTTATCATATCTCAGAAAGTTATTTAAAACGCGAGCGTAGCGAGCGCGAAAATTTTTTGATATAACAACAGGCGCGAATCCAGGATTTCATACAGAGAAGGGATGGGGCAGTTTTTTATCAGCCTAGCTTCGCATAGGGCTCGATATTTAAGGGTCTCAGCGAGGTTGTTTGATGCAAGAGAGGTGAAAAGATGCAAGAAAGCAGAGCTTGGAATTGACCAAGTGAATTGAATTGGCGAAGAGTGAGCAAGGCAGAAGGCCCAGCTGCGAAAGAGGAAAGCTTGGATTTGGATCCACGCCCAAGTGTAATTAAGGCAGAAGATCAACTTTGCCGTAAGGCAGAAGGCCTCGCATAAGACCTAACGCCGAACTGCAAAAGAGTGGCTTGAAATCGAATCTATGCATGTAATCACGACTCTTCTGCTGCTCGCTGTTCGGCTTCACTCGAAGCCGAAGCGCTACTTGATAGGATGCTTTTAGTTTTCGGCTTTCACGGGGCCCCTTATAACACTTTTGACAGGTAGGTCTCAGGATCGCGGCTAAGGAGCAACTTGGCTTGGCCGACAAATCTGGCGTGCAAGAGAGCAAAATTCGCTATTAAATCGGTAACCTATGTCGAAAAAATCGGCTGGCCGCAAGCCCGAAAGCAAAATATTTTTCCATGACTTTAAGGGCCTCCGCGTAAGGTCAAATCGAACTCACTCTCTTACTTGATCCCTACGACCCTTCGTTATTGGATGGGCAAGTACTTGTACACGTATAAAAGTTTCATGTAGGTACCTACTCCACGACGACTGCAATGCTGATGCAGCCTGCGCGTTTTTTTGCCTACGGTTTTGGTGCCCCCTAGACGTGGTACGTGGTACCCTAAGCAAGTGCTTATTTTGCTTAAAAGGGTTAATCCGGCACTGCAAATGACAGAGGTCAATGTTTTTTTTTCAAAGTACCCACCTTCGTAGCCATTATTAAGTGCTGTATACGTATGAATATGGATTTGATATGGATGCGATATAATTACGATTAGGTATAATTCATGACGGAGAAAATTAATAATTTTAAATAATTATGCAATTATACGCGTGTTGATATGTGTGTTTATTTTACCACTACGTAACTATGTAAACTCATTTTTAGTTTTCTTGATTACTTAATTTTTACTCAGTTCCCCAAAAGATGGCACTGTGCAATGAGGGGCAATTAATTTACTGTCGTTTAATTTTGTTGTATTATTAAATCAACATAATTATTCAATTAAATTTGTTGATAACCGTACCCTCTCTGCTAAACTTAGAGTTAATTTGGCAAAATCCTTCCTCGGTGGCCTATTCATGTCAACACGTATTAAATTCAGCGCATCTGTTACTTTACCAGGGTACTCTATAATGGTAGCACATATTTGAAAAAAGTTTGCCCCTCCTTCCTAAGTAGCGCCATAAGATTCAGGGGCAAACTTAAGTCAATCGAGTGTTATAGCTACCCCCCCTTTTAGGGGTTGAATTTTTATAGCCTATAACCTGGCCGGGGATGTTCTCGGCAGATTAGTAAAATTTGCATCAAAATCCGTTCAGCCGTTTTCACGTGATGCGCGTTCAAATAAACAGACAAACAGATAAACAGATAAACAGACAAACAGACAAAAATTCTAAAAACTGTTGGAACGTGTTCTGTTATCGATTCTAAGTATCCCCAGCCAACTTTTTTTCGAATATCTTCCATGTACAGACTTTTGACCCTCTTCAGCTTTATTATATGTATAGATATTCGTACGTTAGATAAGGTAAATATGTATCCAATACTAGAATACCTATATATAATTCAATGACCTGGCAATAATTATATATTGGTTAACGTTCATAGATAATTGGCAATTATTTTGTTACGCATAGACCAGCAACGTGGTAAATATTGCTCCTGGGAAGTTACTCTGAGCATATGACTTCGAAACTATCCAGACCGTTGAGTTACCAGCTAACAAATATAATACTCACGAGCTCTTCAAATATTCGTTAACTGCAGGGTCTGTACTCTGTAGGTATTCAAATTTAGTTATTTCCAAACACAAATTAAAACAATAATATTGCTTTGTTAATCCACATTAGAACTTGCTCTACAATTTTTAAATATCAAATAACAAACACGTGAAAACGGAAAATTATGTAAAACAAACGGGAGGACTCGTATCTGTGTCAATTAGCAGTAACTTTAGTCAAAGTCAAAGTCAAACATACTTTATTCATGTAGGCAAGCACTTATGAACATTCGTAAGTATTACATATACATTATCTTAAGCTAATTATCAGAGCAATTTATTGATGTTAATATTATTCCATGATAATATTGGATTATAATACATATCAAATTTAATACTAAGAATTTCATTAAAAAAGTCGTCAAACATAAAAAATACTAGTCTAGAATGTTTCTAGAATAAAATATGTCCAAAAAAAACATAACTAAAATGAAACATCAAACTAAATCTAAAACATCAATGTTACTTAGGTGGTGACTTCGATAACATCATGATCTTATTGTCACACATTTCATTTTTCATTTTGTTATCTACCGTCGGCAACGTTCGGACTCGACCCTTTTGCCTATGGTTTTGAGGTTTTACTTTTAAAAGCAAGTTCTCAGTGTACTTAAATATACACCGTAGTGAACATTAAGCAATAAAGTGCGAGTAGATCAGTATGCTGATACCTACACGCTTTCGACAGCCAATTTCTATACGATTGTATAACAGATTATCATCACATTATCATAACTATCATTCATGTAGGTATTCATTACGGAGGTACGTAGTAGGTGGGCATTTTCATTTAACTTGTACTTTAAAGCTCGACTTAAGTCGTGTTTTAGTAACATCTAACCGTTACATTCCTGACAAAATGTATGGGATTTGACATTGACTGTCAGTTTTGTAACGATTGCTAACCGGCCGTTAAAGGTGCTCAGTTAAGTGAAAATGCCCAGGTACAGTACTAGTGAAAATAACAGCTTTAATTCAACGCAATAATATGTTATCCCAATGGCTGTAGAGAGTGCAGAGCTATGTTTCGCCGAGCGACGCCATCATGCCCATCATGGATATAGTTACGAGTACCTACCTACACACTTTATTGAAATTCGAACTTGAGTCGTCAGTTCAATATTGCAGCACTACGAACTTAGCAGGGTGATAAATCATATCGAGTAAACAGACATTTGTGCTCGCCCAATGATATATTGCATCATGAATATTTTACTAGGTAAGTACTTATTTATGAACTTGTCACCTTTGCGTTGTCTTGTCATGGTACTATGTTGGTATACAAGGGAATGTATTTCTCTTGTGTAAGCTGAGAGCTTACTCCGAAAAGAGATAGGTGTACCTACGATAAATAAATATGAAACATTTATTGAGATAAGCAACTCATCGATTACTTCTGGTAACATTACATTTTTTTTATTACTATAACTATTTAATCCATTTACTATGTGCTATTTTAGTTTTAATACAATATTTCGTAATGTTCCAATTTATTTTTATTTTTTTTATATTTGGAGACATCTTACACAGATCGACCTAGCACCATACTAAGCATAGCTTGTACTATGGGTGCTAGGCGATGATATAAACATACTTATATAAATACATACACTTATATACATAGAAAACAACCATGACTCAGAAACAAATATCTGTGTTTATCACACAAATAAATGCCGCAGGCAGGGTCTACCCACTAGACCAGACCGGTTGTCAAAATAAAAAATCTAATTGCGTAGTTTTAAAATAACTTCGGCACATGCTACTCATGTTCAATTTTTTTTTTTTGTTGAAGTAAGTAAGCCCAATTCGCTTAACCTTTCAGTTACAAAAATCGTGAATTTATCAAAACTCGATCGGGGTGTAGGTAAATAGAAAAACAATAAACAAACACAAACGAAATGTTGAGTTTCATTTCAAACGAAAAACGTTGAGTTTCTTTTCCGTAACCACAGATAAGATGGATAAAAGTATCTTAAACAGTTTTGCTAACAGTATTTCCTATTACCGTAAAATGGGGTGAGTAGGGATTACGAGGGCAGTTGGGTTATGAGTTATGAATGAGGTGAGGCGGGATGACAGAGGGATGAGTTGGTTTTTACAGGCTACTGCTACGTAAATTATATATTCTAATAACAAATCAAGCTATTATAATGTTCATAATCCCAAAGTGTCGATCCAACAATTTTCAAAACTCACCTTTAGTAGAAAATCCCTCGTCACCCCAACTACGGGGTGAGCTGGGATTTCCTACTATTTTGTGTTTATCTCTAAAGTTATGAAATGAAACAACAAATTATCATTGACAAACTAAAATTCATACATCCAGAACACTTTTTTTTGTATATAAATCAATGTTTCACATATAAAAATAAACTTTTATCCAGGTTTGAACTCTGATTTCGTCCCTACTGACCCCATTTTACGGTACGGAATTCTCCTATAATTAACTGGACCCGGCTAAGCCCTGATAATACTTTACGACAAACAAGGCCTCAAGTGACGTGTTAAGATTTTCTCCCAACTAACAATCTGTCGCACTTCGCTCTGACAAGTTTGAGGTATTATTTCTGTCGGTCACCTAGCCCTCGCCTCAGGACAGAGAAAAAGTTAAAAAATACTCTGGAATCTGGGTTAATATAGCCTTTTTCATGTTAAATCATAAAACTTTTAGAATTAAGTATATTGCCTACTGGAAATTGCAACATGCTCGTATGCCACCCACAGACGAATCTTTCCATTGGTGAAGAATCGTGTCCAATCTAGCAGTGTAGGTATATCTGGTAATCACCTAATACAGTTGCATTTTCACCTTATTTTAGATACGTCACCATAACCTCGGAGTCATATATGTAGATAAAGATTGTTTTTTTTTTTTCAAGTAGGCACATAACATTTATTTACATGGAATATATATACAGTGGTACTACTAAACGAAATTAATAACTAGCTTAAATCTAAAATAGACCCTTGAGGCATTGTACCAAGGATGCTGGCGGCATTTCCTCGCTGTATCGCAATGCTGATACGTTGTGCGAGCCAGCTCTTCGGTCACCAGTTACGTCAACCAGACGCTTCGCGATTTCTGCGAACAACTTATGCGCGCTGGGACCCCATGGACCTAGAGTTTCAACACCAAATGGTACAAAATATTACTCTCTACCGAGGCTCTTATATTTGTTACGTTTTAGAATTTCGGCGCTTTCCGCCGCTCCGCCCGTTTTTACAGTAGTCCGTTGGAGGTGGGACGGTGCCAGTGTGTCTACGCAGGTAGCATCCCACACCAACATCCGTCCCAGGCAGTAGGCACATTACAATGCGCTTTAGAACGTCAAATAAAGTTACACCGGCTCTAACCCTACACCTTTGCCCGGGAAGATTTAAATCCCTCCTAATTTGGAACAGGAATTAGCTATTGAACAATATCACTTATAAAATCTGCTGGTTAATGTACTGAAATAGCTGATCGTTGACAAATAACTTGCCATCGAAATACCTGAAATAATAACCACGAAGGAAGGAAGATATTTGTTTGCCCGAAGAGCTCTCGCGAAGCATTGGGAAACAAAGCAGTTCCAAACTGACATTAGCGACGAGCACGATCGTGATATGGCTGATAGCCGTGACGTCACCGGCCTCGCCGAGTCAAAAATTAAAAGATATAAATCTCCTGGATCGGATAAGCGCAGACGGAGGTGCTAAGTAGAAAACTTGCGCTATGTAATTAACAATTCAGCGGACTTTGCGCGAAACCGGGAAAACTACTTAAGTAAAGGTTTTAATAATAGAATATTTATCTTTTCTTTAGACTTTTTAAAGGCGAACAATACATCTACAGCAAAGCTCCCGATTCCCGCCGGCTTGCTTAATTTTCAGACAGTTGAGCACTTTTACTTCAAGTATTATTAATACATCACCATATCCAACGTAACATAAAGGGGTGTGCAAATAAAAACGATTCTCAAATCAATATTTGCGTGGCAAAATACATGTTGAATGTATTTTTAGTACCGAAGATTTCCCGCTAACTTGATTTTTGTAGATTTCGCCTTGAGCGTGGGACGCGTGACGCGTGATGCCAACAGTGACGACTAGACTTTTCCACGTGATGTTATTATCATGGGCTTAGATAGGGGTCTATTTGAGTATACATCAGTGAGATCACACAGTATTTTACGATCCGGCTGTGATATTACAAAATGTACGAAATGGTAACCATATATCAAGGTCACCTTCTCATATCAAATTGAGCCCATGTCATGTGTTCCAATGTATTAAACATTTAAATACCGGAACACAATGACCTAATATCCCATGATATTAATTATAAAATCTTTATTTTTGTTTCTAACATTAACAAGTTTCTCTCATTTTTATGACATTTTGCACATCTATCAATAACTCCTTGCGTTTAGTACTCGTAAGTCCAACCACGACGTGGCTTCGTTTGTTTTCTGCGTCTGAGTTTCACACAAGAAGTATTAATCACAAATATTCTTAATTCATTAACGCCAAAAGACGCCAAATTAAAAGTGAAAAAAATAATAATAGAAAGAACAAATCAAATAAATGCAAACCAAAACTCGTGACACGTAATCAGTGATAATTTCCATTGGCGTTAAAGATTGCCAGCATAGCTGCAAAATATTAGTGAGTTAAGTATTACAGTGTCTCCGAAATTACGGGAGCATACCATCAGCACAATCAGGCACTGTAAAATAGTCAAACTTTATCTTTCAACATTCAAATCGTTTTACTGTCCAAAAATAATCAATTATTAAACCAGCAACTATATTAACGGAGTGAAATCCAGTAATAAATACCTACTCATTTTTAAATATAGCGAATACTTCACACACTCAAAGAAAATTGGAACATCAACACGCTTTTTCACTACAAACTATTCTTCACCCGGTTGGAAAAACTACGACAAAGACTTCTGGTATAAATGAAATAAAAAGGGAAAATAATTTGTTGTTAGAAGAGTTCGAAGTGTACAAAGAAACTATCAGGGAACGGTCGGGGCTTCGCGTGAAAGGAACCCTTGAATTGTTTACAAAACAAGCCAGACGTTGACAACCGTTTATCGGCAATGGATTATATTCTGATTTTGTGATAAAAATTTTAAACTAAAGACAAACATGATTAATAAATAATATTTTAACAGCAGCCTATTGTTGTTATTAGTTAATATACTGTGTATAATTATAGTACTTAAACATATTAAACACTAAAAAGTAAAAATAAAAACTTCTTCTTCCTCGCGTTATCCCGGCATTTTGCCACGGCTCATGGGAGCCTGGGGTCCGCTTGACAACTAATCCCATGATTTGACGTAGGCACTAGTTTTTACGAAAGCGACTGCCATCTGACCTTCCAACCCAGAGGGCAAACTAGGTCTTATTGGGATTAGTCCGGTTTCCTCACGATGTTTTCCTTCACCGAAAAAGTAAAAATAAAAACTAATTATATAAAATACTAGGTGGTCCGGTGAACTTCGTATCACTATCGTATAGTATCGTATCTAGACCTGCACTATACCTATATGTATGACGAACATCAAATGTTTGACACTTTGAAACATTTTGTACAGAAAAATAATGCCCTGGTTTTAACTATTTTTCAAATATTTCAATACTAAAATTAGCCAAATCTGTCCATCCATCAATCATCTATCGTTTCTCGAGTTTAAGCGAACTTAACGAACAGCAACAGATTTTATATATGTTAAAAAAAACACATATTATGTACCGTTTTGACAGACATTCATTTTAAAATCCAACATTACAAGCCTTATGTAAAAGGCAATAATAATACTTTAAAATGTTTAAAAAAAGCTAGTACTAATTCAAATGTTGGCTACCTCTCCGAAATGACAAAATAAATCCATGTCAAGTACTTACATTGTACCTCAAACAAAGGAACCTAATGGTAGTAATATTTAGGCGGTGACTCGGATTTAGTTCACATGTCTTTCTATATTAAGATATTAGAAAAGTAGCTCATTAGATTTTTGGGAACGTCAGTTTTCCTTAATTTATTACTATAACCCTTGGAGTTCCATGCAAACTATACATGGACTAGCTTTTTCCCGTGACTTCGTCTACGTGGAATTAGTGACATCAGCTAAAGTAGGTATATCGCCTGGATAATGCTAATAGCAATCATTCAATTGGCGCATTGCTTACTTCAATTGAAGGGATGTTTACAAAAACAACGTAACTGCTTAGAGCGGTTGACACTTTTTTAAGAACATTGTTAATCGTTTCAGGTATCAACCAGTGTAGTCAGTTATGTTGTTTTTGTCAGCATCCCTTCAATTACTAGGCAATTAAAAACTATCCTATGTCCTTCCCCGGGAATCAAACTATCTCTATACCAAATTTCACATAATCGGTTCAGCGGCTTAAGCATGAAGAGGTAACAGACAGACAGACAGGCACACTTTCGCCTTTATAATATTAGTATGGATTATAGATTGGTGGACACCAAACTATCCTACCGACTGCGCCATGATAACCTCGTAAGTCCCCGCGTACTTGTACAAATACAAATTAAATTCGACGTTTGAACTCCTATAGAAATGAAAGAAAGTTCCAAATTCAAAAGCGCAAAAATTGGCTTGAGTCTTACGAGGAGTACTTGGGATGCGACAATCAAACACGAATTTCAGATCGAAACTAAACTTCATTTATTATACAATTACAATTTAGATTGAGAAATCATACCTGTACCTATTGTTTTTTTTTAATTTAGAAAATATATACTTATGCAGCAAAAAGCCATTTAGCTAGCATGTTAGTAAACTTAGTTCAACAGTTCTTTCTACAAACTATGCTGATTGTCTTTTGACTGACGAATAACAACGACCATTCAAATACGTAATTGAGTTTAATGGGTATATAAATGTTAAATCTGATATTGGTTTCACGAGTTTTGACGTTAATCCAGGCCAAGCTTTGATTGAACCCAAGATAACAGTTAAAGCACCGGCTCAAATTGAGGCCGGAGCTCAGCGGTGTTTAAACAAGTAATGAAGGTGTTTCGGGGCCACTATTGAGATACTGTCATTCTGTTAAATTGATAGCTATAGAAGACTAAATCACGTTATATTTATATTCATCTTTACTTTACTTGTTCTATAATGTAAACAAACATGTTGTGACTGGCCATATGCCTATTACGTAATATTAAGCTCATTTATCAATATATAACTTACATTTTAGCGGTGAAGGAAAGCTTCCGGGAGCTTTCTTGCCGGTCGTGGGTTTACGTTCTTGATTTTCATTGAAAGATCTAAACGATGGTAACTCGAAGCACTTGATTTCATAGTCTAGTCTTTATCATATGTATCCACGATTAAATTAATTGCTAATTAACTTAGTAAAAACAAAATAATAACAAGAATTTGCTTAGGAAAACAAATATTGTAAGGTTGTTTACATTGACTTTGACAGGTATAGGCGCGGTGACGTTCTGATATCGTTTTAAACCGCAAAATTCAAAAAGCGTGAGGTAGATAAAAGGTTACAATGATTAAATAATTAACTTCTATTATATGTTTAATACATTATTATAAAAATAAACATGAAATACGTCAGTATGGACGCAATATTTGGAATCATAAAGGGAAAGATGTTAACTCAAACATACTTTTGGTTGCTTTAGTGTGCGTAGGTATCGTTGAAAAATAGCTTCATCAGCATTAATAGATTATGAACGTTAAAGTGTAGGACATAAGGCTTATGTAAACAAAATAGGATTTAAATATTTGAATTTCGAATACTGTCGCCAGTTTTATGATCGTATTGTTCGGGTATGGTTCCGTTGGGTTCGGCAGATTATGAGCCTTAATGAGTGGGACATATGACTTAGTAAACAAACAAGGATTTAAGATCTTTACTTCTAAGAGGATCATGTCGCTATTTTTATGACTGCATTGATAGCCTCCACCTTGCTAACATTAAACGATTATGAGTATTAATATGCAGGGAATAAGCACTTTCGAATAGTAAACAAACGGGGATATATGACTCTTCTTCTTGAAGCGTTGAAACGTTTGTCGCCATTTGGATATTATATAAGGCTGAGCGGGCCTTGCTTACGGACTTATTCATTCTCTAATCTTTGGCTAGCAATGTCCCTGGCTTTGGGCGTACATAACGCTGGTGGGTGAAGTTTCTCTGCTACTTTTTCTGTGTTTGGGTTTACCTGGAATTATCCTAGTAAATTTAAGCTTGGAGATTGTGTGTCTGTGCTTGATTGTACGAAGATAATATCTATCTTTGTGGAATTAAGTTAGGACTATGGCGGAGTTTCTTTGCTTTCTTGTGTGTGGGTTTTATCGTGACGTTTTCTGTGGGTACTGTGTTTCTGGGTTCAGCTTTGGGGGTACAATACCGTTACAAAGCGTGGATTCAGAATGGCAGTGTTTAGGGGAATTTCATGGTTTTGTTTTATTTTGCGTGGGGTTCTTTTTGTAAAAGTAAACTTAGATATTCTCATACCTTCCTAAAGAGTCTTTTTGCTATTTTTAAAGCCAGATCATTGTTTGGACTGACAGTTTGTCCAGCTAAGCATTCACTCCGCCTAACGGTGTCAAAGGATTGGATGGTTAGGAGTCTTTTGCTCCAAGTGTGAGAGAGCTTGGCATTCCCTTTTATACTTGCACAAGGGATGAGCATCTCACTGGTCTCAAAGTCCAGCTGTTTAGATGGATGTGGGGACGTCACGTGTGCGTCATCCGGAGTAATCTGGGCCCACTGAAGTCGGCAGTAATTGAGGCTAGGTCCCCGCTTAAATATATTTATCTATTTCGGTGCATTGGTACGTGCTTGTGCTGGTTGCAGGGCGGGACTCTGTCGTGATTGATATCATATCTCACAGTTTAGGTCGTGGCAGAGTTTCTCTTGTGATTGGTATATGTGTGTGCTAGGGTACTGATCCTATTATATACATGGAATAGGGCCGGCTTACTTTCTGTATCCTAGTTTGCGAGCACAGAAGGGGGAGCTACACACTACACTGGCCTGTAGGTTGCCTTCTCGGTTTCGCCTGCCGAACTTGACAGCTTCTCGTAGGGACCACACTTGCGTATATTACAAAGCATTAGGTCGATGGTAAGAACGAACTATGCTTTGAATGTACTAGATTAGGGACAATGGGTAGGGATAGGGTAGAAGCACACACTCAATTTGTTATCTACTAGGGTTCCTTTTAGTTCTGGTCTATAAAATTTATATGGTTGATATATATTTCTCAGTACGGGCTTCAAATATGGTATCATTACTTTAGAAGTCGTGCGGTAAGGTGATTAATTGTCTTAATTTCTTAGTGTTCTAATTTATCTGGGTAAAAAGATATTATATTAATTTTATCTATCACAATTCTGGTCTTCTGGAGTAGAAATGAAGTACTGGGTATTGTAATCAGGTTTCTAAGGTATTTACAAAACAAATTCTTTAATATCAAGCTGGGTTTAGGAACACAGACTTTTCTGAGATAGAAAATCGAAGAAAGGATTGTTTTAGGGACCCTTTGGCAGGCAGAAGTAATCCAGAGGATGTTTCGAGCTAAATATATCTACTGGTCTTGATATTCTTAGTCTTATAAAGTTTAATTTTTAACAAATAAACTTAGTACTTCGTTTATACCTCTAAAAATCAGATTTACTGTTTATACTCTTAGTTCTGGGAAATGGGATGAAAGGATTCATATCCTTAGCTTTTGAATGTAAAAAAGATTAGTAATTTTGATGACTGATGGATACTTTGACACTTCTTTTCATCATCATCTAGGTGCGCTTATCTTCCGAAGTGTTGGTAAAAGCCCGTCTGGCTAACAAGTTAGGGTAGGTGTTCCGACTAACCTTGTTGACTGGACTAGGAGCCCCCAATCCTGCATCGAACGTGTGAGTAGCATCTTCGCAAGAAGCTGGTAGTTAATTATAATCTTGAAAAGTTAGGGTGTAAATGGGCTTATCCCAGGAATGCTACTTATATGTTATCCCGGAGGCTTAATAGGTGTGGCAGGTTTTTACCAACAAATATTTTTATATTTATACTATCAATTATCATATATACGCTGCATATCTTCAATATCATTCTAGTTTTGGTTCTCTTAACATCATTTACATTACGCCATAAAACTCGTAGTATTTCCTATTCTTATAATTAAATAAAAGGGTTTCATTCTATTTCTTAGCTACGTCATAAATTATTTTAGTAAGTATATTAAATATTCTTTAATTAAAATCTAGGTAGGTAATAATATCTAAAAACAGAGTCCAAAATTTAGCTTTACTCATTAAAGAATCTAGGTTTCCGCGGTTCACTTCGAGGGGGTCCTAACTGCTAGCTAGACGATCACGACAAGGCCAAATTATAGGGGTAATTATTAAGGGGGGGTTTATTATATGTATTTATTAAGGGGGTATTTATATATATATATAGTAGGGGAGGTTCATTTTGGATACCGAGGTTTCTAAAAATAAATAATAGAAAGTACCCCAATGGGTTACATTTTGGAGCCAAAGTGACGCAGGATGTAGGTTACCTGGGGTTACTACGGTTTTTTAAGATATATCTATGTAAAAAGTAGCCTTTATGGCTTTTGTTACCGTGAAAGTGGAGTGGGTATGCTTATTTTTGGATTCGTATTCTGTTGTGTTTTAAATAAAAGTCATGAAACATTAATTTTATTACAAAAAAAAATGATCTGTCTAATTTTTCTTTTACTTTATTATTCTATTGTAGTAAGGGTTACTCTCTGTAGACGAAAACAACGTAATTTCAGTTAGCGTATTTATTACAACACTATGTACAATTACTGATAGTTTTTACGTAACGAAACTTCTGTAACTTCAGCAGGAGTATGCACTTATGCGCAGCCAACAAGCATTAATCTTCTCCTAACATATTAAAATCAATCTGTAATTTGCATCTCCGACGTCACGATTCTACGTCGACACATCGTTAGCGTGTTCTATCTCGGAGGTGGCGCCATCTCTTGACGATTTTGGTACTACATTTTTACTCGTTCTCTGCTCGCAGTAATTAGGGATTTGTTTTCATATTCCTCAGCTAAAGATGTGTGTCATCACAACTATAAATCCATCTTCTTGCGTCAGTGATACCTGAAAAATAAAGTAACAAAATTAAAGTAGGTACATGTATAGCAATATTAGCACTTATTACGGTTATTTTCACCGAAAACAATCAGACTTATTTCTCTCGCGCCTTAGTTTCGTTAAGAAATTAGTTCATCGCAGGTATCAATAACAATAATGAAATAAATAAATAAATATTTCCGGGTCAGTTTTTCACATATCCAGAGCTGGTACTGCGGGTACTTGGCGGCGAGTACATACTTGTATGAATAAATACATACTTAGATACAAATAATGTCCATGATTCGAAGTAGCCGCGTCTTTGCCACGCAGCATACGTAGGCAGGGTTACTAATAGACTAGAGATAAGATAACATTACCTAAAATAGTCTAGGCCAAGATATCTAGTTGTGTAAGAAGTCATGCTTTAGTCTAAAGTTTTGGGGGCGTGTAACAGTTCATTTACACGAAAGAATACTAAGGTACAGGGGGCGTATTCTGCGACTTTCTTATTTTCTCATCTTAAAAGTCGGCAACACTTTTGCAAACTCTGTTTTGCGGTGCGACGGTAACCATTAGCCTTCCGGCGATTCCATTTCATTTCATTTCTTTTCTTCGTTGTAAAATCATGTATATAAAAACAAAAAGATGTTAGATAATTAAATAAAGTCAGTCATTCATCTGCTTTTGCCTTCTATATCATAAAAAAATAATAGATGTACACATGCGTTGATTTAAGAGTTAGATCTTTGTTAGACGGCTTGTTTACGGGTAAAATATCACTCTATAACCTACAGAACAAATAATAGGGACCGTGCGCTTTGGTGGGTCTGCCGTCTTGTGGGCTGAATCGGAAGCATGTGTACACATGTGATGGCCAAGGCAGGTGCTGCCATCTACCGTTCTCGTCGGTACGTTTTCTTGTACAAAGTAGGTTTTGCCATTTCATAGAAGGCATAATCGACACGTTTGCGCCTCGCACCAAAAATCTGACGGCCTACCATAGCTTTGACTTTTATAGAATAGTATTAAGAAACAGATAATTCTGTTAGGTACAATTATCTTACTAAGTGTGGGTCTGGATAACCATCACACATGCTAGAAATAAGCTGTTGGTCACTGTATGTGAATATCGTACATTAGCTACCATAAGATAGGAAATACGAGCATGTATGTATGTATGAGCTTGGATTTGAATAGGCTATACTCAGGTTGAGTAATGTATGGTATGTTTAAAAATCAGTAATAGTACATCATACAATAATTATTAGAGATTTAGTGGAACATACACATGTTAGAAAAGTTATCTACATACTTTTCGGTACGGAACTCTACTGTTTATTGTTTTGTCATTGGTTAAAGCCTCAGCGAGTTACTTTGTGTGGGCCTCCTCACTCACTATCGAATCTGCTCAAATAATTTCATTAAAATCGATTAGGATATGTAACGCGCGAAGCACCAGGACTGACCCTGTGCATACATTTGTACTATAAAGTGGGTATATCATCATAGGTTAGTTAGGATTACAGTACTGTTCTACTGACGGTACTTTTCAATCGTGTACTGAGTACAGTCAAATAGTATACAGTTGATTAAGCTAGCATACTAAATAGGTACCTAATAAAAACGTAAAACGAAGGATTCTTTTGTTCTGTAGTTTTTCTGTGTGTAAACAGCAACCATTGATGCAGCAAAATTCTTGAGATGAAGCCAGCAAACAGGGGTCTTCATGTATCAGCAGTCTAGGGTTCTTGGTAGTCTGAAATAAGTTACACAAGTACATATTAGAAAATTCAGTTCAAATAATAGCTTTAGATTTTTAGGCAATATGTCAACATTTTTCTTAAGACATCCATTCACGGGGGCGCGATATTATTTTTAATGCATGTGTAGTGTAATGAAATATGTGGATACTTCAACAAAACCAGCCTGGGTTTGTCACGTACGCAATCATAATCATTTATTCGTCGCAATTCATGGTATTATTACAGATGTTTTCAGGTTAAATGAGTACAGCATCACATGTGCTCTCCCGAATTTCAACAATATTATCGTCAATATAATGACATAGTAAAAATATGCAAAAGTAGGCAGTACTTCATATTTTTCAAATTCCAAAAAAGGTTGAGAATCTTTGCAGGACATACTTCTATAGTTAAGTCACAAATAAGCTAGATTAAGTTTACTTAAGTCAACAGAATTAGAATAGGGTATGTAGGCTAAGCACAGTTTTGAACTCACCGCTCTGCCATCAAGAACTCTCCGCTCAAGCATTTGAAATAGTAGTGTCCAACATAAATCATGAGTTGTTTAGTTTATAATAAGTTATGTATTTATATAATGAGATGAAATACCTTTCATAAATGGAAGCAGTCAGCAGAAGTACAGTGAAGGCACCTTGACACTCCGGGACAAAGTCAGCCTCCGGGTAACACTGGAACCGGAATTATGGAAAACTTAGCTAAAGTAGGGTATATTTAAGAAAATCTACTTAAGTCTCATTAACAGGGTTTATTATTTACTACAGGTAGGGTCTTCACAGTTAAGAAAACAGAAAAAATAAAACTCTTAAGTTTTTTTTTGTAGAACAAATGGAAAAATTTCGACTTATTTATTTTCTAAGTAGGATTAAGTCTAGAAATTACTGTTATACTTACTAGGGTAGTGTCGAAACACTCGGAGGAGCCTTTGTAGGCAACAATGGGAATTTGCTCCAATCAGCTTAGATGTCACCGGTTAGCAGACAGCCATCGCGTTGGTTTTGTTTGCTAAAAAAATGAAACGTACATTGTAAGTAATATAACTCACAGTTTAGGGGTCGAAGCACATATGCAATACAATACAATTATTGCACACCTCACATATACGTCTTACATGTACTGGTACAGGTTCACATTGATAGACTGCCTTTTCTAACTACCTTACTTTGTAGGTACACAATAGTCAACACCTACCCTCAATTGTCTACACATAACAGTAAGGTTTATTGTGACAACTGGCAGGTCCAGGTTTATGTTCACATATTTTTATTTAAGTTACCAGACAACTATGGGATCATTTTCAAGAGAAAAATACATATTCATCATCAGTTGTCATTAACATGTAAAGAAACCAGTTTATTTTTAGCTGACACTATCATATAGTTATGATTTTTATAATATATTGCATTTCCAGGTTCAAGAAGCACTTATTTCAAAAAAAAATTAGTCGAACCATCTTTTAGAACAACAACACTTAAAATTCCAAATACAGTAAGGGCAAGCCTAAGGGTATTTATTTATATGGTAACAGGGTAGTTATACTTACTGTTAAGGGTCAGGAAATATTCTTCAAAATCAGCAAATGGAGTTTTCCACACCATAATTTCAACTTATTTCTCTTCAATAACAGTTTTGTATATCACCAGGGAATCATTTTAATGCAGTTGTCAGCTTACTGCAACATCAAACATAGCTTTTAAATGTTATTGTAATACAAATATTGTAGTGGAGGACTAATATTATGTTAATTAGACAGAGTAAAACGAAAATCAAAGTAATTTTTTTTAAATACAGATTTTGCTTTGATCTCTTTCATTTATCAAAAAGAAATGTCTTTATGTTACTGAATAAAGAGTATAAAGAAGGAAATACAATCCACTAGGCGTCGGCATTATAAAGTAGAATGTTGAAAGTAAAGAAACTAATGCTAGCCATTTACAGATATGATCAGTCAGAAAAATAGATTTAATGATAGGTAGGTCAAATTGCGAACAATTATTTTCTGATTGGTGATATTCAAATGTATTTAACAGGGTCTCGATAGCAGTAACTTGTTTAAAGAAGAAACAAGAACATAACCTTACCTTGCTAGAAGGAATGATTCCCAACGTTCCCAATTTTGTATTTATTTCACTCGCACTGTCACACTGACACTGTCTGTACTTAGACACGTAAAATAAATAATTAAATAAGTACACTGGATCAGAAATACGGGCACTAAAGGTTCCTTGACCATTTAGATTGATGAAATAAGTAGAAGGAAATTCGTGCGATGATCTGTATTCCATTTTTCTTGGTTTTGTAGGTTCTTCGATAGATGGAAATCATTATGGACGCTCTCGGAGACTTTCTTTTTACCGTAGTATCTTTAAATTTAGCTCAGTGATATAATTTTGCCTAGATATTTGTTAAAGCATTTTTTTTGCAGGAAAAAATACAACTTTCAACGGAACTTAGGAGATTGACAGTTGGTAAAATTGCCATAGACAAAAATTTCACACAGCCAAATGTAGAAGTTGTAGGACATTCAGTCTAGAATAGCTTATGGCTTGGATCAATCAATAGATCGATTGTTTAGTTTTTCACATTGTAAAAATGGGTTTTATCATTCAAATCATTCTACATAAAATTAAGACTTAAATGATAATATATAAGGGTTTTTGTTTTCGCAATATATTGGAAACTTACTGAGTTCACTACAATTCATTCTATGGTAAACAAGTGAACCCGACCAAATTACGTTAGAACGTGTTTTTGAATTTCGTCGCATTGCGTAAGCACGCGGAGGCCCGTTTATAAAAACGAATTTACTTACACGATTGTAATGGTGGCGCTACTGTCACTAGGTGACAGAACGGGATAGTCTTATGTATTTTTCAGTAGGTGTAACAGCGAAAGCGCTATTATTGTTTGTCCTTGTCACAGTCTCGTGCAGTTGCGTATGTTTTATCTCTCACGGACGCGCGCTTGCAGCACGTCTATAGGGTCCTACTATCTAAGGCGGAAGATCATAGATATTGAAAGATAATGGATGACAACTGCAATGGTGTTGCTACTCACAAAAACAATTATTGAAGAATTATAGTTAAGTTTATTCGTACATATTGCTATAGATAAAAGGATATATTCTAAAAATCAATAAAATAAAGTTCAATTCAGCGGAGTGCGCGGGGTTCATATTTTTGTGATGGAAGACAGCTTTTCACGGATACATTTTCGAGTTTGCCGCCTGTCCTACAGACAAACGTGGTTTGCCAAGTTTTTGTTTGCATCTTAGAACTTTAAGAAAAATACGTTTCTGAAACTTTTGACAGTTCTTGGAATTTGTATACGCGGAGTAATTGTTGTTGTATTTTAAGAAATCGTAAAATGAGTCTGTAGATTGGTTTAATAATGGAATTCCTTATGTGAGACTAATAAGAATCATAGTGAGGTTTAGTGAAGTGCATATTAACAAACTGGAGCCATGTTTCTGGTAAATTCGTGTTAAAATAAAATATGTCGGAGTCGTAAACAAAATAACTTTGTTTTTGACGGAATATGTTATTAAGAAGTGATAATATAGAATGGACAATGTTTCGGACGAAAATAAATGTAGATGCTATCCCGGAGTAGGTTCAGAAAAAGTGCAAACGCGTATTCAAGTGAAAATTGGGTTATTTTACGTGCATTTTGCAGCCGCAAGTAACGAGTGCATTTTGTAAACAAAACAAAATTATGTGTTTTCTTGTAGTAAATCTATGTTAAAATAGTGCAGTGAGTTAAGTCAGTGACGTGAAAAAGTGGTGGAAATAGTACTTATTATATTATCAAGGAATGTGCATCTAACACGTGAGTAGAAAATTTTGTCGAACCTGGTACTTTTATAGGTTATCTTGGTATAAAAAAAATATGTTATCGCTTGTTCACAGTATATATTGCATGTAGGATTTATATATAATCTTTCTAACGTTCCAAAGTTTTAATAAAATGCTCTTTTAATTTTTCTATCTACATGATTCTCGATTAATAGCGTTTATCAAAGAATTTCGTGAAGTTTGGTTGTATTTATATGTGTAGATATTTGCGTTCCTTTTTGAGCTTATTATAATGAAAAAAAAAGTTGTATTTAGTCATTATATGCATTATATGCTATAAAAATAAAAGAAATTCAAAAATGTGATTGTTAAATTTGTCAAATTTGTTAACACCCTGATAGCCTAACGGTCACGACTGTGGGCTACAGTATGTGATTTAAATGTTAGAGGTCCGGGTTCGAATCCCGCATAGTGAAAGCGTTTTAATTTTTTATTTTTTTGTTTGTGAATTGGTTTTAATAAATCAGACAATTTTGCAATGTTATTGCTATAAATTAGATCATTTTATGGCTTCATTATATTTAAATTATTTTAGTTTCGTGGTTTATCTTTCTTATACAAGTTGTTTTGGATATATAGCTTAATAATACAAACTGGAGATGGAGTTATGAATAAAAGTTTTACGGTCAGTAGTTTAAGACGTTTAAGAACATCTAGGTACCTACTTAGTTCCTAAGAGACCTAGATGTCTAACAGTATTATGATTCGGGTTTTGTGTTAGCTAAGTACCTATATTCCAATTGAGTGAGATAACGTACGTTTGAGGTCATTATCGGTTTCGACAACTGGTCCCAAGAATTGACGTAGGCACTAGTTTGTGGTAGTTACAGTGTACAGTGAAATTTCGGGATAGCTTAGTCACATTGCTTGCTGGTAACCGGATATTCGTGACAAGATGATTGTGCTGCCTATTTGTAGAAGATAGAAGAGGAATTCCTTAGCTACTAGTGTGATCAAGTAACAACAGTCGCGGCTACTTCCTACAATCGTTCTACGGACTGCGGACAATTTCAAGAAACAATATTTCGAATAGAAGAAAGAAGAGGAAGTTAATGAACGTTCAATAGAAAAAATTATGTAATTTTAAAAACTTAATCATCATCATCATATCAACCTTTTATCGTTCGCTGCTGAGCATAGGCCTCTCTTCGAGTGCACCAATTTTAAAACTAAGTTATTATTATATTCTAATATGAGGTAGTTAAAATCAAATAAAATTAAGCCCAATGTTTTGTGAAGGGATAATATTGTTGTATGTTTGTAGGTAAATTTTTATTTGGTGTAATGTAATTATGTGACATGTCAATGACTTTAGGTTACTTAATCACGTTATTTGAGAATATTTTGCAGCATATAATTATGGTAGGTTGGCCGACGTAAACGTGGCAGCGTACTATCAACGCCGAGCTGCGGGCAGCTGGACTGATTTAGAGGGAAGCGGAGCGCGAGGCACTGGACATATTCATATTTTCATATTTATTGACAGGAGTGGATGGCGCCGTCTCACGAAGGCCTTCTGCACCAATGGGGTACCATAGGACGACAACATCATCATCATAAAATCATCATCATCATCATTATAAATGTCATATAGGAAGTGGTCAGAATTTTCACTCCAAATCAAAGTCTACTTTGATGCTTATTTATTTGGGAGTATGTTTGCATTGTTTTACGGGTCAATGGGTTAGTCATACAAAGGCAACATACAAGTAGAATCAATACTTATGGGTTTTAAATTTATAAAACACGTTCCGGTTTTTAGTTCAGTTTTTTTTTGTGGCTTATGTTCATTGAAACAAAGTTGCTCAGTATTAAGGGGATGACATCAGAATTATATGATAATTAACCGGTATATGATTATTGCGAAATAGTTTATTTTTTGGGCTTTTAGAGCGATAGTCAAACATTACAAGCAGCATATCAACTATCTTAGGTTGACAGTGGAATAGTTGAGCGCGTCTCAGAAATTTTTCATTAATTGAGTGTACAGTTAACAGTATTATACGCTTGTTCTCTTCCTCGATATCTCGTGAGTCATGACTGAGGTTCGCGACCATCTGCGGTCGGTATTTTGTTAACCCAAACCTGCCATTCTACACAATGCCTTTCTGTTAGTAGGCGCTTGTGTAGATCCTTATTTCCTATCCATATCTGTTTTCGTTTAGTACTCTTATGTACTAAATGATATGCAAGATGGGTCATTTTCTCTGCAGCTGACTGTACTTCTCCGACGTTTGATTATTGCAAAATCGGGTGACACTATTGTGTTTTGAACAACATTGTTGAAGTTTTCTTGTCCTTTTGAACAAGAAAAATAGTCCGCCTACAAAGTACAAATAACGAGCAATTCTTTTATATTTATATATTTCGGGGATCTCGCAAACGGCTCTGGCGAGTTCGGTGAGGTTTGCTATATTGGGATTTTCGGGGGCGAGGGCCGCGAGGGGGCGATCTGGCTGGGTCTTGTCGCTGGGGGGCGCGTGTTTTTGACTTTTGTAAGAGTTTTGTACGTTCGGTCTCCCAGATACTTAATCCTAATATTTGGTCAAAATAAATAGAGATAAATAAATAATAAATAAAATTAAAAATAATTCAACGGAAGTCCTGAAGTTAATGTTTGCGTTTTTTTTAATCGTCTAAGGCTAAAAATAATTAAAGGGTAAACTCGGAATGAGTGCCAGCAATTTTTTTCTTTTCTTATCAGATAGGGATAAAAATAATGGGTTAGTATTGGGTCAAGGCGGGATAGGGGATGTTTTTTTTTGAGTATAAATGTAATAATATGTAAACTTAAAATTCTTTTTATTTCATTTGGATTGCTTACCAGAGCATTGGCTGTCTGTATGAATCGTGTGATAGCGTAGTTGCGGAGGAATAAAAGTTTGTGTGCACTGAGAAATTAAAGTTACGAGGTTTTACGTAAGTGATGTACGAGTGTTTGTGTGCTTAGTGGACGAATGTACTGTTTTGGGAAAACTGGATTGATACAGATAGACAAAGGCTAGAGGGTAATCAGACTAGATTTGTCGGAGTTTGCTGGGAAACAAAAGGTGGGGACGGGGAATACACAAATAGCCAGAAAATTTTTATCAGTAGGTTAGAATCCATTGGATAAGACTCGTTCCAAGAGTATTATTTTGTGGCTATTACTCTACAAGGTAATACGAATACGAATTCTACACACCTTGTCTTGGATGAGATATATCCGACATTCGACATATTTTCATGAGCTGTGAGCGTCTAGAAGGACGAGGCTCTACTTAAGAGTAAATTAAAATTATATTTTTTTTGTTTTCATTACTATACGTAATTAGTTTTTATTACTTGATCAAATGGTTCTTAGGTTTAGGTCAAAATAATTTTGGTGTGCCATATTGAGGTACTTAATTGTGTCAATTTTAAGTTTGTTTAATGAAAAAAAAAACACCCAAACAAACTTAAAGGTCGGTATATGTTATTCAAGTATAAGACACGCACCAAGAAAACGTGGCTGAGGGTGATAGGGCAATGAAATTTGGTTTGAATTCTGACAATGGAGCTTGAAAGCTTCGTACTTATAAAAATTAAAGGTCTCTTCGTTTTGCTTGGGAGGTTTTTGCTGTCTCATCTTATGCTCTTCTACGGAAGTGCGCGGCGTAAAGGGTAGAGACAGGAGTAATACTCGGTGCACCGGGTTGAGCTGGCAAGGACGAGTTAACTATTAACTTATTAGATTCACAACCTAATATCTTTGGCGAAACGAGGTTGCTGGGGAAAAAGTTGTCATGACTCATTGACAGAGTTCTGATGGCCTAATTTCGGAGCTGAGTCGCTAACAGTCATTTAGTATTGGAAAACACACCACATGTTTAAAAAGGGAGGGGAAATTATCCGACTAATCTAGGGGAAATTGAAGTTTTTTATAAATTCCTGAAGTAATTCATAAAACACTTAAATTGGGGGCGGCTGTGACTGGCCATATGCCTATTACGTAATATTAAGCTCATTTATCAATATATAACTTACATTTTAGCGGTGAAGGAAAGCTTCCGGGAGCTTTCTTGCCGGTCGTGGGTTTACGTTCTTGATTTTCATTGAAAGATCTAAACGATGGTAACTCGAAGCACTTGATTTCATAGTCTAGTCTTTATCATATGTATCCACGATTAAATTAATTGCTAATTAACTTAGTAAAAACAAAATAATAACAAGAATTTGCTTAGGAAAACAAATATTGTAAGGTTGTTTACATTGACTTTGACAGGTATAGGCGCGGTGACGTTCTGATATCGTTTTAAACCGCAAAATTCAAAAAGCGTGAGGTAGATAAAAGGTTACAATGATTAAATAATTAACTTCTATTATATGTTTAATACATTATTATAAAAATAAACATGAAATACGTCAGTATGGACGCAATATTTGGAATCATAAAGGGAAAGATGTTAACTCAAACATACTTTTGGTTGCTTTAGTGTGCGTAGGTATCGTTGAAAAATAGCTTCATCAGCATTAATAGATTATGAACGTTAAAGTGTAGGACATAAGGCTTATGTAAACAAAATAGGATTTAAATATTTGAATTTCGAATACTGTCGCCAGTTTTATGATCGTATTGTTCGGGTATGGTTCCGTTGGGTTCGGCAGATTATGAGCCTTAATGAGTGGGACATATGACTTAGTAAACAAACAAGGATTTAAGATCTTTACTTCTAAGAGGATCATGTCGCTATTTTTATGACTGCATTGATAGCCTCCACCTTGCTAACATTAAACGATTATGAGTATTAATATGCAGGGAATAAGCACTTTCGAATAGTAAACAAACGGGGATATATGACTCTTCTTCTTGAAGCGTTGAAACGTTTGTCGCCATTTGGATATTATATAAGGCTGAGCGGGCCTTGCTTACGGACTTATTCATTCTCTAATCTTTGGCTAGCAATGTCCCTGGCTTTGGGCGTACATAACGCTGGTGGGTGAAGTTTCTCTGCTACTTTTTCTGTGTTTGGGTTTACCTGGAATTATCCTAGTAAATTTAAGCTTGGAGATTGTGTGTCTGTGCTTGATTGTACGAAGATAATATCTATCTTTGTGGAATTAAGTTAGGACTATGGCGGAGTTTCTTTGCTTTCTTGTGTGTGGGTTTTATCGTGACGTTTTCTGTGGGTACTGTGTTTCTGGGTTCAGCTTTGGGGGTACAATACCGTTACAAAGCGTGGATTCAGAATGGCAGTGTTTAGGGGAATTTCATGGTTTTGTTTTATTTTGCGTGGGGTTCTTTTTGTAAAAGTAAACTTAGATATTCTCATACCTTCCTAAAGAGTCTTTTTGCTATTTTTAAAGCCAGATCATTGTTTGGACTGACAGTTTGTCCAGCTAAGCATTCACTCCGCCTAACGGTGTCAAAGGATTGGATGGTTAGGAGTCTTTTGCTCCAAGTGTGAGAGAGCTTGGCATTCCCTTTTATACTTGCACAAGGGATGAGCATCTCACTGGTCTCAAAGTCCAGCTGTTTAGATGGATGTGGGGACGTCACGTGTGCGTCATCCGGAGTAATCTGGGCCCACTGAAGTCGGCAGTAATTGAGGCTAGGTCCCCGCTTAAATATATTTATCTATTTCGGTGCATTGGTACGTGCTTGTGCTGGTTGCAGGGCGGGACTCTGTCGTGATTGATATCATATCTCACAGTTTAGGTCGTGGCAGAGTTTCTCTTGTGATTGGTATATGTGTGTGCTAGGGTACTGATCCTATTATATACATGGAATAGGGCCGGCTTACTTTCTGTATCCTAGTTTGCGAGCACAGAAGGGGGAGCTACACACTACACTGGCCTGTAGGTTGCCTTCTCGGTTTCGCCTGCCGAACTTGACAGCTTCTCGTAGGGACCACACTTGCGTATATTACAAAGCATTAGGTCGATGGTAAGAACGAACTATGCTTTGAATGTACTAGATTAGGGACAATGGGTAGGGATAGGGTAGAAGCACACACTCAATTTGTTATCTACTAGGGTTCCTTTTAGTTCTGGTCTATAAAATTTATATGGTTGATATATATTTCTCAGTACGGGCTTCAAATATGGTATCATTACTTTAGAAGTCGTGCGGTAAGGTGATTAATTGTCTTAATTTCTTAGTGTTCTAATTTATCTGGGTAAAAAGATATTATATTAATTTTATCTATCACAATTCTGGTCTTCTGGAGTAGAAATGAAGTACTGGGTATTGTAATCAGGTTTCTAAGGTATTTACAAAACAAATTCTTTAATATCAAGCTGGGTTTAGGAACACAGACTTTTCTGAGATAGAAAATCGAAGAAAGGATTGTTTTAGGGACCCTTTGGCAGGCAGAAGTAATCCAGAGGATGTTTCGAGCTAAATATATCTACTGGTCTTGATATTCTTAGTCTTATAAAGTTTAATTTTTAACAAATAAACTTAGTACTTCGTTTATACCTCTAAAAATCAGATTTACTGTTTATACTCTTAGTTCTGGGAAATGGGATGAAAGGATTCATATCCTTAGCTTTTGAATGTAAAAAAGATTAGTAATTTTGATGACTGATGGATACTTTGACACTTCTTTTCATCATCATCTAGGTGCGCTTATCTTCCGAAGTGTTGGTAAAAGCCCGTCTGGCTAACAAGTTAGGGTAGGTGTTCCGACTAACCTTGTTGACTGGACTAGGAGCCCCCAATCCTGCATCGAACGTGTGAGTAGCATCTTCGCAAGAAGCTGGTAGTTAATTATAATCTTGAAAAGTTAGGGTGTAAATGGGCTTATCCCAGGAATGCTACTTATATGTTATCCCGGAGGCTTAATAGGTGTGGCAGGTTTTTACCAACAAATATTTTTATATTTATACTATCAATTATCATATATACGCTGCATATCTTCAATATCATTCTAGTTTTGGTTCTCTTAACATCATTTACATTACGCCATAAAACTCGTAGTATTTCCTATTCTTATAATTAAATAAAAGGGTTTCATTCTATTTCTTAGCTACGTCATAAATTATTTTAGTAAGTATATTAAATATTCTTTAATTAAAATCTAGGTAGGTAATAATATCTAAAAACAGAGTCCAAAATTTAGCTTTACTCATTAAAGAATCTAGGTTTCCGCGGTTCACTTCGAGGGGGTCCTAACTGCTAGCTAGACGATCACGACAAGGCCAAATTATAGGGGTAATTATTAAGGGGGGGTTTATTATATGTATTTATTAAGGGGGTATTTATATATATATATAGTAGGGGAGGTTCATTTTGGATACCGAGGTTTCTAAAAATAAATAATAGAAAGTACCCCAATGGGTTACAATGTCTCGAAGATATTATTACACTTTTCTCTGGGATTACATAATGATCATCACTTAAAATGTTGTTGTATACTTAAAGAAACTCACAAAGTATTGAAATCAACCAACTAAACACTGAAAACCTCATTTCTAATAAAATTTTCATCAATAAACGCAGTAACGCAAAAACATCTGATATTACGATGTCTAGATTGTCTATGAATCGTATTGTTGGAATGACACTTTGACGTCACGTTTGTTTACATGTTAAGATACGTAAGGATAAATACACTTTAATGCTTTCTTTGCGTTGCTAACTCAGCGAAACTAATTGACAAACAAAGCTCGGTTTCCAAGTACTAATAGTACAAACTATCAAAACTTTTGTAGTTAGTAACTATGAGTATGAAGTCAGGCTTCTAAGCTCTAAGTACTGTCCGAACATATAATTATTATTGTAGATAATTTAACGGAGAATATTGTATTAATTGGCAATTTTATCCGATTGAGCTAAAATTTTGCATGCATGTATAAATCGGATGACAATGCAATATTATGATACCATCGAGCTGATCTGATGATGGAGACAGGAGGTGGCCATAGGAACTCTGTGATGAAACAACGCAACCTAATTGTGTTAGGGGTTTTTAGAATTGTCTCGATGAGTATTTAGTTGTCTGTCGTAAGAAAAGCAGTACACAGTCAGCGATAAAAGCTTGTACCAAAAATTTAATTTTTGCCAAAAACTTATTTATAATATAAATCAGAATTTATTTGTCTAGCAAGTAGTGTTTCACTAGTGACTTCAAAAGTTTTGCTGAAACGCGATTAAAAACTGCAAATTGGCTCTCAAAAGTAGGTTGACAAGTTTCATGAACGTTCCTTTTTTTTTTAAGAGCTTCGTGTTTGACAAGTTTAATTGATAAAGCAAAGACTCGTACTAATACACGTTTGAATTAGTACATATCAGTCATATAAAGCTTACAAGGCAATGCTCTTACCTATACGTGATACGTCTTATCTATACGTGAGTGACCCGTTTTTAATATATTTAATACAATGCTCTTACCGTCTCGGAGTTTTGTTCTATTCCTTAAACTGCGCATTAAACTTTTAAAGGGCGTACGCTATAGCCAATAAAAATTTCATCTTCAATCTATCTTAAAATGGACACTACAAATTCCTTTCTCGGTGAATTAAGATCAATCCGCATCCAATACAATGAATAATTTATTTTCATGTCTGTTCATGTACATTATGTTAAAATACACCGACGAGGGCCCATAGTCCTGCGTCTTTTCCGTGGTTTTCTAACGCAAACAAGCATTTGTCTGTAGTGTCCCAGTATAAGTATGAGCCTTAGATTGTTAATAAGTAATAACTATACGTCATTTTCACAGAAACATGACGTTTATGATGACACACTTCAGTGTCATTGCAAAGTGCAGTTACCATTAGGGTAACATTCCATTTCTGACCGCAGCTGCACCACTAGTACGCGTCGGTGTTATTGTCAATTTCCATAGTAAAATGAATGGTAGTGCTGCTGTCGTTGGAAATGGACTGTCACCTTTAATTTAAGTGTTGCATTCACTTCTATTACAATAAAAAACAAAGTGATGCAGACCATAGGTAATAATTATTCTGTTTGTTGTCTAGTAACAGAAAAATGTTCTTATTGCTACTAAAACTGAATATTAGGTTAATAACGATATCTGTTACATTATTTTGTCGAATACAACAACATTGACAACAATAACAACAACAATAACAACAACAACAACAACAACAACAACAACAACAACAACAACAATTGATGACAACATTGTTGTCCACTCGATTACAATGATGATGAATGAATGAATTTACTTATTAATAGACAACATTAGGTCCACATATTGTTAGTCATGAACTTAATCTACTTAATCTACACGAAAATGATGATAGGTATAGGATAGTTTGACCGGGCCGTGTCCGTACCGGAGCTTCCGGCGCTTACTTTTCTATGACATGACAGGTGATCACGTGATGTTTTCCATAGAAAACGATTCCGGAGACGGCCTGGTCTAACGTGAGTCATCCTTATCTGACGGTGTCAATTCCCCTTAGGGGTCATCCATTAATTACGTCACACGTTTAGGGGGAGGGAGGGGGTCCAGAAAATGTGACATATTGTGACATGGGGGAGGGGGGAGACACAAACTTTGTGACGTCACTTTAACTTCATCAGTAACCGAATTTTTTTTTTGATTATTTTATTCGCTGTACATTTAAATAACAAGTTTTAAAACGATAATCGTTTTTATTCTTTTAATTTTCTTTCCTAAGCAGTTTTGGGTTATAAAATTACTAATATTTATATCGTCAAAAATATTTTGATAAAATATCAATAATACTTAGGTACTTACTTAATTCGATTTGGCGATTTCGTAGAAAAAATGTGACGTCACACTAGGGGGGAGGGGTTTGCCAAATGTGACCAAATGTGACAAGGGGGGGAGAGGGGTCAAAAAACCTAGAAATTCGTGTGACGTAATTAATGGATGACCCCTTACGTTGCTTGTCCAATAAGTAAATATACATATATTGACGCTATCTGCTGTTAAAATAGGCACCTGAACACATTGTAGAGATAGAAATCTGTAGAACTGGGCCTAAACCAGCAAAACAAGTTTGCTTGACTGAAACGCTCCCCTGTGCTCGGTAAGCGTATAAAACAACAGCCGCGGATCTTGCCTAAGCGTGTAAGTATAAATCTTTTATTCGGTGATATATTTGCCACCTCTGCGGCGCAAGCTCCTTTATTGGCCCACAGAGTAAACTAGCGGTCACGCTCCACTACTTGCATTTGTTATAATTGATTTACTGGTAGAAAGTATTAGGGTACATAACGGACTGACGTTTTTAACTTTGCGCTCTCGTTATACCTCGAACAATTTTACTAGTGTGTCGATTACAAACAGGACTCTTTAAATGTTTTATCGATTAATGAAAGGATATTCGATTTTGATGATAACTTGTCTTAAAAAATAGTGTTAAAAACAAAAATCAACAAAACAGTAACGTTGCTAAGCGGTAGGTAGGTATTGATGAATATTCCATATAATCACGCTACATTTTATAGTTGATTATAATCATCAATCACTGGTTACCAGCTCTCAGCAGCATTGCCCCACCACACCTCCGACGCCGCCAACACCTCCAAAAAGAAGTCGACAAAATTCGTGCAAAGCCCGACCTGCCCATTAATACAGACTTAAGAACTTTCAGATCGCCAAGACTTAAGTCCCGAAATCCACCAGACTTACTCGTGCACGAGCCCTCGAGTGATTGGAATGTCCAAACCGCCTTAAACCGCAGCAAAAGACGAAACTGCAGATCTATTTCACCTCGACCCCCGTAAATTCCCGCGTGGTTTCAAAGAGGCCCGTCGTATCTGGTGTTCCTTAAACCGTATAAGAACCGGAATAGGTCACTGCGCTTACCTGCGTAAAAAATGGGGCTGGACTGACGATGAGAAATGCGACTGCGGAGACCCTAAACAAACCGTGCACCACATGGTTTTCGAATGCCCCATAACCAAGTACGACGGGTCACCCATGGATTTCAAAGACCTCACGAGCGACGCTATCGACTACTTACGGAATGCTAAATTTAAGTTATGCATGTTAATATTTAAAAACACAGTGTATAATGCCATACGATAAATAAATAAAAATAAATAAATCATCGGTTTCCCGTTTATTATATACTGCGCTTATATGCGGTTGCCATTATGACATCGGAATTTCAATTTAACTACCTGACTCCTTCTAAATATGATATCATAAAACTTTATATAAATAATATGTTGTACTAAGCACCGTCAGCTTATGACTCTTAGTTTGGTTCCAGAACTATTTTTTGATTGGCTTAATTTTTGCTTTAAACAAATATCTATAAGAAATTTCCCATAATGCCTGAATTGGATAGGTACATTACATTCGTGGGAGAACTTTTTCTTTATTATACTGATTTAGCCTATTCTGTAAACGGATTTAATAATTGGCTCATTTTAGTCTTGAATAAGTATCGATAAGGAATTTCCCATGAAACATGGCTGAATTTCATGCATTGCTTTGGTGGTTTCCCATTAAAAATAAATGTAACCATGAGCTAAGTGAAGGGTTCGTATAGGGTAACCAGATACTATTCCGAAAATTTCTATTTTTTATTCGGTGCTTAAAATGTAACAAGTTTTTATATATTTTAAAGAACTACATAATCTTTAACTAAAAACGTAAAAAATGCAATATGTTCTACTTTTTGCCCAACTTAACGAAAGAAACATACAGGCAGACAAAAGGCTCTTTTTATCGTCATCATCAAATTTAGTCTGTAGTCGCGCAATCTTAAAAATAAAGGACTCGCTCTGATCATTATAATATATTCGTATCAAGATCTTGTTACAGAAACTCATGTTTGATTGAAATCATGTTAGAAAAAGGACAAAAAAACAACGGTTTGCACTCCGGGAGTGCCGGCAGAAGTGAAAACTCAATGACATTGTAACAGTTTTTCGATCAGGTCACGTGTCCGTCTTACGTCTTACGAATCTTACGGTCACGTGACCTGTCGCGAGTTTAACATTGTTTCCCCATCACAAAAAGTGCACAGCGCCGCTAAAGAAGTTTTCACTTCAAAAAGTTTGAAAAACCCAATCAGTCTACCATGATCCAAAATTCATGACATGTCAGGAAAATCCCTGACGTATGGTTGCCTTAGCGAAAGCAGAAATTTTTGTAGCGGTGCAGCAGCCACGCCCCCGCGCCGGCCCGGCACCGCGGCCCGCGTTCCTGGAACTTGGTAATAGTTTCCTCGAGTTCATTGCACGAAATAACTACTTTAGTAGGGTGTTGGTGGCGAAAAAAGGTTCAGGTGGAAAATACGTCTAGTTTCTTATATTTACACAGAGAATCAATATGTATACATAGAATAATAATTATAGAAATTTAGAAATATACTTTATCCTTCAACAAGCCCAGTAAGTTCGTGTTCTCCTCCCACTCTCACTGAGCGTAAGCGTGAGCGAGATGGAAGAGCGTGTCCGGAAGCGCGGATATCATGTTTAGTAATTATAATTTTTTGTACATTTAAAAAAGTAATCAACACGTTCCATCAAACATGATACTTATACTATCGGACCAAACCCGATCGCGAAAAAAATATTTGCTCCTTTATACATTTCGACTGATCAGATGTCGATGTTTTCTAACCATGGATAAGCCAAGAGTCCGTAGGCAAGAAATAATTAGGTATAAGTACATTAACATTACACCAATAACATTATAGCAATAAGCATTTTCATTTATAATATTTAACCAATTATATATGATGTACATGGCTGTATCAGAAACGCGTGGTTTATTTGATCGACACGTAAAAAACGGATTTACGCCAAAACAAAAACGAAACTTGTTTTGTAACAGATAACAAACGACTAACAGAGTTAATCTACTTCCATCGCACATGTACTTTATCTACGTACATTGGAATTTCAAGCTTAGTATCAACAGTGTAACGGTTGTTGCACAGTTAAGCACCAACATTTCTTGGCATCATTTACCCTAACTCACCCATCTTCAAGCATCAAGCGGGTGACCAATAGCGTTATTCATAAACGCGCTACCTATTTAATCGTTTGTCTTAATCTGTCATTTCGTCTCATAAGTATTTGTAAGAAAGGGATAAAACATAAATTAACTAATTAACATACTGCTACACCGTTACAGTAGCGAAAAATTACGATGCAGTCGTAGCCGCATTGCTGTCAAAATAGGAACGCTTAACTCAGTTACTTATGTTATCGAGAAAAATGAGCACCAGTTTTTCGCTGTACTAAAATGTATATAAATTTGTTATCATAAGTATATCTACGTTATTTCTGGTATAGTAAGGGAATGAAGAAAAACGGCGTGGTTTAGCCTGTCGGTATCTATGTGAGCGCTAACCTTAAGCCAGAAAAAGCCACGGGCACCAGCTGACGCAAAAACGCTCTGCTGCAGGAAATTAACATATTAGTGCAATCTGCATCGTTTTAATTGCCGTGACTTGAATTTGCGTGTGTAACTGTGCAAATCGCATTTTGAAGTTTTTAATGCGATGCCCTAAATAATAGCCTTATCCGTGAAAAATCAGGGCACTGAGCGAGAGTATCGATTATAAAACTGCTGCAGCAAAGGATGAAAGTAAATCCAATATTCGTTTGTAAAGGAATCTCTTTGATGCCATGTTGAGGAGCTATCTACATATATATCCCTTCAAGTGGCGGTCAACCCGTGAATGGTCGATGCGAAAACCAGTAAACTGTCATCCACCAGTGAGTGGTTAATGAGGTGTTGACGTATTTAGAGGTGAAATTGAACGCATTTTAGTATAGTTACGCTCTTCTAGCGCCCAAAATTAGGTAGCGAGTTAGAGAAGGATAGCATACCATAAGAAACACAAAAACACTTGGTATAAAATTTGTTGGTGAGGACCATTGATTCGGGAGCGACCGCCTAGACCGAGGTCAGTCTCGTTTTTAAGAGGTTGTTTTGTAAAAGAAATTGTATCTTAGGTCTTTTTTATTGATTTAATCTTAAAGATAAAAGTCTTCCTTTGATAATTAAATAGCAATTACCTCCAATAATCAATTAGTTTTATGGTGGTAGTTATTTTTAACAAGGAAGCTGGAAAACTGTCATTCTTCCGGAGTTTGATTACGTCTGGCCAAATGTATAAACATTCATCATCATCATCATCTCAGCCATATGACGTCCACTGCTGAACATAGGCCTCCCCCTTGGACCTCCATTCGTACCGCTTGGAAGCGACCCGCATCCAGCGTCTTCCGGCGGCCTTAACAAGGTAAACATTAGAATAATTTAATTGCTATATTCAAATAGCCTATATAACGCTGATTCTAACAATATGTGATTTAATACTTTCAAACATAGAAAAGCTAAACTCACCCGCAGTATGTTCCATGCGATACGAGTGCGACCTACAAGAATAAAGCATACTCCCATTTTAAAATACCGCCTATGTACCTACTTGCAACCCCTCTGGTGTTTAGGTGTCCATGGGCGACGGTTATTGCTTACCATCAGGTGAATTGATACATCTGCTTGTTTGCCTCCTGTAATAAAAAAAAAGGGTCTACCCCAAATACAAAAAAAAAAATCGAAGACAGTAAGTAATAAATTATGTAGGTACCCAGTTACCCAGACGTCTTCTAAAAATCCTCATGACTCATAATAGGTAATCTATTAGTGGTCTGCAAGTATAATAATAATTATTTAAATGTGTATAATTATACATATTAATAATTAATAACGATAATGATGTAACTTGTAAGCAGTAGTTTCCCTCGCCTATTGTCACAGAGATTCTGTTTGGCCCTAGGGTGACTGGTAGCGTTAGGTACAATCATTTCATACACAACCATTGCGAACACCAAAGACTATAACAGTGTAAACGCAGTAACTGTAATAAGCAATATGCACGTCCCTCGGAGCTCCTAAACGCTTTGTGTGCCGCTTGAGTAGCGAAACAGCGATCCTGTTGCTTTGAGCGGCCAGAAATTGGTGCAAATACATTTGAGGATTTATTTCGTGGGAAGTAACTTTATATAATTTAAGCGAACTGGGAAACTAAAGATTTTCGTCAGATTACATGTAAGGACACAGTTATATCTATAGGTATTATAATTTAATAGTATTTTATCTACACACATATCATAAACTCTCTATGATACCTTCAAAATCCGTAAATAATGGCCCACATTACGATAAACTGTTTTGTTACAGCAAATTTCTTATCTGTGAAAATGTGGTAATAGCTTCATTACTATATCAAAATCGATTTGGTAATGACATTCAAATTTCGAACATCTCTGAAAAAAAAAAGCAATTTGATTTGACCCCTATTCTAATATCAGTCGATATGACGTTTTATTCGAAATCAAATGACAATTGCATACAATATTGACAAATCTCGCTTGTAAGTTGGTATCGGACGATATGGTAATCGACCCCGACTCTAGTTTGTCCTTGAATAAAAAAAAAACTACGGATGCGTGACATGCGTGAAAAAAGTTTTCATTTGCCGCCATTTGACGTACAGTTTATCTTTTAATTCGATTGTAAGTAAAAAATAATTTGTTTTGTTGCTTTTAAAGTAACTATAACAAAAGTTTCGTGTAAAATGTACGATAAAGATATTTCGGAGACGCCAGCTCATATCCGCGAGTTCCGACAGAGAGGAAAGTGCCCCAATGTCGGCTGTAATATGAGGTTAGTGAATATATCATAGAAAGTTTATAATATGTGTGTAGATAAAGCAGTGTATGTAACTGTACATAATTAGGCATTAAAACACTCGCGTGATACTATTATGAAACTCATTTCATTCGTTTCATAAACCCACACTCGTATTTTAATGCCTTTCATTATGTAGCAGTCACATAAACTACTATTATACAATCGTGATATAATAGAAAGCTTTTCAGTCGAGTACCGTGTTTAGGCAACGAAGATTGCTGAGTAAGGTAATAGATAAAAGATAATACTTTAAACTAGTAGAATCATACAAACAAACCAAACCAAAAGTATACAGCTAAGATACACGAGCAGCCGCGATACCTTCATACTGGTACGCGCCCCAGCCTTCGCGCCGCGGCCCAGCGCGGTCAACGACACCTTCTCGTAACTCATGAGGCCCTGGTACTTGCTCCGCGCTAAATTCAATTTTTAGACAGTTGTTTTCTCGATTTGGGCCACCGTAGCCTAAGGAGACTAACTAGCAACGCTAAGTGGTTTTCGTAGTCTATGGATGTTGCTATATTAAGGGTGTCACATGCGCGTTTCTGACTTATGAAGCAATTGTTTCTACTATACATACTACAATAAATAAATAATTTGAGCTATGGTTTTGTTTTGTCCTCTTGATCGCGGCGAGCTGTGATTGGTCAATTTCATTATAGTCGACTAAACCGTATCGAAATGAATATTATAGTTGAGTTGGGAGCAAATACATTAAAAATACCCAATTGCAGTTTGATATACGAAATCTTAATTCAAGAATTACAGTCGACGAGTAGAAAAATTAAATTACTCCACAGTTCCACATACCTGTTCTTCCTTTACCCGTTTTTGAAGGATGCAACAGCCACGATGAAAAAAACAACACACGCCGTGGCTCTCATAATAATGAATAACTAAGTACAGTGGCGGCAAAAACAGGTTAATATTTTATTAGCTGTTCAAACAAATTTTGTAAAGCTAATTTCATTAATTAACAGGTTTAAATCTGTTTCATCTTACTCAACCACCCTTCTTCAGGTAAATCTGTTTACTACTTGTTCCTTAGCAGTTTGAAATTAAAAATTAAATATTCAATCAACCGATGTCCTACATAATTATTATTGCATAAACTTGATTGCGGGAAGGGTATACACTATACAGGTTTATCATAACAGATATCGTTTAGGAAGACTTACTTAATCCCGCTGAATTATATCATCAGACCACTGTCTGTGATTTCGCATCACTGGGCATATAGGTATTTTGGCATATTATATGTAAAATACGCGATTTCATTTGATCAAAAATCTTACATGAGTAGCTAATATGTTAAAGTGTGATGTATTTAACATGAGAGTCTGCTTTTAATACGTCTCATCTATCAATCTTCTTTTACTTAAATCCTTCCTTCCAATTTCAAGATTCAAGATTCAAGATTCAAGATTCAAAGATTTATTTGTTCAACATAGGTAGGTTACAAGATGTTAAATAAATGTTTCAGTATCACTATGTCGTGCCTATTGGCATACAAATTCAATAAAAATACACACTCTAATCATAATATCACAGATAAACAATAATAGTCAAAACAGGGTTATCACATGCAGTAAATCTTAATAGGTAATTAGAAGAAAATAAAATCTTAATATTATGTGATAATACTGATAATAGTGGTCAGGATCAATAATTTACAAGTCAGTCAAAAATTCTGTTATAGAGTAGTATGCTTTCTCGGTAAGGAAAGCTTTTAGGTTTCTAATTTAATCTGATATTAAGTGCGAAGCGCTCACTCTCACACATTTTGATTTACAAGTTCACTCTGTTACTTAATCAGCTTGTACTTAATCATTGGCAATCTTGTTTTTTTAGTAATAGTACATATATATTTTTAGTACTTTTAGTACAACAAAACTTTTATCACCTTGTAGTAATTTTATTCGTCAAACACGACGATTTGAGATACCAAGTTTCAAATTTAGATACTTACAGTAAAATCTCTTTACGACCCGTTAAAGTGTATCCGTTTTATTCATGATAGCTACTTTACTTCCAAGCAAGGCGTGTCACACCAGCAGTTAGGACTCAGCTTCACCCGAATTCTGTATGAAATTGCGATGAATTTCGCAAGTTGGCACAGCGTGAAATTGTGTCTGACTTGCAGCAGCCGTCAAGCTGACGCTGAAATACTTCGTAGACGTCATAAGTTTCTGTTGAATATTTTCAAATAACTGAAACATGTATTTGGTTTTAAATAAAAAACGATACAATACAACGATTTAGAATTTTCATCATCATTATCACCAGCATGTCTATGTATTTAGTCCCATTGCTGGGACAGGCCTCCTCTCACCGTAGCGGTGGTTTCCGTGGTAATAAAATACGCTCAATGTATTTTAGACGTGGAATAAGTAATTAAGAACTTGTTTAATATCCGACTGTGGCATATTAAAATATATTGATATTTTTCTTAATTGAAAAAAATCTATAAAAAAAGAAAAGAAACAAATTGTTAAAAGAAGTTGGGGACGTTAATACGTGTTGCAACATTCTGTCGAAAACATATGGAATTTGATTTCAGAATTTAACATTGTGTCTACGTATCAAGTATTTATTTTTCAATTTCCTTTAACAATGTTATAAACTAGGTGCACATAGGTACTTATAATTCGTTTATCCATAGCACTCAACGTCAACTACCTATTTTCGGTCCACTACAATTCCGAAAATAAACTGTTCATTTTATCTACTCCGAAATTAAAATCCGATCATTTTAAGCGCCAACAGGAGTGGTCATTCCTCCATACAAACGTAGTCCTCGTTTTCCTCCGTGGTTTTTGAAGCTAGAGCAATGATTTTTTCAACACAGATTAATATTGTCAATATCTGTGTCGGACCGTTTTGCTTTTTTTGATATTTTTGTTTTTTAAGGCGCTAGAGCCCTTCAAAAACGGCCAAAATGGCCTAATAGACTATGCCGCAATGAGAGGCGTGGTATTCAAAACTGATATCAATTAGCCAAAAAAGCAAAACGGTCCGACACAGATAATTTCATAATCATTTAGATTTCCAAATTTGGTTACGATTGGTTAAGTTTTGGGGGAGGAAAAAGAGGACTACGAAACCTCGATTTTTGTCATTTTTACGCAGGATTTTTCGCCTCAGCTGCAGTTGTCCCTATCGCACTAATTTTAGGGGCGGAGTCAAGTTTCTAAATACGTACACAGCCAGAAAAGTGATGGGCAATAGTCGACATTTAATGTCGATAATCTAGTGATGTAAGAAGTTATCGATAAACCGTCTTGTGTGAAAATATCTAGATCCTAAGATACAAGGGGTTTTGGGTTGAGAGTAGGGAACACATTTTTGTAGTTATGATATACAATCTATTATGAACTTTTTGATTCTAATATTTCAAATTAGAAATCAAAATCAAAAATATTTTATTGCATGGTTAAAATGGGTTAACAAAATTTTTAGGTACCTACAGGCACGCTTCGTAATTGTCGAGCAATTTAGGGTCCTAGCTGAATTGGTTGTTCCATACTTACTCGTGCTCTATGGAATGTCCAATTTAGCTAGAACCCTAAATGGCTCAACAATCACGGAGCGTGACAGTACAAATGATTCATGTTCTGTATATCCTGCCCTACAATGGCGTTAATATTTGGTTGTCATGTCTATACTTCGTTTTTAAGCATTATTGAAAAAAAAAATAGTAAATACTAATATTAACCACTAAGTACATAACTATTACAAAAAAAGCTAATAAATAATTATACGATTGCATGCTTAAAAAAGACACGTCACCTTCACTCTAATGCTAAACAAACGAAGAATAAGAACTAACAGCGATAAGACCGCCTGTTGCTACCTTTATCTACATTGTAAATCGGTTTTAGGGTTCCGTACCCAAAGGGTAAAACACGGGACCCTATTACTAAGATTCCGCTGTCCGTCCGTCCGTCTGTATCTCTGTATCTCACGAACCGTGATAGCTATAGACAGTTGAAATTTTCACAGATGATTTATTTCTGTTGCCGCTATAACAACAAATACTAAAAACAGGATAAAATAAAAATTTTAGTGGGGCCTCCCATACAACAAACGTGATTTTTGACCGAAGTTAAGCAACGTCGGGCGGGGTCAGTACTTGGATGGGTGACCGTTTTTATAAATAATGGTACGGAACCCTTCGTGTGCGAGTCCGACTTGCACTTCGCCGGTTTTTTTTTTTAATTTGTTTTTATGTTTGTGGTGTAATAAAGAATATTTTAGAGTCAGACCAAGAAAAGTCTACAGCAATTTTGATAGCACACGCAGTGCAAGTGTTATTTATATGTCATAATTTCATAGAAGCGACGTTTGAAATAATACTTGCACTGCGTGTTCTATCAAAATCGCTATAGATTTTTCTTGGCCTAACTCTACTTTAAATTACAAAGTAAGGCCTAAATTATAAAATAAGGCCCATCAATGTTTTTTTTTTGTGTTTATTAAACTTGATATTTTGTCTATAGTATTAGCGGACATGGCCTCAAAATTTAAACCCGCTTAAGAATCGGGCCTTATTTCGTGCATTATATACAATACTACCCATTTTTGTGTAGTCATTATTTATACTATAGAAGCATTGTTTGAGTAGCCAATTATTTAAACAGTATTTTTTTTAAAGGGCAACGGTGGCAATATTTTAAGGTCTGGATAATAAGATACAGATCTTAATAAGGATATCAATGTAAGTGAATGTTACCATGACTACCAAACAAACAAATGTGATAGAATTTGCCAGCTGGCATTGTAACATTCAGACAGTTACCTATGTACCTAATCTGAAATATGAATAAATTAGTAATATTTTAAACAGGAAAGTAAACCGAATTTTGGCCTTTTGCTGGACACAATCACAATAGTAATTTGTTTTACAAGAGGGCAAAGTTTATCGCCACCGGTTGATGCATTTGCAGCACCAATGGTAGAAAATGCAAGCTCATCATCAACTGCATAATCGACGTTTGATATGACTATTGAATCCGAGCTTTTTGATCATGAATCATGATAAAACAAAATTTTAGAAGGTCGCAGAATAGTGGATTTAAAATATTTATTTTCTGTGATCTCAAATATCAGGCACGATCATACAAATTGTACATTTTCTGATCTTGCCTTTGTCATTGAAAGACGTAAGGGTTTACACGGAGAATATATATTTAAGTGTAATATGTGCAAAAAAAAGGAAACGATACACTCTGAAGACCCAAAAAGAAAATGTTAGTAAATACTGCTCCTCCCCATGGTTACTTGGTTCCTTATTCAACCTACCTGAAATTAAACGAGTAGGTTAGTAAATTATATCATTTTACATTATAAAGTTAAATGTTTAGGTATCTCAATCACTTACTCACTGGTGGACATGGACGCAAAATTTTTGCCCATCTACTTATACTATCTTATAAAAAATGAAATTTTGAAAGTTAGCACGCTTAAAGTTCGTTTTTTTTGCATTAAGGTAACAGATTTTGACATGTCTTATTAAAAATTACCATTGAAAAATAAGTCATAGCAAATATGTTAGAATTATAAATCATATTAATCATATTAATGAGCAAGAGCACCCTAAACCGGCGAGCGTGTCTGAGGAATGTTATGAATGTGAAGGAAGCGAAAGTGGTATGTCAGGATGGTAGCAAGTGGAAATCCGTGGTCTCTGCCTACCCCTCCGGGAAATAGGCGTGATTGTATGTATGTATGTATGTATTAATCATATACTTTTTTATATTCTTTTGCTTTCATAAGTAATATAAACTAATTTTTGAAAGCGTTTTTCAATAATTATTAATAAAAAGACACGTCATGATTGTTTACCTTCTTTCTAATGCTAAAAAATAACGAACTATAATAACCGGGCCTTATTTGGTACAGAACCTTGATTTGATAGGTACATCGGATATTCTGGGCCCCTGAGTTTGCTACGTAAAGGACAAAATGGTGACATGTGGTTAGAGCTGATACTGTTAAACTAGTGGTTCTGTGCGCTAAGTATAAAAAATAAGCTTCAGCGAACTCATTAAGCCTAGAAAAAACCCTACACCCTACTGCCACTTAAGTCAGTCTTGAGTCTTTGAATCAATTTCCGTAGTAGTACTACTACTACTAAGGTACTAGGAGGTAATAAGGCCTATAGTAGGTATAATAAGGCCTACCTGAAAAATAATGTTCTTACAACAGTGTAACCGTGTTAGTTATTTGAGTAACATATATGTAAAGTGATACAATTAAAAGCTAACAGCAAACCAGTACATAAATTATATCTTATGTACTTCTTATGAATTACACTCTTATAAAGGTTTCGGCTAATTACGCTTATTTACTTGAATAAAGGTAGATGAATTGCGTCCAAAACAATAAGCTGATCAGCAAAGTCAAGTAAACAAAGCCAAGTCACAGTAGTAGAAAGATTATCGAGTTCCGTAAACGTAAGCCGGGTCAAAAAATTCAATCGCAACACAGTAAGTAATAAGTGAACGCCTCGTGGCAGTAACGCACGAAAAATAACATTGCAAATTGTCGGCAATGAGGCGCGCGCGGGTGCAAGCGTACGCATCTGTGTGCGTGCATTACACACACAAATACAGTCTCTCACGCCCCGTCAGAGCGACGGGTATATTCAGCTTGAAATCTCAAAATTGACTTTTAGCTCAGCTCCCGTTTCGTCTTAATGGACTGGTCAAACCTCGGGATGAAAGGCGTTATTGTTAGTCCTACAGATATCCGACGTATAGGTATCTGCCCATCAAAAGAAAGCCAAAGAGCATCAAATACAAAGTGATTTCGTGAGTGGAAACGAAAATCTTTCTGCGATGTAATGTGAGCTTCGCGTGACTTAATGTAGCGTGGTGTAGGTGTACCAAGCAACGGGTAAATGGAACTTGTGCAAGTAGGTACATAGTTCGCGAGCGCAAGATGCTCTCCGGCATTGTCGTGTGTAATAAACTAATATCCATTCAGTTTGTTTAATCTGGGGTGGCATGCTGCATATTTGTGAAATGAAACGTAATAACGTATTGTACTTCTACAATATACGATTACTTTTAAGATCCTATTTTATCCTCGTAAACTAGTACCCGCGTAGGTACTTGTACAGGCACGCTCCGTGATTGTTGAGCCATTTAGGGTTATACCTAAATTGGACATTCCATAGCGTAAGTATTGAACAACCAATTTAGCTAGGACCCTGAATGGATAAACAATCACGGAGCGTGACCGTACAAGGAAAAATTCAAATTGAGCTTTGGACTCTTACAAAAATAAAAAATGAATCCAAATTCAAAAGCGCAATAATTTCCCTGGGTCCGAGTTTATACCCAAAACTAAAGGTTATCTATATTTTTTCTGTCAATTTTCCGATTCATCAATGTAGCTGATTCAGACTTAATTCAACATGTACACTTGTACCTTCGAGCAACACCGGCTTCCGACACATCGGAAGGGAGGGGCCCAAGCGATATCTCACCGTACAAATCTTTCTGCCATTTTTCGCGGGGGGAAAGGTGCACACAGTCGCACTTCTCACACACTTACATACAAAATCCAATCTGTAATGACGACACAAATACATAGAAAATGACACACGTCAAAGACAAATCTTGCAAACTTCGATCTCTTTTTGTGTACGGACGAGTGACAAGTGTCACAACACGCACACTAACACATTTTCGTTGAAGTATGTTATTGTATTCAGAGAGATGAGAAGTCGGATTTGTTGCTCGACCGATCCGCAATTTGTACTGAGCGAGCAAAATCGATAAATCCAACAATTACATGAGACTAAAATATAATAATTGTGTTTGAATGTAATTAAACGTATGATATGAAAAAAAAAATATTACATGTGAAATGTAACACTTTCTTTTTGTAAATTTGATGTCCCCGACCTCTTTTTATAACAAAAAACCGAGCAAACAGGCATTTTTGTGCAGCAGTGTTCACGCGCGCGTCTGGACTCGGTCTAGTGAAAAATCCAAGTGCAACTAGTTTTATTACCCGCGCTAGATTAGATTGACGCGCTAATCTTGTACCTCGGCAGAGGGGAAATAGTGCAAATGCCGCCTCCCTTCCGTGTTGCTCGAAGACTTGTACAGTCGCGCTCCGTAATTGTTATGCCATTTAGGGTTCTAGCTAAATTAGACATTTCATAGCGTAAGTATTGAACAACCAATTTAGCTAGGACCCAAAATGGCTCAACAATCGCGGAGCATGACCTAGCTTTTGCCCTTTAATACCAATGCCTGTAATCGACTCGTATACAGCAGCACGTTTTAGCGCCAACGTAATAATAACATGTTCGTGGGAAACATGGGATGGATGGGTTTTTGTTTTGCTTTGCTTATAATAATAGGTGTAATGATCTGCATTTTACTTGTAAATATCTATAAACTCAGTCCCAGCGATAGTTGTGTAATAAAATTGGAACTGCAGCAAACGAATACAATTTTCCTGGAACTATTGATAAAATACACTTAAAACAAACCTTGTTTGATTTAAAATTAGTTGATAAAATCGAACGGCGTTTTATTTCCGACATATTTTTAACAAGTTGGATATTGCATTTCGCGTTATTTGATTACCTAGCGCCGATTTTGTAAATCACTGGCTATTTTATAACGAAAGAAAGATTAATAAAGTTACAACTGTTTTTAAATTTTTTCTAATCGGTGTTACAGGTAACAGAGATTCGATAGACGAATTAACACTTCCGTTCCGTCCGACTCGCACTTGGCTGGTTTTTTTTCTTTTCATACTCTTTCTTAGTTAACTTTTGTGGCAATTAAACAATATAGGTACTTATACATATAATATTCATGTTAGAATTAATATTAGGCATTTATAGTATTATAAATTACGGAACTTGATACCTATATGTACCTATGACTTCACGCGAATTCAATAATTTAAAACCTTTCATCCAATCGTTCCAAATTTTGAATGTCGTGGGACTGTAGTCTCTTTGTGTTAATTCTTTATTCTTTATTCTTTATTCTTTATTCAAACACTATGTATAAGTTTACAGCTCCAGCCAAGGCACTTATACTGTTAATTAGGTTCATATGTTGTCAGTATCAGTCAGTATCATAAAATTAGTAGGTACACTTATTGTATTACACACTTATCTTTATAATTGAACATACATAATATGTATTACTAAGTTACATAGAGATAAAAAAAAAGAATCTGATATTAAATAACATAGGTAGAGTTTAAAAAAATCCTGATACTACGTTGTTTAATATCCAAATCGACATCCAAGTTTCCATACTTTATAGGGACTCCTTCTTATTGTACTTTTTCTTTCAAAAATTAAACTTTATACAAATGATATTTCTTTCTAGGCACTTTCTTGAAGTAAATAATACATGAAAATGTGTAAATATCTTGGAATAGTGAAGCACCTGACGAAGGTCCTTATGTAACTATGATACCTATTACCTATAGTCTGTATCTTTAGGTATTTAAAAAAGAGTAAACAAAATCTACCTTCAAATGGCTTCTTAAGCCAGTTGAGGGTAGATGAAACAATTACATGATCAAATAATGTACGTCAAAGTCAGGTCGTTCAGTGACAGATCCAGGTGGTTTTGTATTTGTTTGGTTAGTCAATATGTTATAACTACCCGAAAATTTACAAATTATTTGTTTATTTTTATTGAAGTACCTAAAGATACAGAGTATACTTGTAATATCATATATAAATATCTGTGTTGCCTGTTGTTTACCTCTGATTGTATTTATGTTTTATTTTGTATTGTTTTCTTTTATTGAGGTGTGCTAGCTATAAAGAGTATTTCTATTGTATTACAAAATTATAGTCGCTGTAAGTTAAGAAGTGAACGGCTATTTTGAGGTGTCTTAAATTGTTTCCATTACGTTTATATTATACCTAAACTAAATTTCAAATTTGGTCTGTATGCACGAAATTCTACCGACTACTTAAATTTTGGTTACACGTTCATTTATTTCAAAACTACAATGTTCTCAAACAACAAAGAGTGAAAAATTGCAACCGCAATGCACTCTATGCTGCGCGCACATAATATTATTCATACAGGGTTAAATAATATTAGAATGTTCTTTTGAGGACAAGAAGACAAAGAAATGATTTCAGTTACGTACCATAACGAGGGTGCAAAAATGTTGTGAACGGACCAGGTGTGCGCAACAGACGTGAGTAAATAAATCCGGCACAAACATTAGGGTTGCCGACGACTGTTTTTCTTTTTTATCATCATTACTTAATTTGGTTAAATTATTATTCTTTAATTTGGTTATAATATTATTAAAGTATTACACGAATTTGCGTTATGTCCTATTTCGTACCTTTTCATAGTGACAATCAATATGAAGGCCACCAGGGATCTCATGTTATTGTCACTATAGCAAGCGCAGCTTACGCTGTAGGCTTTGGTTGTTTCTAATCTGGTTTCAATATTTAATTTATCAGCTATATTTAAGTTACAAAATTATTAGAAGTTAAAAACCCAACCACTTTCTATTTACTGAAGAAATCAGACTTTATAATCAAAATTAAAATACATAAGCCACTCTTTTATGAATGATTGCTCTAACGTTCCTATAGTTGACGATAAATTGGACAATTGTCTTTTGTATTTCATAAATAATAGCTAGTGATATCGTTTACTATTCTCAATTATAAAACTTGCACCTAACAAACGTCTCTTTTTGCCCAGTAGTAGAGTGGTAGAGAACGCCTTAAGGCATTAAGTGTGCCATTTGTACTTGTTATTTTATGAAACATAATATTATCAAATTTAAATAAATAACAAGAAATAAAGTATAAAACGCATACATATTTATATTCACAGTACCTGCCTATTTTGTCAACATCACAACAAGCATTAAAAATCCTACTCCTTTAAAAATATAACGAATACCAAAAGCGTCGCGTGTGCCAAAGCTAATGCTGTATTTTATAAAATATTGCCTTCCAAACGAGAACAGAGCCCGCTTATGAAAAATATGTGAAATACCTGTGTCGGACAACCCTGCAGCAATAAGGAGTAACCGACTTCTCACTTACGGACCTTGCCCCGGCTCCGGCCGACTGGCGGAACACAAAGTAAACGAATAGCAAACTTTGTTGACGAAATAGTTTTTCTTCCCGACGCTTATAACTGCGACACTCGTAAATAATACACTGTCTCATAAATAACACGTATTATAAATACAAATATATTTCGCTTAAGGCTATGACTAAATGTGACGTATTTATTTCTATTGAGGGATCTATAACATTAGTCTTGACATTATAATAATATGTGACGTTCCACGGGAAAAGGTACCTTATGAGGGTTTCTAGTTTCGGAGATATTAAATGTTTTGTAAAGAGGTGAAAAAATGCTCATTTTTTTTTTATTATGTGATCTGAAACCTTAATGCGTAAGGTTTGTTTACCTGTTTTTATTTTTGTTATAAGTTAGTTATAAGCCTAGTAATGTCGTCTCAGAGTTTAGTAGAAAAGGTACCTTATGGAAAAAAGATTGAAAATTCCCAAAAAAACTAGTCAATACGGGAAAAGAAGTATGGTAGAGAACTGTATTAGCATTCTGCAAAACTAATTTGATAATTTCAGTTCTGGTTGGGGCGCCTCGCAAATATTATAACCGTACATAGACCGACATCACAAATCCAAGTAGACTGCTATTATACCAAAGTTACTCTCGTCAAGTCTTTCTTAACTAGAATAATCTTCATTTGGTTTGGTCGCATGCAGTAAATCAGCCATTGGTTTGCTGAAAAATGCCAATACCCGACGCATTACCTTATGGAATATCTGAGGTCATTGAACCTCAATGCCGCTTATCTTCAATAGCAACCGAAATATATTATTGATAAGAAATAGACGATTTATACCATCTTAACCCCAAAATATTATTAGTTTATCCTAACTGTTCCATCATCATCATGCCTCATCATGTAACTTGACCACAAGGTACCTTTTCATTACATACAAATTATTGGTCTTTTTTAAGATTATTATGACGAAGAACTAATTAAATTGGGGGCAGTTTAATGTAAATTAATATTTTCTATTCATAAAAGATAAACTATAATATGATTGATATTTTGTAGTGATGTATTATTAGATTTATTTCCATAAGGTACCTTTTCGTAAATGTATGGAGCAAATACTGTTATTGTTATGTAAGTTTAAAGTGGCATAAGGGGTTAAATATAGTATTTAGTTGGGGTTTTAGGATTTATTTCATTTGAATGACAGAATTTCTTTCATATGTGCTCAGAAAAATTGATTGTGTGTCTCATTAAAAGTAAAAATATTCAATTTTGTGATTTTATATGAAAAAGTCAGAAAATACATTTTCACCTCTAAATCGGTATTGTTTTTTGCTTAAACTGTCTGTCAGTGTCGTTTTCTAATAGATAAAATTTAAATCTTGAGAGCTCATTGCAATCAATCATGAAAATGAAATAAAACTTTATTTTCAAGAGATTGGTTAGTATACACATAAATCAGTCGATATCAAAAGTTTCTATTTGCATTACAGAACAAGTCGCAATATTTTTTTAATCTCAGATATATAAGGCATTATTATTTGTAGTCAACTATGTAACTTACTTCAGGAACATAGTTTTCTAGGCGGCTAAACTTAAAACTTCTCTATCGTAAAGTTGCTCATTTCACAACATTATTTTCAAAAAATCATATCTCTGTAACTACGCAACCTAGAAGGTTGATCTTTTGTGTTATCGATAGCTTATTTATTGTAGATTACTGGGGTATGCATAACTCCATACCCGCCATAAGGTACCTTTGACCGTGGGACGTCACATATAAAAAAGTACTAATGTACTTTGCTGCATACCTATATATGTAGAAGTCGATTTTACTACTACATACTTACATATGCTGAAGTGGCAATGGGCAGGCCACATTTCACGCAGAGAAGATGGCCGATGGGGTCGAAAAGTGCTCGAGTGGAGACCACGGACTAGCAAGCGCAGCGTAGGACGTCCACCCTAGGGCTTGCAAATATTCGAGACTTTCAGGTATTCGAATATTCGACTTTTTCTGACGACATATTCGAATATTCGAATAATTATTCGAATATTATAAAAAATAAGAAAAAGAACGAGAAATCGGTTTATTATCGTTTTATTCAAAAGCTTTTTTCACATATTGCTAAAACTAATGATATTTTGCAGAAATTAACTAGATTTTATCATCCTACTATGAGATGCCCACATTTATAAAAACAAGTAAAACGCCAAAATAAGACGTATTCAATATTTCTAGATAAAACTTTTATTATAAATGCGTCGTTGCGTGAAATAATATAACTTTAACCATCCAAACACCTAGGTATGTAAGATATTATTTTAGTAGGTAATTATTTTTTGATTTAAATTAACTTGTAGTCACTCGGAGGCCTGTAAAAAGGCATGTACCTAATTCCATTGTATTTTGAATCTTTATTGACTTTGTTTGTTTTGGCAAGTTTTTATTCCTAAAGGTCGACTTAATTATATAATATTGGAATATTTAAGGGAAAAAGTTAGTTGACTACTGGGTGGACTATTCGTTAGCTAAAGGTGCATAGTTAGATTACCTACTTGGGCAGGTTTGGTATGATCAAATTTGAGAATTGCGATAAGTGCGGGCAAGGTTTAGTCTTCAAAAAATCGCTTAACGCACGCTTGCACTGAATAAACAGAATGACCTTTATAACTTAAAACTTACGCACCGTAAAAATAACATACTTTTTGATTTCGTTTTCTTTCAAATTGAGTTAAGTTTCACTGTATTCACGAAGTCTATCGAGAGGAATACAGTAAAAATATTATTTCCTTCGTATTTGGGTACCTATAGTTCCTCATTCACTGTAAATACCCGGAAAATACACAGAAACTGTAACTACAGCGGATGAAATAGATTTTTTATACTAATAAAAAATATTCGAATATTCGAAACCTGAGCGGCCGAATATTCGAATATCAAAACAGGTCGAATATTCGACAAATTCGAATATTCGAATATTCGAATTGCAAGCCCTAGTCCACCCACAAGATGGACAGACGATCTTGTTAAGGACGCCGGAAGACGCTGGATGCGGGTCGCTTCCAACCGGCACGTATGGAGGTCCAAGGGGGAGGCCTATGTTCAGCAGTGGACGTCTTATGGCTGAGATGATAATGATGATGATGATGATACTTACATATAAATACTTACTCTTACTTGGCTTGCGCGAAGACCCAAAATTTACTGCCCTAATATCTATTCGAACTTTAAGATACGTCAATTAATAGATCTAGAAACGATATGGATTAGATGTGTCAGTGTCAAAAGTGACGTTTTTGTTTGAAAGACCCCATTTTACTTGGTCCGAGCGGATTCACGCCACCTTTTGTTGACGCTGAGCTTACTGAGATCTGCCTCTTCTGTATCTAATCATCGATTTTTAGGATGACCTACCGGACGGCGTCCAGTTGGTTGACCCAAGTACCTTTACTCTTTTGACTGCCCGATCTTTTCCTCTCCTTTCGAGGTGGCCAAGCTAGCGGAGATGTAGTGCTTTAGTTCGGCTCGGTTATCAGTTGCTCTACTTCGGCATTCTTTCGGGTCCTCCAACTGCCATGGTTTCTTTTGACGGGTCCCAGAACCTTCCTTAACACCTTACGTTCTGACTAAAAGGCTGCTCTCCTCCTTGAGTGTTAGTGTCCAAGGCTAACATTCATACATGCAGTACATACAATTTCAATCTGTTGCCGAATACTGCAGAGCAGGTTGCAGGACTGTAAAAAGAAACATTAAACAATAAAACGCGATACATTTAAAATGAGTAAGTATAAAAGTTGGTATCAAATATCATATCTATACGTAAAAACTAGCACATATTTTAATTACTATAGTATTACGTTGAATTAACTTACGATGTTTCTTACAATTTAGTTTTTAAAAAACTTTATATTATATAAATAAATTAATTGAAATAAAATAAATGAACTTTGTATACTGGTCTAAATGAGGCTTTCGTAGCCTCTTTATTAATGTTCATATTATATCGGTAATGAGCGGAAATCCAAAACGTTAAAAAGCCTTTGTATTTAAATAAATCACATTGGTGTCGGTTAGGACGATAATTAACTAGCACGTCCCACGATACCACGGTTACAGATGGATAGGATACCACGCGGGCACATGACTTCAAATGTATGAACAACCGATGTGGGATAGTTAATTATTAGACTCCTATCACCACCACCTGCGCTAAAATCGTCGTTCCTTTAAAACGGCAGTAATTTTCAGTTGGAGTTTTTAATTTAGAACAATTTTTTTATTGCTAGAAATTGTAGTGCAAAGAAATTAGAGCAAGTAGAAGATTTACCTAAAAAAAATTCTACTCGCTCTATTTCCTATAGGTACCTAATCATTTTTCGAAAATAAAACTTTACTAGTACCAGGTATAGGTAGGATTTATTTATTTATTATTCGTGAAGCAGGCAGGCAGTTGAAATAACTGATAATGTGTATCCAGAGCCATCAACCGAGATTCAGTGTTGAGTAGAGTTTGCATTGTGCTTATCTAGTTTATTCTTACTCTCATTGCCACTTTGGGCCGATACTACGTCCTTTGTAAATGTTATTATAAATATAATTTAATCCTGTCGTTTTGAAATGAGAGCATGACGATTGTATGGGAGAACCTTATTGGCGGCGGGCTCGTGTGACTTTTAAGCTACATTTGAATGAATTAATGAATTAAAATCTTTATTTTCAGTCAACTATTGGCCCTTTTACCTTATTACCCTATTACCTAAATATATAAATATAAATAAAACTAGCATAAAGTGATACAATATACCTTAAAAACTAAAAACACACACAATGGCTGCGATGCATTTCGCAACCCCGCTGTATCAGGGAGCCCGCCGCGAAACCGCCGAAACATGACACTCATCGGCCAAAACTCCTACTTGGTGAAGGTCGCTACATTAAATAGCGTGTTCATATAATTCGTAGGTCATTGTTGGTTACAGATGGACAGACGAGTCGGTTGGACCGTGTAATTAGTCCGACCGATCCGTTGTGCTAAGAGAATTAAAAAGCACGTAAGTAGACGCAATTAGTTTTAAACCGCAGTTAAATTTTAACCTAAATACATTCTTTGCTAGTTTCACATTGTTTCTAGTTTGAAGTTTTACTAGTACGCTTTTACAGTTTAAGAGAAAATGTGCAGTTGGCAACTACATTATCTGTTAACTATCTCTTTTTTTGTCTAAATTAAAGCAAAACAGAAAACACATCCACTAACCGTATTATGTACCTACTGTAATAGTAGTTTGTGTTACAAGGGATCAAAATGATATATTTCCGTCAAGGGCGTACATTGAATCCTGAATGAAGCGATGGATTCTAAAGTAGAGTCCTGAGCGTACTGAGGGATTCAAGTGTTAACGCCCAAGACGAAATAATTTTGATACCGTGTGACACATACTGCTTTTCACATCAACTATGAGTAAAATAAAAAAATCTTAGTGTTGACACAATCTGATGCTTAAACAGATTATTTAGGCTAAAAAAAATATGTGCAAAGAAATGTAATGTAATGTGCTAGAACAGAAAAGTGTTACTTTGATCCCTCCTAGCAGGGAAGAAAAGTGCCACTTTGATCCCTCCTAGCAGGGAAGAAAAGTGCCACTTTGATCCCTCCTAGCAGGGAAGAAAAAGCTCTTTTCCGAATAGTAATAGATAATGTGAAAAATAAATTACCATACATGTGCCAATGGGTACCTACTCATAATTCGCAACTAGTATCAATTTAAAACACTCCTTTCGGTCGTGTTTTAATTTATCGCCACTCGTTATAAATTTCCTATTTTTCGCACTAAACTTGTATCGTAATGTATAGGTACTACGTTTGATGTAGGTATACAGTCGCTTATCATTAATATTATAAACAAAAAACCGGGCAAGTGCGAGTCGGACTCGCGCACGAAGGGTTCCGTACCATAATGCAAAAAAAAAAACAAAAAAAAAAGCAAAAAAAAACGGTCACCCATCCAAGTACTGACCACTCCCGACGTTGCTTAACTTTGGTCAAAAATCACGTTTGTTGTATGGGAGCCCCATTTAAATCTTTATTTTATTCTGTTTTTAGTATTTGTTGTTATAGCGGCAACAAAAATACATCATCTGTGAAAATTTCAACTGTCTAGCTATCACGGTTCGTGAGATACAGCCTGGTGACAGACGGACGGACGGACGGACGGACGGACGGACGGACGGAAGTAGAAACTATTCCCCGATTCTGGCCCCACCTCTCAGTGGTCACCGATCCTGACCCCAGGGCCGATCCACCGCCCCCGGTGAACCTAAAAAAAAAAAAAAAAAAAAAAAAAAAAAAAAAAAAAAAAAAAAAAAAACAAATAGCCCCCCATTTGAATTGATTGCGCTAGGTCTCAGCAGTGCCCGGCGCCTCCTTCAGGTACTTACGAAATACGCTAATTAAACAATACACCTTGCTCACCACGGTAACAATAGGCTTATCGACCCTTTTCTATTGTTCGATCTCGACTCGGGCGCGTTATTGTGTTACCGAGAATACTACCTGGACCCTTCACCCACCGACGTCTTCATTCATGCCTTCTTTATGTGTGTATTATACTGTAGGTGTTTGTGATAGGTATTACCGATAGGTATTTGCAATAGGTATTAGCGATAGGTATTTGCAAAAGGTACTTATTTGCGATGCATTATCTTATTATCTTACAACCTCTTGGAGCTATTTCGATTTATAAGGAATACAGTTCTAACCTAACCTAACCTAATTAGATTTTAAGATGTAGCCTAAACTAACCTAAACCTTCTTTTACCAAACCTAACTTGACCAAACCTAACTAAAATCAACCTAACTTCTCATTTCAAACTAACCTGCTTTCACCTAGTCTTCGTTCAAGTTATGTTTTAACCTAAATACCTAAACTTCTTACCTATCCAAACTAAAGCATCCTACATATCGTATACATACTTACCTATATTGTGCATATTGTATTGTGTTATTTTATTTAGTTTTACCTATTTCTAACTCATTATTTTTGTCTGCGATAAATGCAATTCAACCTAATGTAGCCTTTTTTATTCTTAAACTATTCTATCTTCTTAAACTTAGTATGTAAGTATGTCTCATTATCTAATACTATATGTTTATTTTCACATACATTTTTATGTTCTTTGTAACACGATAGAAAGTAAACTCGTAGCTACTTGTTTCTTTGTATTATTAAAATAATAACTAGGCGTGTGAGGCATTTCTTGTGCACTTGTTTTCATTGTTATAACAGCTTAATTGCTTTATTGATAGACGTGTATTATATTTTATGCTGACAATGGATTATTATGTGGATATAATTTGGGTTTGAGTACAGGGAGCGTCTGTTTAGATGAACTTGTTGAGACATGTTACTTTGTATGATTTTAAAAAAATAACGAGACGTGTCAACTGGTTTCAACATGATTTAGTCTAATACGTCGGCATTTCTTGTGTGTTGGTATTCATTGTTATAACAGCATAATTGCTTTATTGGTAGACATCTATTATATTTTATACTGACAATGGATTTATTGTTTCCTATTATGCTTTTGAATTTGGGTTTTAGTAAAGAGAGCGTCTGTATTAGATGAACCTGTTGCGACATGATTTGAACGATACTGTATCCTGCTCACTATCACAGTATAAAAGCCGAAGAGAAATGGCTTTGAGTAAGTATTACTGTCGTGGCAGTCCTCTGTATCAGAGCTCCTTGTATCTACTGCAGTATATAGAAATATAGTGTTAATTCAACAGTGAAGTGTTTAAGTGTTTATAGAAAGACCCAACAATGGATGTAAGTATGTCTTTTATTACCGTAACTTACTTTGTTTTGTTTTCACTTGTGTTCTTTGTGTTTTAATTATCAAGATTGTAGACAGTGTGTAAATTATTGTTTTATATTGTTTCAGTTCACTGAAAATACTTTCAAGAACTATTACTACCCGGATGATAATAAAGACGAATCAAGCGATGAAGAGGGTACGCTTGGTCTCAAAGTTAAACAAGCCATCGCAAAGAAACGTTCAGGAAACAATATCGATAGCTTCTTTGAACGACCTAAAAAGCAGTCTAAAGTTGTGAAACGGTCTTCAAATGTGAGCAAAAGTTCACCAGACGGTGTTGCAAACTTGTCATCCGGACAAGACGACGGGGCCTATGCATCACATTTGATTAAAATCGAGATATATGATATGCATAAAATCAAAAACGTCCCACCCATGGAACACTGGAAGCATGCGGACTTCAGATTGAAATATTTTGCGTTGGAAGACGATTTGGAGCTACAAAATACGCGAAATATTATTTATAACATAACAAAGCAATTAGCTTCTAAGGACAGTAGTGTGAAATATTTTATAGATAATAAGAAACAGTGATAGTTATAATTATTAATGATAGTAGTAGCTTAATGATTGTGTTAACGTATTTCTCATTTTTTACCTCTCCTTAAGTACATTTTCCATGTAACAGATTATTTTTATTGTATCACATTACAACAAGTTTTAATTTAATACTTCTCATTTGTAAAGATTACAGTCCCCACTCTTAGAAATCTTATACCTGTAGTCAACTATTTAAATGAAAGAAAGCACTGTATGATTTCTCATTTCATAATGGACTCTTTGAGTTGTGATGTCTACGATCTTGAACTTATCAGACTCTGTGAAGAAATAGAAGAAAATGAAGATCTATGCGAGGCTGCCCGTCTTGTGAGCCAACTACATCGAGAGGCGTAAGTAAAATTATTCCTGTTCATACATGTTTATAACTCTTAACCAGTACCTGTTTAACAAAGGATGGGTTCCTCCTAACTTGTTGTGACCAGAACTTATTGTTAGGATAAACGTGGGGTGGGAGAGTGCTGGTTATATAAGCGGGGTATCTCGAGTTCATATCATTCAGTGTTTTGGTGTCGTGCTTGTACTGTGATATCCTTTTCCTTATTATCATATAATGGTGTTTACTTACTATCATATTGGTCTCACTTTGCCTCGTGATAAGATTGAGGAATTAAGTAAAGAATTTATTTTAGCATATTTTCATAGAAATATAAGAATGTGGTATATATCAAACAAATTACCTCACTCGTTACTGGAAGATTCTGATATTATACCGTATTATACACCATGTGATGGGCATATCAAAAATTCCAAGGGGAATACTCAGTCATCAGATGTGATTGATGGAGTTTTGATGATGCGGGCCTATTGTCAGCAGTGTCGAAAAGACTTACGTTAGTATATACAACCAACCGTTTTAGTAATTATTTTTATTTTATCTGACATTAAGATATTTATGTTTATTATGTATTGTTATAGATCTTCTCAAATAGGACGGGGAGTAAAAAGGACAGCTGCAGTTTTGGAGACCGAAGAATTCTTGGTGAAGAAAAACCGTTCAGCAGCTGCTGAACCTGTAGCATCAACATCATCCGAACCAGTTCCCGATGTCATTGTGAGTGCAAATAATAATCATGAAATTGAATGTTCTGTGTGTAATAAGTTTGTTTCTAAAAGATATTTTAAAAATCATTTAAATAGTAATCTTCACAAAAATAATGTTTTAAGGGCTGACATTGAATGGGTTAATGTTCAGTTAATTGAAAATGCTTTTAAGAATAGGGTGGCCACTTACAGAATACTATTAAATGAAAATGTTCACCAACCATTTACTCCCGAATCCATTTTACTAGGAAATAAAGATAAAATCTTTGCATTATTGGATCGTTCCCTCACTGATCACCATGCTTTAAAAGTAAACTTTATTTTGAATGCGGATTTTACTCAAGAGAGCAAACAAGTAAATAATACATTTGATTTCCAATTATGTAACAATGTAGTTGATGTTAGCAGCGACAAAGATGATATTTTCGAGTCAGTTGTTAAAGATATATTAACAAAATTATTTAACTTTGAGAGAAAAGACAGTGGATGGAGTTTAGTAAAATTTAATTATCTAGATGTCAATGTAAACAAATTTAATCCATTGCGTGGTTCTTCCTATATCGAATTACCACGTGATATTCAGAACAGAAAAGCAGTTATTAATGTAAAAAATAATGATCATGAATGTTTTAGATGGGCTGTATTGTCAGGCTTGTATCCACCTACAAGTCATCGTTCAAACACTACGAAATCGTATATAGCGCATAAAAATAAATTAAATTTTAGAAATTTAACTTTCCCACTTAAGGTTGGAGATATTCAGAAATTTGAAAAAATGAATGATATAAGTATAAACGTTTTTGGTCTTGAATACAATTCGAAAAGTAAAAAACATGACGTAGTAGGCCCATTACACTTAACAAAGTGCAAAAAAGCTACCCACTTGAATTTATTGTACATATCCATAGACAGTAAGGGGCATTATTGCTATATCAAAAATTTATCTAGGTTAGTATCTAAACAATTATCAAATACACAGCATGCTGCACATATTTGTGATGGTTGTTTGTCGAACTTTACAACTCGCGACAATTTAATGAATCATCAAAGAAACGATTGTTTCCATGTTTGTACACATTTACCTTCAGAACAGGATAAAAAGAAAAACTGGTTCAATGAAAACGTTTCCTCCAATATACTTACTTTCGATAATTATGAACGTAAATTAAGGGTACCTTTTGTTATTTATGCTGATTTCGAGGCCTTTCTAAACCCGATTCAAACAGGTACAATTAATCCTACTACATCCTCAACAACAAATGTACAAAAACATGAGGTATATAGTTTTGGATACTACATTAAATGTTCTTATAATGATAAATTGTCAGTGTACAGAACATATAAAGGCAAAAATTGCACCCAGGAATTTATGAAGTATATGGAACAAGACTTAAAGGCTATTTGTAGGAGAAATACTTTTGTAAAAACTCCATTGCCTTTATCTAATGCAAATAATGTGCATATTGCTCAGAGTAGTACATGTTATATTTGTGATAAAAATTTAAACGAGGATTCAGTCATTTCCTATAATTACCATACTGGTCTTTATGAAGGAGTGGCACATAAATTTTGTTCTGAAAAATACAGGGCACCTAATTTTGTACCTGTATTTTTCCATAATTTGTGTAACTATGATAGTCATTTTATAGTGCATGGGCTTGGTTTGGCGGAAGGCGACATTGAACTGATTCCAGAGAACAAAGAGAAATACATTTCATTTTCTAAGAGCTTACAAATAAATAATCGCACAATTAAATTGAGATTTGTCGATTCACTTAAATTTATGTCCAGTAGTCTTGACAAATTGGCAAAAAACTTGTTGCCTGGACAATTTCATGAATTAAAATTGAATTTTTCATGCGAGGAGGATTTTAAACGCTTATTACGAAAGGGTGTCTATCCCTATGAACACATGTCATCATACGATTCTTTAAACTTAACAGCTCTTCCCTCTAAAGATGATTTCTTTAGTTCCTTGTCTGATAGTCACATCTCAGAAGAGGATTATGATCACGCAAAAGATGTTTGGTCTCATTTTCAATGCAAAAATATGGGTGATTATTCTGATTTATATTTAAAAACTGATGTTCTATTACTAACTGATATATTTGAAAATTTTAGAAACCTTTGTCTTAAGACGTATGGATTAGACCCCGCTCATTATTATACTGCTCCGGGATTAAGTTGGGATGCAATGTTAAGAACTACAAAAATAAAACTAGAACTCCTAACTGATATCGATAAAATAGCTTTTATATCAAAAAATATTCGAGGTGGCATATCACAATGTAGTAATAGATACGCGAAGGCTAATAATATTTTTTTGGAAGATTATAATCAAAATATCCCATCGTCATTTCTTATGTACTTTGATGCAAATAACCTTTACGGGTGGGCTATGTCTCAATGTCTTCCTACCGGTAAATTTGAATGGGTAAATACAGATACTGACTTTAATATATCTGATGACGCTGATCATGGTTTAATTTTAGAAGTTGATCTCGAATATCCTAACGAGTTGCATGACTCTCATTCAGATTTGCCATTTTGTCCTGAAAACGTTTGTTTGGGTAATTCCAAAGAAAAAAAATTAATTCCTAATTTAAATAAAAAAACGAATTATGTCATTCATTATAGAAATCTAAAACAGTGTTTGAAGAATGGTTTGAAATTGAGTAAAATCCATCGCATTCTTAAATTTCAGCAGTCTATGTGGTTAAAAAGTTACATAGATTTGAACACCCACATGCGATCACAGGCATCATCCGATTTTGAAAAAGATTTCTTTAAACTAATGAATAATTCAGTGTTCGGTAAAACCATGGAAAATGTTGCAAAACGCGTAAATGTCAAATTATTAAATCACTGGGAAAATCGAGGAAAAACGCAGGGGGTTCAATCTTTGATAGCGAAACCTGAGTTCCATAGTTTATCCATATTCTCTGAGAATTTAGTGGCCGTTCAATTGAATAAAACTAAAATATTTTATAATAAACCGATTTATCTGGGATTTTGCGTATTAGATATATCGAAAACTTTGATGTATGACTTTCACTACAGCTACATGAAAACCAAATATCCAGACAACCTTAAGCTTCTTTATACAGATACTGATAGCTTAGTATATCAAATTTTCACGGAAAATTATTACGCAGATATAAAATCAGATCTTAATTTATATTTTGATACATCTGACTATCCTCCTAACAATAAATATGATTTGCCGTTAATAAATAAAAAGCGATTAGGGTTTTTCAAAGATGAAAATAATGGTAGAATTTTAAAAGAGTTCGTAGGTCTGAGATCTAAAATGTATACCTTAGATGTTGAAAAATATGACGAGAATGATGAGAAAACTGAAAAATACGGTGTTTTATCAAAAGCCAAAGGAGTCAATAAATGTGTTACAAAAAAATTTACTCTTGACAATTACAAAACGTGTTTATTTAATAAAAATTTGCAACGCGCTCAAATGCTAAGATTTAAGTCTATAAAACATATAATATTCACTCAAAAAATAAATAAAATATCATTATCGCATGAAGATACAAAACGGTACTTATTAGAAAACTCTTCTGACACTCTAGCGTGGGGTCATTATAAAATACCGCAATAATGAAAAAGTTTCAAAGTTGTAATATAATCACACAGAACATTCGAATTCCAAATTATTGTTTGTACATTGTATATTTTTAAGGTATTACTTGTAAACATGTAAAAAAATGTATGAATTTTATTTTATTGTATCTTTTAAGGTATTTTTGTAAATATGAAACAAAAAAAATAATGTTAAAAGTGTGATCATAAATAATAAAAAAAAAAATTACGTAATCATTTTGTTTTGTTTTTTTGTCTACTATATCTGAGTTGTTTAAATAGTAATCATCTTTCTGAATATTACCATTTAAAGTCCATCCGTTAACATATCAACACTCACCCACACACATACACACATAGACATAGATTACGATATTTAATAATGATTCACTTTTATCATCCTTTCACCACCATTGTCGCAGGTCCTAGTGGGTGTGGTAAAACGCAATTTGTTACAAACTTTTTGAATAACTCCAAAGAGATATGTAATGTTGAATTTGATGAAATTATTTGGTGTTATGATGAAATGCAACCTCTCTACAATCTGGAAAACATAAATTATAGTCAAGGAATACCAGATTTTTCAATTTTTGATGGGAAGAAACCTAAACTTCTTATTATAGATGATTTGATGAGAGAATCGGATGGACGAATCGTTGACATTTTTACGAAAGGTAGTCATCATAGAAACTTAAGTGTTTTTTATATTACACAAAACGTATTTCATCAAGGTAGAGGTCAACGTGATATTTCATTGAATACAAGCTACATTGTATTTTTTAAAAATCCCAGGGATAAAACTCAAATACGCTACCTGTCACGACAAGTTTACCCAGAAAACTCAAAGTTTGTGGACGAAGCCTACAAAGATGCTACAAAGGAGGCTCATGGTTACCTCATGATTGACCTGAAACAAAATACAAATGACATATGCCGTTTTAAAACAAAAATATTTCCGTTTGATGGGCATTGCACAGTGTATGTACCTAAAAAGGGGTTTAAATATGATAAAAATCACCATATTTTAGTCAGTTCTACATGATGCATGCAAGAGTAAACACATATAAACATTTACTTGAAGCATTGCAGTTGCTTAAACCCAAATATCGTACTGCATTACTTAAATCTTGTGACGATGAAGAGATCAACATTATTTGTGAGTGCATTTATAACGTCCTAAATGGGAAAATTCCATTAGAAAAAAAAGAAAAGACGAAACTAAAAAAATATAAAGATATTTTAAGAAAATTAGTTTCGAAAGGGAAACATAAAATAAGAAAAACTGTTATAGTTCAAAAAGGAGGTGCATTTCTACCTATTATTTTAGGTGCAGTTTTAAGTGCTTTAGTGAACTCTTTATCATAAACAAAATGGAAAACACAAAAAAAATGTTATTAGTTGAATCAGATTTTATTGAAAGGCTGAAAAGGAATGAGAGTCCACCCGAAAATTCCTCATCTCGGCTAGATGGAGAGATGCAAAAAATCCTTAAAAGTAAAATGAATGATCGCGAAAAGTGGACGTTATATTCTCAAGCATTACAAAGATTTCTACATTTTATTGAAACAGATCGAAAACCGTTTAGAATACCCATCGTGATGGAGGGGGTAGATCAAGTCATCAACGAAAGTAATGATATTATAAAAACAAAAGTGAACAAAAAGGAGGAGATTGAAAATAATGAGTCAGTTACAGATAATGTAACTGAAGCAGCCACACCGTCATCGTTTAATACACCACCTGGCGAAATAAATCAAGAACTAATGCCAATTAGTCCGTCAAAAATTATAAACATATTACCTAAATCTTATGAAAAAAAAGCTCGAACGTTGTTAGATTACATTGTTTCAAGTAAACCGAAAATTTGGTGGAAACAGACTGGTGAAGTTGTTATAAATAACCAAACCATTCAAAATAGTAATATTACTGATTTGGTAAGCGACACCGTTAGATGTCTTAAACGTCCTAAGCCAATTGGATGGGAAGTGTTTGCTTTACTTTTAAAAGATATCGAAGTTCCTAGGTCATGCATAGGTAATCCTACAAATTTAGCATTTATTAATGGTACTCCTTTGATTGAACCCTTTACCCCCTCCACATCTGTGAAGACGAGAGCCTCAACAGATAAAGATAATAACACTTCTACGCCTCTTGCTACACGGGAGCAAAAGCGATCCGGAAAGAAAATAGAGTGGGAAAGATGGACTCCTTATTAGATATTAACAGAATCTATTATGACGTCTCTAATCCAGCTGGCTATAGCAGTTTAAATAATTTATCAAAGGAAATGAAAGGTCAAATGAACAAAGAGGAAGTGAAAAAATGGTTACAATCTCAAGATACGCACACGCTGCATAAACCTATTCATAGACGATTTACTAGAAATAAATACATTCTCTCGAACTTTAATGAACTTTGGCAAGCTGATTTAAGTGATATGAGTACTTATAGTCAATATAATGATGGGTACAAATATATTCTTTGTGTTATTGATGTGTTCAGTAAATATGCTTTTGCAAGAGCCATGAAGAAGAAGGATTCAGCAACTGTTAAACAATGTTTTGAAAGCATATTTACTGAAGCCAACTCTGTTCCCCGTCACATCCAATCTGATAAAGGTACAGAATTTGTTTCAAAGGCGGTTAGAGATTACTTTAAGAGCAAAAATATTAATTATTATACCACTAATAACCCCGACATTAAAGCAAGTATAGTAGAAAGATTTCAAAGAACACTTAAAATGAAAATGTGGCGTTACTTCACTCATAAGAATACATATAACTACACAAATATATTACAAGATCTTCTACATTCTTACAACCATAGCTATCATTCTAGCATTAAAATGCGCCCAGTTGATGTTAGCTCTAATAATATTATGACTGTTTGGTGTAATTTATATGATCGCAAAAAAGATAGGCAAATTTCATTAGAAACTAAAAAACTAAATGTAGGTGATCATGTTAGAATCACTAAATATAAGCATGTGTTTCAAAAAGGTTATGAAAGTAATTGGAGTGATGAAATATTTATTATTGATTCGATTATTAACAGATCGCCACGAGTTGTATATACAATAAAGGATTTAGAAGGTGAACCCATCATTGGTACATTTTATTCTAAAGAATTACAAAAGGTAACTTACCTCCCCTCCAACGAGTATAAAATTGATAAAATAATACGCTCGCGTCGAGTTGCTGGCAGAAAGGAAATACTAGTTAAGTGGCAAGGTTATCCTAATAAATTTAATTCTTGGATACCTGAATCAAACTTAAAGAAAATATGAGTGAAAATAGTTTTTATCTAACTTTGTTAAGTAATAGTTCATCAGATTACTACACGGATAACACGACTGCACATTTCTTAACTAAATTACCAAAGACCATTAAATTGGATGGAGAATGGGTAGTTGGGTTGGTGGAATTTCAATATCCTTGTTCCATGTATAATGTTCAAGAGCACGAAAACATCATTTATTTAAAGAAAAAGGTGTTATCACCCACCGATAAAACTACAAAAATAGTAGATATAAAAACTCATATACCAGCCACTACATATGATAATATAGATCATTTTCTTCAAGCGTTTAATGAAAACCCACAGTTAAAAAATAACGTAAAATTTCGATATGATGGATTAACAAAACTGGTTGGAATAGCAACAACAAATAAAGAAATAACATCTATCATTACAACTCCGATACTAAGTCTGCAATTGGGTTTTAAACCGAAAACAAATTTAAAACAAAATACATTAGGAAAAAGCCCTGCAAATTTATATTTAGGTTTACCATCTCAAATATTTGTTTATACTGATATAATACACCCACAAGTAGTCGGAGATGTTATTACTTCATTACTCAGAATAATACCTTTAGATCCAACTAAGTTCATTTATGGAGCTTATAAAACTCACATCTTCTCACCCGCTCATTATGTACCAGTTTTACGAAGAGAGTTCGATACCATTGAAATAGATATAAGAACAACGACTGGTGTCAGAGTACCATTTCAATTTGGATCTTCTTGCGTGAAGCTACACTTTCAACGAGTAAAATGATTTACAACAGATCGTCAGTCTCTTGTCCTTACGAACATTATTATTCACACCAAGCCGGCTCTGGGATAGGTATTGTCTATAAGGGAGTTCCATATCAACGAGGACATGGTATAGGCAGTTTTTTGGGTGGACTATTTAGATCAGTGCTCCCTTTGTTATCTAGCGGTTTAAAAACCATTGGAAAAGAAACCTTAGGGGCAGGGGTTGGTTTGTTAACTGATATGGTAAATTCTCGTCCTATGGATAGTTCCATTCGATCACGATTTAAGGAAGCGAGCGCTAACCTAAAAAGAAAGGCTGATGAAAAAATTGATTCTCTCATGTCAGGATCTGGGTATAAAATGTCGAATAAAAGAAGAGAACCGCTCATTACTCGAAAAGCATCGCGACGAAGAGGAAGTAGAAATAATAATAAAAATAACGATATATTTTCAAGTTAAATAATGTCATTTCTACACAGTCATTCATGTGAATGTGCAAAATCTGAATTAGATATATTTGCCCTTCCATCAACTCAAACAAGTATTGAAAGCGGACATTGGATTCATTACAAACCAATTTCATCTTTAAGTGATGATGGCCCCATTGAATTTCAAGTACCTGGATCAGGAGATGACTACATTGATCTATCACACACAATGTTACATATTACTGCTAAAGTATTGAATCAAGATGGGACAAAATTAAAAGCAGATGCCGGAGTTGGACCCACCAATAACTGGCTACATTCCCTTTTCAACCAACTTGATGTATATTTAAATCAAAAACTCATATCACCCCCAAACAATACATATGCTTACCGTGCTTATATGGAAAATCTTCTCAACTATGGACCGGCAGCCAAAAAAACCCATCTTACTTGTGGGTTATGGTATGAGGATACCCCAGGTTTTATGGATACCGTTGATGCCAACAACAAAGGATTTCAGAAAAGACTAGAATTTATCAAAGAGAGTAAGGAAGTGGAAATGATTGGACATTTGCATGGCGATATATTTAACCAAGAGAAATTCTTGATAAATGGTGTTGAATTGCGTATTAAGTTAGTCCGATCAAAAGAATCATTTAATTTAATTTGTCATCAAGATAAAAAACTTAAAGTACAAATAACAGATGCTAGTCTCATTGTTAGAAGAACAAAAATCAATCCTAGCGTTTTGTTAGCCCATCAAAAAGTATTGGCAACAACGACTGCGAAGTACCCCATTACGAGAGCAGAAGTTAAGGTTCTCACAATACCAACAGGGGTCCAGGGTAAAACATTGGATAATATATTTCTCGGACAAATTCCTAAACGCTGTATTATTGGATTTGTATCAAATTCAGGTTTTAATGGAAATTTAGCTTTGAATCCATTTAATTTTCAAAATTATAATATGAATTCATTTAGCTTGTTTGTAGATGGTCATGAAATTCCTTCTAAAACATTACAACCGTCATTTAGTTCTGGTTTAATAGCGGCGGCATATCACACCTTATTTTCTGGAACTGGTATTCATTTTCACAACGAAGGTAATGGAATAAGTAGAACAGATTATGGTGGAGGATATTGTTTGTTATGTTTTGATTTAACCCCTGATTTATCTGCTAGTTCAACTTCACACTGGAATCTTGTTAGACATGGAAGTGTTCGGATAGAAGTACGCTTTGATTCGGCTCTAACTAGCACCATTAATTGTATCGTGTATGCAGAATTTGACAACATTATTGAAATAAACAAAAACCGTGATGTATCTGTAGATTATAATAGTTGAAAAACATAATTATATAAATACAATGTTTTCTTTCGTTTACTTTATTTTGTTGTAGTCATTGTTTGCAGCATCATCAAGACATAAATTGTTATTAATTAAGTAATTATGGATACTAATGAGATTCAATTTTGTATGAAGAAATTAAACCCACTTTTTGAATCAAATGTTTTTGCTGCTAACAAAATACCTATTTGGGTCGATCTACCTGTCTTTATTGTTAGTAATTTGGACCCTGACACGAAACCAGGCTCCCACTGGGTTGCCATACACATTGATGTTACTGGTATAGGAGAATATTTTGATTCCTTCGGACGGAAACCTTCAGGTTACCATAACTTATTTTTAAAAAGAAACACCAGACAGTGGTTTTATAACAATAAACCTCTTCAAAACCATTTTACTTCAGTTTGTGGTGAATATTGTCTAGTTTATTTGTATTTTAAATATCATGGAAAAACTATGACAGATATGCTAAGTTTGTTTTCTGATAATTCTGTATGTAATGACCTTATATTAAGGAATATGTTTAAAACATTTTTTGTGAAATAAAATAATACGTGTACTTAAATAAGATTTTTTATTTTTTCATATAATACAAAGACCTTTTAAACCACGCATTTTTTTTTAAATTTTATTATTTACAAAATATTTCTTAACATTCTTTGTTACTTAAAAAACGAGACGACACAAAAAAATCTGTTACATGGAAAATGTACTTAAGGAGAGGTAAAAAATGAGAAATACGTTAACACAATCATTAAGCTACTACTATCATTAATAATTATAACTATCACTGTTTCTTATTATCTATAAAATATTTCACACTACTGTCCTTAGAAGCTAATTGCTTTGTTATGTTATAAATAATATTTCGCGTATTTTGTAGCTCCAAATCGTCTTCCAACGCAAAATATTTCAATCTGAAGTCCGCATGCTTCCAGTGTTCCATGGGTGGGACGTTTTTGATTTTATGCATATCATATATCTCGATTTTAATCAAATGTGATGCATAGGCCCCGTCGTCTTGTCCGGATGACAAGTTTGCAACACCGTCTGGTGAACTTTTGCTCACATTTGAAGACCGTTTCACAACTTTAGACTGCTTTTTAGGTCGTTCAAAGAAGCTATCGATATTGTTTCCTGAACGTTTCTTTGCGATGGCTTGTTTAACTTTGAGACCAAGCGTACCCTCTTCATCGCTTGATTCGTCTTTATTATCATCCGGGTAGTAATAGTTCTTGAAAGTATTTTCAGTGAACTGAAACAATATAAAACAATAATTTACACACTGTCTACAATCTTGATAATTAAAACACAAAGAACACAAGTGAAAACAAAACAAAGTAAGTTACGGTAATAAAAGACATACTTACATCCATTGTTGGGTCTTTCTATAAACACTTAAACACTTCACTGTTGAATTAACACTATATTTCTATATACTGCAGTAGATACAAGGAGCTCTGATACAGAGGACTGCCACGACAGTAATACTTACTCAAAGCCATTTCTCTTCGGCTTTTATACTGTGATAGTGAGCAGGATACAGTATCGTTCAAATCATGTCGCAACAGGTTCATCTAATACAGACGCTCTCTTTACTAAAACCCAAATTCAAAAGCATAATAGGAAACAATAAATCCATTGTCAGTATAAAATATAATAGATGTCTACCAATAAAGCAATTATGCTGTTATAACAATGAATACCAACACACAAGAAATGCCGACGTATTAGACTAAATCATGTTGAAACCAGTTGACACGTCTCGTTATTTTTTTAAAATCATACAAAGTAACATGTCTCAACAAGTTCATCTAAACAGACGCTCCCTGTACTCAAACCCAAATTATATCCACATAATAATCCATTGTCAGCATAAAATATAATACACGTCTATCAATAAAGCAATTAAGCTGTTATAACAATGAAAACAAGTGCACAAGAAATGCCTCACACGCCTAGTTATTATTTTAATAATACAAAGAAACAAGTAGCTACGAGTTTACTTTCTATCGTGTTACAAAGAACATAAAAATGTATGTGAAAATAAACATATAGTATTAGATAATGAGACATACTTACATACTAAGTTTAAAAAGATAGAATAGTTTAAGAATAAAAAAGGCTACATTAGGTTGAATTGCATTTATCGCAGACAAAAATAATGAGTTAGAAATAGGTAAAACTAAATAAAATAACACAATACAATATGCACAATATAGGTAAGTATGTATACGATATGTAGGATGCTTTAGTTTGGATAGGTAAGAAGTTTAGGTATTTAGGTTAAAACATAACTTGAACGAAGACTAGGTGAAAGCAGGTTAGTTTGAAATGAGAAGTTAGGTTGATTTTAGTTAGGTTTGGTCAAGTTAGGTTTGGTAAAAGAAGGTTTAGGTTAGTTTAGGCTACATCTTAAAATCTAATTAGGTTAGGTTAGGTTAGAACTGTATTCCTTATAAATCGAAATAGCTCCAAGAGGTTGTAAGATAATAAGATAATGCATCGCAAATAAGTACCTTTTGCAAATACCTATCGCTAATACCTATTGCAAATACCTATCGGTAATACCTATCACAAACACCTACAGTATAATACACACATAAAGAAGGCATGAATGAAGACGTCGGTGGGTGAAGGGTCCAGGTAGTATTCTCGGTAACACAATAACGCGCCCGAGTCGAGATCGAACAATAGAAAAGGGTCGATAAGCCTATTGTTACCGTGGTGAGCAAGGTGTATTGTTTAATTAGCGTATTTCGTAAGTACCTGAAGGAGGCGCCGGGCACTGCTGAGACCTAGCGCAATCAATTCAAATGGGGGGCTATTTGTTTTTTTTTTTTTTTTTTTTTTTTTTTTTTTTTTTTTTTTTTTTTTTTTTTTTTTAGGTTCACCGGGGGCGGTGGATCGGCCCTGGGGTCAGGATCGGTGACCACTGAGAGGTGGGGCCAGAATCGGGGAATAGTTTCTACTGACGGACAGCGAAGTCTTAGTAATAGGGTCCCGTTTTACCATTTGGGTACGGAACCCTAAAAATGTGTACCGGTTCGACGCGCTAATATCCTCCTAAGGCCCAGCGTACAAGTGTAAAATCTAAAATTTGCAACTGAAATTTGAATCTTTAGTGTAGGAAATAGAGTTGAATCTGCGTTGTTTGAAAATGGAATGAAACAAAGCAAAAGCGACTCTTTTCCAATTGAATATGATTTAAAATTCATCGAACTAAAGAAGTTCTATAGGTAGGACCTTGGGCCTTGGGAGGATATTCCTATTCATATTTCATATTAAATGTTCGTTCATGAATATGTGTCCTAGTGGAAATAGAAATGGATCGATGTTACTTGATTACTGGTATTTATGTCATGGTATGCCATGCCATGACATAATATAATTATAGTCATTTGACGTCATAATAGTCATAATTGTTATTCTAATCAAACAATTACACTAAACACTGTAAGTGTCTTCTCAAATAAGAATACAATTTCACCTAATAGCCTACTATTATCGGAAAATCGCGGATCGTGCCGCTATTGACTAAATGCTATGCTTTCCGGGTTCGTAGCCAACATGCCAATCGTTTACGCTCCGTAGCGAACTGAAAGGCAATGGTCACAACTAATATAGAAGTGTGATAGAGAGACACAAACAGGCCTATTCGGATTTCGAGATAATCACAAAATCTTGAGACGATTTAGAGATCAACTAGATCTACATTAGATATCGACTAGATGTGACTTGGATATCTAAGTCATAACTTGTCGAAATCGTTCAAGAGGACCTCCAGAATCGCGGAAACGTCAAATTTGACATATCTATCTTACAAATATCTTTAAATTATCCGTATCGTAACTTGTTGAAGTCTAGTAGAAATCTAATTCATTTTCCGAATCGAGCCGAAAGCGTTTCGTTGTCGTAGCGCAAGCGATTGTCACCTTGGCTACGCGCCCAGAGATCCTTTCTGTGAAGGTTCAATGCAGCAAAGGACCACTTGATTTTGAGAGGCAAATCAACGCGTGCAAATTTACGGAGAATATACCAATTTTAACGGTTTATGCTTGTATTAGTTTTGATATAATGCTACACTTTTCACTTTAGATTGCGAATTGGTTCAATTAGCCTCATGCATGAAGTTTATATTTGAACGAAATATTTTTTATTCGGATGTTTGTTGCGGTTATATCATGTTACAAATATATTTCCGTTATTAAATTATCATTTAATTGTTTAAAATAATAAATAAAAAGTACAAAAATTTGCCCGTTAAAAGCTAGTGAGCAAAACGCAACCACAGAATAAATAATAGTACTACCTAGAAAGGAAACTGCCTACAAAACCGAAATTTGACAGCGGTTCAGGGTCGAATCATGCTTTCCCTTTCTAATATATGGCACTATCCCTTTCGGCTATTTAGGGTTGTCAAAATTCAAGTGATTATCTTATCTGTGGTCGTGCACGCAAAAGGAAGTCAAGTGGTGCCAACCCTAATAATTGCTCGGAGCAATGCTGAGCCGAGCGGAGCCGAGTTTGGCCGAAGTCAGGAGTTTCGCACCCCTGATGCAACGCCATTAGTCGAAACGTCACGTGACGTCACTCGTTTCAACAAATTGTAAAGACCAACCAAGAGTGAAAGAGATGGCATTATGACCTGAATCGCCACTAAGTAGCAAACGTCAGTTGCGTTCACACCGAGTGACGTCTTCAGTTCTGTCGAATTCGCGCCAAACATTATGAGCGATTCGACCGCTCAACATTTTTCAATAAATTAAATATTTTCTGGGAAGGTTTATAAAAGTATTTCTATTTTTTCCGTTGTTCAAACGATAATATATAAATGATTATAATATATTTTACAGTACATACTCGTATGGTCCTATTTTCCCGCACTAGTGCGTAAAATAGGACTTTTCGTGCGATGTCAAAAGTTTAAAGGGCCATATGTACTGTAAAACGTTGTACGATACACGTGCGAATAGGTAATTCGCAAATTTCCTCTTTTCCGCACTTATATCGTAAATAACTATTTCCTTTTTTTATTGTGGGATGTACCACTTTATTACAATCTATAAATTGTAAATACAGATGTCAATCACAATGAAAAAACCGACGATGATCAACTCTGGCCAACGTGGAACTTATTTCTACCCTATTCTCTTCTTATCTTTTTATTTTTGTTTGAATATAACTAAAATATATATATATTTCCATACCTATTATTAAAAAACCTCGTTTAAAGGCAATCATGATACGACATCAGGGTATAAGTAATTAGCCTATAAACATCCTAAAAATGCTCGTTAAAATGTCCTAACTTATCAGCAAAACAAAGCCCATATCAGCAACCAAACGGACAATCCACGTTGAAAACAGCGTCCACTTATTAACGAAATTAATTTGTGTAATGAAGACAGCTGTAAGCGCTTTGGAGATGTTCTGCGAATAGGTCCAACTAATTTGGACGACACGGTTTAAAATAGCGTATAATAAAAGTTAATGGAACCGCCCTCTTCATGATTCTTGGCGAAGGCTGCTCATTTCCCTACCCGTCGTTCTCGCTATGTTAATTAGCATTTTGGCACTAAGGCACGAATAATTTGGGACGCTAGGTGTTACAGGTACGCTGGTAAAGTTTTGATTTCGAAACGTTTACGGAATGAACGCCGTTTTGAATGTAATTTACATTTTAAAGGTAAAGCTGTTAGTAAAATTAATCTCTTTTGGGTATTATTTAAGAAAATTGATGGGCACATAATAATATAGCGTTATTTAGAAAAGAAGAAGAAGAAAGAAGAAGAAAATAAATGTATTCAGGACGCTTACAGTATTGCTTAAAACTAATACGACACTTTTATTAGTATACAATATAAATGTCACTGAATAGATCTCCCCTCAGCTTGATGTCAAGTTACCTTTCAGGTATCTTGACGCTGGTCTTCCGGGGAGACCTGTCCAAGCGATCGCATCAGCACTTAAACTTAACCAAAGAATATAATACTCACTAGGAGAAGAACGATAACTCCATACAAAAAAATGTCCCTTTCAAAAGTTCGTTTATACTACTAGCGCTCTGGTAGGATACCATTGTAATTAGAATTGACAACCCGTTTAGCCTAGCGGGTATTGGCAGTAATCCAGTTCAGGAAGCTAATGGTCCTGGGTTCGAATCCCAGAGAGGGAATTTCTTTTTGTATCTTTTTCTTTTTTGTTGGGGTCAGGTTTTTAAGAGCCCATCAACGTGCACACTATCGCCACTGCTGAATACATTAAACTAGTTTTTATGTTATTGGATTCGTCAATCTACCCGTCCAAAGTTAAAACGGCCGTTTTTGTTTTGAGCTCATAGATCGACGAATCCAGCAACATAAAATCTAGTTTGATGTATTCAAAAGGTACCTAAATACACAATACAGGCCGTAGCGGCCCCTTTTTTAAATACATGTCGTTAAATTTAAATAATCACGATTATTTAGCAGTGGCGCTAGTGTGCACGTTGTTGGGCTCTTAAATTAGCATTTCACAAATAAGTAAAAAAATACGTTAAAAGATAATGATTAGGTACTATATTCAGAAATTAGTGAAATATAAAAGGTAACAAAAAGTTACGTATTATTAAGATATAAATATTTTCATAATACATATGAATACATACACTGATATGGCAAATGGTTACAAGTTGTTATTACATCTATCCGGTTATCGGACATTTTCTGCTTCACAGCTCCGCGCAGCGTTCTTGGTCACCGGGAAACTAGTTTGGATATGCGGCAGATACGTGCCCTTCTGAGCTTTTTCCAAGAAATCATATGACGGCCCAGGATTATATTATTATCTCACGCTCAAGCCATCTGCTGATTCACTTTCTAAAACAAAATAGTCAAAAAATTAAACAATATAATCTATCTTCCTAATTACTAACGTGTCTAATTCCTAGGGTTACCAGCTTAAACAATGTGGGGTTTTACATCTATGTTGAATTTTTATTATAATTTCGGACGCGATATAGCGTCCGCGGGACTTACGGGGATAGTAAGATTAAATTATTATATTTGAATTTGGTAATTAGCACGCTCATTTTTATTTAAAGATTAATATATATCTTACCTTGAAATTATCGCTGTTTCTGATTTACTACAACGGTTTCCACACACACATTAGGGCTTTCCATAATCCGGATAAGAATTGTTGATAAAGTCGCCATTGCCGGATACATACAGCAAGGAAGGAAGAGAGACAACGGTTTAAATTTAACTAAGTCTGTGCGAAGACGCATTTAGATATGTTGCTCGTACATATGAATAGTTTTTATTTTTAAAATTAATAGGTAAATAAATATATTTCAAGTGAATAAATCGTTTTATATGAAAATTTATATTTTTGCATTAAATGACTTAAATGACAGCATTGACATTACAGACTTTTATCGTGTCTATGTTCTTACCGGCCAGACCCAAATCAAGGCCTATCAAAGAGGCGAATTGACAAAGATTTTTTTTTATTTTATCAAGGAGGGTAGAGGCACGTCTACCCTTCGTAGATTTTATGAACATAGACAAAGACAAACTGAAATATAATAGATAATAATATACATATATCAAAAAATAAATAATAATTTACATATGACTACTTCATAAAATACAAATCAAAATAATTTGATTTGTTCCTAGAAATTGTATCTATAGACAAAGCCAGTTCTAGCAATGTTGCTGTAGTAAAATATTTTGATGTTAATTACTGGCAATCTCGTCTGGGAACGGACAACACATGTACAAATTTTGAAGGGTCACATCGTTTCAAGGAAGTCAATAGGCCTTGAACTTAACTAACATTAATTAAGGACACAGATTGCATAGACACTGCATAAAACGTTTAGTAACAAAATCTACAGCGCTCAATGTCAAGCCGTAGAACTAAATTTGATTTCAGATATTTTTCATTTATATGAATACAGATCGTTAACATTGATGCTAGTAAAATAGGACCTAGGTTTGGTGACCGCGAGTTGGCTTGTAGGTATACTAAATGTTTTCGTTACAAAACATTTTTAGATTTGTAAGGAGGGAGGTATCCCTTATCTTTTTCGTAGTTTCCCGGTTGCTTCCTAATCCGTTTTGACCAGGTGGTCAAAACGATTGCCTACGCCAGTTCTTGGGATAAGGTTATCCCAAGAACTGGCGTAGGCAATCGTTTTTTCGAAAGTCATTGTCACCACTTTACAAGCCAGAAAGATAAGATTATTAGACCTTTTTGGAGTCGGGATTGAAGACCGGTTTCTCACGATATTTTTATTCATATGATGTGTAAACTATCTGATTACAATTTAATTTTGAAAGCAGTGCGTGGCGCTCGCGTCGGTTGGATAAGTAGAAGGGTCAATTTTCAAACAGGCATTTTTTGCTGTCCCACGGCTAAAACTCGAAGTCCATAAGACTAAAAGACTGGGTATGTATATATTTTCATTCAATGTATTATAAGCTTTAAAAATCATGCACAACTGTACCTAAAATATTATTTGTTTCTGACAAAATCGCATTTGAAGTTCCAAAAACGGTGAAATTTGCCGCTTTTTCGCGTGTCCCAGTGGCGGCATAGCGCAATAAAAAAAATCATAACTGTGGATGTAGGCAACGTATTATAAACAACTTTGTATTTTTATAGAGAGCATTTTCTAGAGAATTCATTTAATCATATTGATAAATTAATGCGTTATTTAATAAAACAAGGGAAGCCTTTTTATCGCTGTCCCGCGCGGCACCTGTTTTGTTATTACTTAAATATACCCCCTATCATCTTCTTTGTCTATTGAATAACGGTTAGATTAAATTTACGACGCAATAGTGCGGTTAGTTGGGCATCGATTGACATCAAATGTGGACGCGGCAACAGTTTAATTTATTTAAAAACAGGTAAGAATCTCTTTCGATATATTTTGGTACGACTACAATGACATTTGTATGGAGGCTTAATACGTTGGTACTCAGTTGAAATAAAAATGTTTATTTTATAATAATAGTTGCAAATATAGTGTTAAAATATATAAGTGAATCGGTTATATTGTGTAGGAAATATCGCAAAAAAATATTATTGGCAACATGTCGCGACATTTGTATGGCGACATTTATACGGCTATTTTGACCGTAAAAACGTCGATTGTGGCATACAAATGTCGACATAGTGTCATACAGATGTCGAGAAGGTGCCATACAAATGTCGTCAGGGTCTTATAAATGCAACAAAAATAATAAATAGTAGCATATACATGTTGATACTGCCATACAATGTCGAAAAAATGCCTTATACATGGCAAAAGCGCCTTACAAATGGCTAAATAGTGCCATACAAATGTCGATCTTTAAACGTCTATATCTAGCAAGTAAGTCCTTATAAAAACCGGGCAAGTGCGAGTCGGACTCGCGCACGAAGGGTTCCGTACCATAATGCAAAAAACGGCAAAAAAATAACGGTCACCCATCCAAGTACTGACCCCGCCCGACGTTGCTGAACTTCGGTCAAAAACCACGTTTGTTGAATGGGAGCCCCACTTAAATCTATATTTTATTCTGTTTTTAGTATTTGGTGTTATAGCGGCAACAGAAATACACCATCTGTGAAAATTTCAACTGTCTAGCTATCACGGTTCGTGAGATACAGCCTGGTGACAGACGGACGGACGGACAGCGGAGTCTTAGTAATAGGGTCCCGTTTTACCCTTTGGGTACGGAACCCTAAAAAGTACAGAGGTGCCTCGTACAGTATATTTTTTGTTGTTAAGAACCCTTCCTAAAACGATAATTATAAATCAGATTTTTCAAAAACAAAAAATTGCCATACAAATGTCGAAAAAACACCCTCTTCAAAAATTTACCCAGAAATGCTTTTAAATGAGTAGTAACATAGCAACGTAACAGAACATTGCATTATAACGATGAGGAAGTTTGTTTTACACAGCGTTATCATAAATAATGCTTAATGTTCTATACGTAAACATTTTAATTTCCGCTTTTCTATCGACCGTGACGCGTTGCAGCCAACTCTATGGAAATGATTTATTTCTCGCGATACACTAGTCACACGAAATCTAAGTGAGCATTCGGTAACATTTTCACTGGAAATAAAAACTCAATGAGTAAAGTTATTTCTGTATCTACTACAAACCAGTACCTGTATTCGGTACTTAATACAAAAAAAAATATAATACTCACATTCCCGTACGAAGTTATTTAATTTTTAAATAATATGTTAAAAATTCTTATACTCAATGCCTTCTTAACACATTGAGTAATGTGTATGCCTCAAATTCATCTAGTTTTCATTTATAATTAACGTATTTTGCCAACAAATATTTTACTCTCTTTTAATACAAAACTAGCAATTTTCGTAAACGAGATCTCTATATGTAGATATTTCCATAAAGTTCACAATATAGGGGCTTTCACGAATAAATGATGCGGCTCGGTTTTCACTGGAAAAATATATTTCATGCACAAGAAACGCTGTTACTTATATAACTTTTTATTAAATATTTATCTATTTAGATTAAATCCCCTGTAGGTATCTACACAATACATATCTGCTAGTTACTCACTTACCGTATACAAACAGCGCCCTGCATTTGCCTAGCATCTAGCAGGCGAACCACGAACACAATCCGCATCCAGACTACCTAATGAGGTGTAATTCTATAGGATCTAAGCGTCAAATTGTTTATTAGGCATTCTGTCTTTAGATGCGTATAGCGTGGTGCAAAGGGCCATGGACCGAGCCATACTGGTATGTGTGTAAAATCTGACGCCATACGAAAGTTACGGATGTTAGCAAATGAATTGCATAGTGTAGTGGACAAAAAGATCAGATGGCCAGATTATATTCTGCCAAACGACAAGCGGTCAAACCCGATAAGTCGAGATATTTTTTCATTCAAATAAGTCCACGCACGTTACATATAGTTCTAATTAGAATGAAAAAATATCTCGAATTATCGGGTTTGACCGCTCACCCCTCATACAGTATACACTGCATTAGCTTAGCACAGGACAGAGGACAGTCGCGTAAAAGTCCTATAGTCAGCAGTAGGTCACAATCATACGCCCGTCCGATCGGACGGAGCTTATACTTCAAAGAAAGGAATCTAACAGTCGGTCAAGAGGGCTTAGGTACGTATATTTCTGCTATATGGCAACGTCGTGTATCTTTTTGTATTTCTTATTCCACAATACCTAAATTTATATAATTTGACATCGCCAATTATACATATTAACTCACATTTAATTTTATAGACGGGTCTAACACGAAATTTATTCAATTACCTTTATTTACCGACGTTTCGATACAGGTTTCACTGGTCGTGGTCGCGGCTAACTGATGTCCCAGCAAAATGTCAAAACAGAGATGAGATGATGATGATGATGAGGTGAGTTAATACGTGTTCAAAACGCGAAAGTTTTAAATATTATATATAATAGCCAATTATAGCCACATGATAGCCACGTCGCTTTCTGTAATTTATCGTAAGTCAAATCGGGTACATCGACAACGTGCTCGGAACTCTTGAAACACGGCCAACAAAGTCTGGCCAGCTTATTTAATGCAAATGGTATAGTCTGATACAAATTTAGCGAATTAACAAAGCTATCGCACCCTAATTTAAAACTAATTAAGAAAGGAAGAGGCTGGCTGCAAAACGCTGCTCTCAGGGCAAATGGACGTTGCAAATATTCGCCTGAGAATAAAGTGACTCGGGATGTTAACTTTTGTATTCGATTAAACAGAAAGCTGGAGAAAAAGTGCTAAAGTTCTTATCTTTGTTTAGACTAGTTCTAGACACGTAAATTGAAGAGACTATAATTATTGCCTGTGACTTTATGATGTAATTAAGGCAGTCTCAAAGTGAAACCTATCCAAGAAAAACTCGTAGAAAGCCGACTAAGGTATACCGACTCAGTCGGCCATGTGATGAGACAAAAAAGCCCTGGATATGGCTGTTGCATCTCGGGGAACAGGGACCTGTTTCTCAAAAGCTTGTAACTTGTAATACAATCGGATGTCACTTTTTTACAGCTTTTGTTAAAATTGAACTTCCTTGTATTACAAGTTATAAGCTTTTGAGAAACGGGCCCCGGTATACCACGCGCAATATAGATGGCAGATGTAAGAAAAGATACGACGGATGGGAACTTAAGACCACAGACGACCCAGGACTGACCGGCCTGGCGATGCATAATTAGAAGGGTCGACCCCAAGTAAATGGGAAGATCTGCTTACCTTATTTTTGGCATCGCTTGGGGAAGCGGCGTAGCATTTTTCGCGGTAAATTTTCACGTTGTGGTGACGTACGCGTATCTTGCACTAATTCATTCATTCTTTGCAATATTATAAACGTTTCTATTAGTAAATTGTTATTTTGTTAACACTGTATAAAATAATGTAGGTATATTCTATTGTATTTGTATCCCTGTAATTATTAATACATAAACATATTAAGTTATTTCTAATCCAAAATTAATTATAGGTAATAATTAAAGTAAAAATAAAATAAATGCAGTAGGAGAAGTACCTATGATATTAAGATTTTTAAGTAAGTACATGTTTTTATCATTATACATTATAATAGCATTTCCTTTAAATGCATTAAAATAATATGCAAATCGTAATTAACTTGATTCAGTTTATAAACCGACGAGTACTGTCGCGGTCACAAATAGCGCTTTAATGGTGATCACCTGTCTGTGCGATCGTCTACTCTGAATTCACGAGGATAACTATTATCAAAATAACCGTGCATTGAAATAATATGATTTATTCTGCAATTATTATTATCAACGATACACGTGTCAGCGTTGTCAATTAAGCAATAGCTTTATGGTTACTGTAATAACTATTAGTATCAATTAATAAGCAGAATGCCGCTCTTGGATATTGTATAAGTGCTTATTAGATCATAGCCTTCACTTCAAACTTCAAATATGCTTTATTCAAGTAGGCCTAGCAACAAGCTCTTGGTCGATTACATATACGTATAAGTAAGTTAATTATCAGAGCAATTTATTGATGTAATTGTTATTCCATTGAATTTTAAATTATAAGAATGTCAAATTTAATAATAACATTTCACAATAAGATTGCACTTTCTAGTGTTTAATAAAATGTAAGGAATCATATGGTATCTTTTTTATTTTGGATCTTAAATAAAAACTAAAATTTTGAATCTTCGAGGTCTTTTTTTACCATAACCATATGTGACGTTCCACGGGAAAAGGTACCTTATGAGGGTTTCTAGTTTCGGAGATATGAAATGTTTTGTAAAGAGGTGAAAAAATGCTCAATTTTTTTTTATTGTGTGATCTGAAACCTTAATGCGTAACGTTTGTTTACCTGTTTTTATTTTTGTTATAAGTTAGTTATAAGCCTAGTAATGTCGTCTCAGAGTTTAGTAGAAAAGGTACCTTATGGAAAAAAGAATGAAAATTCCCAAAAAAACTAGTCAATACGGGAAAAGAAGTTTGGTAGAGAACTGTATTAGCATTCTGCAAAACTAATTTGATAATTTCAGTTCTGGTTGGGGCGCCTCGCAAATACTATAACCGTACATCGACCGACATCACAAATCCAAGTAGCCTGCTATTATACCAAAGTTACTCTCGTCAAGTCTTTCTTAACTAGAATAATCTTCATTTGGTTTGGTCGCATGCAGTAAATCAGCCATTGGTTGGTGCTGAAAAATGCCAATACCCGACGCATTACCTTATGGAATATCTGAGGTCATTGAACCTCAATGCCGCTTATCTTCAATAGCAACCGAAATATATTATTGATAAGAAATAGACGATTTATACCATCTGAACCCCAAAATATTATTAGTTTATCCTAACTGTTCCATCATCATCATGCCTCATCATGTAACTTAATCACAAGGTACCTTTTCATTACATACAAATGATTGGTCTTTTTTAAGATTATTATGACGAAGAACTAATTAAATTTGGGGCAGTTTAATGTAAATTAATATTTTCTATTCATAAAAGATAAACTGTAATATGATTGATATTTTGTAGTGATGTATTATTAGATTTATTTCCATAAGGTACCTTTTCGTAAATGTATGGAGCAAATACTGTTATTGTTATGTAAGTTTAAAGTGGCATAAGGGGTTAAATATAGTATTTAGTTGGGGTTTTAGGATTTATTTCATTTGAATGACATAATTTCTTTCATATGTGCTCAGAAAAATTGATTGTGTGTCACATTAAAAGTAAAAATATTCAATTTTGTGATTTTATATGAAAAAGTCAGAAAATACATTTTCACCTCTAAATCGGTATTGTTTTTTGCTTAAACTGTCTGTCAGTGTCGTTTTCTAATAGATAAAATTTAAATCTTGAGAGCTCATTGCAATCAATCGTGAAAATTAAATAAAACTTTAATTTCAAGAGATTGGTTAGTATACACATAAATCAGTCGATATCAAAAGTTTCTATTTGCATTACAGAACAAGTCGCAATATTTTTTTAATCTCAGATATATAAGGTATTATTATTTGTAGTCAACTATGTAACTTACTTCAGGAACATAGTTTTTTAGGCGGCTAAACTTAAAACTTCTCTATCGTAAAGTTGCTCATTTCACAACATTATTTTCAAAAAATCATATCTCTGTAACTACGCAACCTAGAAGGTTGATCTTTTGTGTTATCGATAGCTTATTTATTGTAGATTATTGGGGTATGCATAACTCCATACCCGCCATAAGGTACCTTTGACCGTGGGACGTCACATATATATTTTAATGCTTAATTTTCTGTGATGAATTTATCTCTCCTTCTCTATCTAATAAACTAGATTTTTTTATATCCCAATTAGAACTAGAAGTAAACACTGATTTTGTACGAAACTAGGTTTACACGTTTTCTTTTTACTACACTTTTATTAGTTTTTTTTTCTTTTTATCTATAGGTTTTGCATTGCAATTTAAATCTCTACGGCACTGAACATTTGTTTACTATTTAGTATTCTGAACGAGTACGGAGCTACATCACTGTTTTCGTTTTCACACCATTTCTAAGCAGCCATTTAACCTGTCCTGCAATGAAAAATCTTCCTGTTTAAGTACACAAAAATAGTAAAAACAAACCTGCAACGTGCGAACTAACCTTTAAATAGTATAATAAGAACGGTTTATTCGTTTTTCCTTACAAAATGACAGTTACTGAAATAGACGGCCGGCCGCACAGGCCTTAGGTTAGTTTTCGTTCATGTCATCTCAGTTATGGGTGCACATGATATTGATGCATTCAGTGTAATGCCCTGAACACAAATATATGAGATGACAAGCGCGAAAGTGGGGGGGGGGGGGGGCAGTTACACTACAAACTTTTTTATTTTCTTTTAAACATACCATGTGGGGTACCAAATGAAAGGGCTTTGTGAGTAGATCACGAATATATAACATACTGTAACATTTTCAATACTTGGACTAACAAATTATTAGAAAATGTTCAAAAATTTCACAATCCACAGTTGACTTTCAAGTGCTCTAAATTGAAAATGCCTGAATAGATTAGTCCTAAATACATACCAAGTGACTGTGAATATCCTCTTTATAATGTAAAAAAATAATTAACCATAAAAACTAACAAAAGTACATCAAGTTGAAAATTAGTACAATTTTCTGTTACATTAAACTGCAATTATTAAAACAAACAAAAAACCGACTTTTTACGTATATTTTTGAAATGGTCTTTTCACTAGCTTTCATTTGGTACCCATATTGCTATAGTAAAAAAAAAACTCCCCTCTCCCTTTTTTCATTAGCGGGCGCCATTTAAAAAAATTATATAGCCTATGTCACTACCACAATTCTGACGAATCCAACCATACCTCACATGTCAAAAACCCGTTTAGGCTGTAGGGCGTGCGAAATAAATGGACATATATATGTCGGCGGCAGATCGTAAAATCGGGCATATCGAGATATTCCTAGGCATATCATGAAACGCCGCCATTTCATGATCTGACTAGCGACTACCAGCCATATCGTTCAAACCTCAACGTTTGACGATTTGCCTGGCGACGTTTAGGCTCGCAAACACACCCACGTGTGTTCCTCCGTAGCGTCAGAACTAACTGACTAAACTGACTTTGAAAGAGGAGGGTTTTGACATTGGAAATGTCTTTTCGTTCGCTCCAGTATACGGTCCGATTTCACGAAAAAGTGCGATCCCCTTATATCTCGGAAAGTTGTGAAGATATGATATTAAAAAATAGGCTCAAAAGACGCATAATCACGAGAGCTGTAAGGTGCAAAAATAATTATTCGAGAAAGTCAAAAACAAAAAAAGTTATGGTCGAAATAGTGAAAATAAAATTAATTTTTTTCCGAATTTTTGACTTTGGTGCTCGATAATTTGGAAACGAAGAATGATATCAAAAATTTGAGAAAAACGGCTCTGGACAATTTAGTCAGCTACAATTTGAGCCTAAAACAAAGACGATCGGGTTAAGGGTTTGCCCTGTAGCCTAACCTTAAATTGTCAAAAAGTCAGAACGACATTTTTCACAGGACATTTATGACTTCATGTTTCGCAGAGTTCGTTATCGGTGTTTGTTGTGAATTATCGGGATTATGACGGCAGAATAACACTTGCACTGCGTGGGCTTTCAAAATCGCTGCAGATTTTTCTTGGTCTAACTCTATCTATCCTGTTTGAGACCGGCTTCTTGAGAGGGAGAGGGAGAGGGAGAGGGAGAGGGAGAGGGAGCGGGAGAGGGAGAGGGAGAGGGAGAGGGAGAGGGAGAGGGAGAGGGAGAGGGAGCGGGAGAGGGAGAGGGAGAGGGAGAGGGAGAGGGAGAGGGAGAGGGAGAGGGAGAGGGAGAGGGAGAGGGAGAGGGAGAGGGAGAGGGAGAGGGAGAGGGAGAGGGAGAGGGAGAGGGAGAGGGAGAGGGAGAGGGAGAGGGAGAGGGAGAGGGAGAGGGAGAGGGAGAGGGAGAGGGAGAGGGAGAGGGAGAGGGAGAGGGAGAGGGAGAGGGAGAGGGAGAGGGAGAGGGAGAGGGAGAGGGAGAGGGAGAGGGAGAGGGAGAGGGAGAGGGAGAGGGAGAGGGAGAGGGAGAGGGAGAGGGAGAGGGAGAGGGAGAGGGAGAGGGAGAGGGAGAGGGAGAGGGAGAGGGAGAGGGAGAGGGAGAGGGAGAGGGAGAGGGAGAGGGAGAGGGAGAGGGAGAGGGAGAGGGAGAGGGAGAGGGAGAGGGAGAGGGAGAGGGAGAGGGAGAGGGAGAGGGAGAGGGAGAGGGAGAGGGAGAGGGAGAGGGAGAGGGAGAGGGAGAGGGAGAGGGAGAGGGAGAGGGAGAGGGAGAGGGAGAGGGAGAGGGAGAGGGAGAGGGAGAGGGAGAGGGAGAGGGAGAGGGAGAGGGAGAGGGAGAGGGAGAGGGAGAGGGAGAGGGAGAGGGAGAGGGAGAGGGAGAGGGAGAGGGAGAGGGAGAGGGAGAGGGAGAGGGAGAGGGAGAGGGAGAGGGAGAGGGAGAGGGAGAGGGAGAGGGAGAGGGAGAGGGAGAGGGAGAGGGAGAGGGAGAGGGAGAGGGAGAGGGAGAGGGAGAGGGAGAGGGAGAGGGAGAGGGAGAGGGAGAGGGAGAGGGAGAGGGAGAGGGAGAGGGAGAGGGAGAGGGAGAGGGAGAGGGAGAGGGAGAGGGAGAGGGAGAGGGAGAGGGAGAGGGAGAGGGAGAGGGAGAGGGAGAGGGAGAGGGAGAGGGAGAGGGAGAGGGAGAGGGAGAGGGAGAGGGAGAGGGAGAGGGAGAGGGAGAGGGAGAGGGAGAGGGAGAGGGAGAGGGAGAGGGAGAGGGAGAGGGAGAGGGAGAGGGAGAGGGAGAAACACAAAATAAAAACTTATACAGAGAAACATAAAAAAGAAAAAGTGCCACGAAATGGTCTCACCTCAGCATGTTGCTGGCGGCTGCTAGCAGATAGCTGATGCTGAACCCTGGCAGTACCTAGTGGAGCTCGGGTTTAAAACAACATAAGCACACGCTGTTTTGGTCATCGGACTCGTCTCGATGAGCACTTAGGAGAGTAGTACCCAAGATAGAGCTGATGCTGAACCCTGGTTGTACCTAGCGGAACTCAGGTTTGGTGCAACATAGGCACACGCTGTTTTGGACACCCGATTCGTCATGATGAGCACATGGTAGAGCATTACCCAAGATAGCTGATGCTGAACCCTGGTAGTACCTACTGGAACTCAGGTTTGGTGCAACATAGACAAACGCTGTTATGGTCATCTCTCGTCGCGTCAAACTGCTGTCAAGAAAATTTCATATCTTGCAGCAAATGGGCCGCTGCCGATCACCACTTCTCGAGTTGACTACGGATTTGCCGTGTAATAATTTTCTTGTACTTTGAACATTAATATATCCTGCTTATTAATCGAAAAATGAAATATGTACCTATACTTATGCGCCACGGCGACAATTATTCAAACTTGGATACGCGTGTGGAAATTTTGCAATTTGTTTGTTCACATGCGTTATGTCCAGGATACTTGTGTTAGTCTAAGAATAAAATAATTATCATTCAACGTTGTAGTTTTATTTTGTAACTTTTTCCTTATCCAGACTTTCTCGTCGCTCAGCGACAATATTTTTTCGAATTCCGTAGATTCATTTCCAATGTGCTCGATAGTCGTGTGAGGCACGAAATCTGTGAATTTTTTGTACGAAATAGGTTATTTTATAACACTGAATATAACTTTTCTTTATTTTATTACCGTAGACCATGGACATCTGTAACACCAGCGGGGTTGCATGTGCCTCGTCGGCCTTTGAGATGGGAGTATGCTCTTTTCTTGAAGTTTGAAGGTTGACTATGATTTTCAAAAAATCTTATTTACCTACCAAGTACAATGTCTGATAACCGTTGTTTTCAACTCTGAAAACAACAGTTCTCTGGAACTCTGTTGAGTTTCCATACGCAAAGCTCCCGTGTCGTTACGTGACCAGTTGGCATATCTCAGAGTAATGATTCCCACTCGCTAAGGTACCTACTTGTGAACAACGTCGCAGCTTACCGGCAACTTATAATTATTGGCACACGCCACACTTGGAGTGCCGTCGTGCTTGTAGTTGAAAACTTAATACCTTTACAATGATTTTAATACCTGTAAATGTGTTTCTACTATCCCGCGTGTCTAAAAATCATAATCTTTGTACAAACTATTATGGACCTCAATGTTATCACCAACTGAACGGATACTTACTTACCTACCTAATATTCCTTAAAACATAAGGCAGTATTCGGGTGGCAAAGCAATGCCCTGGCTAAGTCAAGATCTACTAGTATAAAAAGCATAGCTACACACATGAAATGTTAAATATCTTGTATTATAGCGTCACTGATGGTGCCGTGTTTTAGACTTTTTTTTAAACCGATATTAGATTCATGGACTGCAAAAAGTAACTTCATAGCTAAGTAGGTACACATGTTTTATTACAAGGCTGTTGATGACATTAATCAACTAACTTAGAATCAGTTTTAATTTCTAGTTTATGTTGTATTTTTAAGTTAAATTGCGAAGCGTGTTAATATTAGGCAAACAAGTTAACCAGGCATGGTCATCATCATCAACTTAATACTAGCGTGAAGTGTATATCTGATAAATGATTTGATTGACTGTTTTATTTGACTTGCCTTTCAAACATTATGTCATTAGCTATCGTCATTAGCAGAGGTCGGAATTCTCGTAGCATTTTTGAGCTGTCATAGGGACTTCTCGTTTATCGACTTTCGATTATACATATGTATATCTATAAATACAGAATACAATATTATGTAAAATATGATTACGAGTAGAAGTAAACAACATGCAGTCTTATCGCGAATGAGCGATCTCTTCGAGATAACCTTTGGATACCAACTTTTAGGAAATTATAAATTGAAATTAAAGTAATAATATTTAATTGTTTCTTATAAATAATTTGTTTATTGCTTATGCCTTTCAAACATTTTTCGAAAGAAATTGCAACGAGAATTGCATCGAAGTTGGTATCCAAAGGTTATCTTATCTCGAAGAAATCGCTCATTCGCGATAAGACTACATGTTGTTTACTTCTACTCGTAATTATATTTTACATATTGTACTCTGTATTTATCGATATACATATGATGTATAATCGGAATGCGATAAACGAGAAGTCCCTATGACAGCTCAAAAATGCTACGAGAATTCCGACCTCTGGTCATTAGGTACCTACATACTTACCTATATTTAGCGATACACGAATAACAACTGAATAATTAAACTAGATCGACCGACTCCCATATTTTTTCTTGGGAAGATAATGGCTAGAACTAATCACTTGGTATATTAAACCTACAGCTGTGTCTGAAAAATACCTTCTATTAACTATGTAGTTTTAACAGCAACGTCTAGCTCGTTGCCTCCGCGTGAGATAGTTGAATTAGTCACATCGCTTACTGACGAATCATCTCTAATAAACCAGGATAAACTTAAATTAATCTGATTGGTACGGTTTAACTCACGTATTTTTAGTCAGACCTCATTAAGTCCATCACAGGAAATACAGTCAACGATTGCTCACACTCCACCAAAAACAGAGCAACATGGCGACGGATCACAAGAGCTGCCATGGCGCAGAAATCGACCGTGACTTGACCGCGACCACTCTGTCAAGAGTGCACGACTAAGAAGAAGAGATTTTTAGTCACTCGCGCGACATATTTTGGAGAGCGTGGAGAAACCCTGAATACGCGAAAAAATATTTTATAGAACAGTTAATTCTGTGACGCGATTTCGGGGTTACTAGTCCCAAAGTAAAAGTTTTTCAGTTTGACCTACTACTCATCCCTCATAGTCAGACATAATAAAATCACCGTGTATATAGTTACCTATAGTTTGAATATAAATAATTTTCTTTTTCAAGATGAAAATAAAGTTAAACATTGAGATTCATTATTATAAGATAAGTATTGTTTTAAGAAATATCTCATTTTGAACTAAGTGTCTAACTGATGATGTTGTAAAATAAAACCTGTGTCAACATTTTTATTACAAAGTTATACTGGTTTACCAAAAGCATAGCTCTGTCACCGATAGGGATAACTCATCTGAAAGTACACAGCGAAATCCCAACGAGCTTCTTAGTCCTTTAAGTAATTTACAAGAGCGCTGAAATTTCTCTTAAACGCTCAACTTTTATAACGATGTGTATCTTTTTAACAGCAACTTTAAGCGGAGTAAAAATAGCTTAATATGGTAAGCTTATTACAATAACAATGAAATATGTTATAAGTATACCATGTTTGTCAATGCACGATGTCATTTTTCCTTTGCTCATTTTGGTTTTGCTGGATTTGCTTAACTTTTAACTTTGCAAATACAAACAATAATTGATACTTAACACGAAACTCATAAACTTAAAATTACGTTACTACATAATTTTAAACACATTAGAATTTCTTTAAGCTACACTATGAATAACAAGATTTCACCTAAAGCGGTAAAAAAAAACTCGATACCTGTACAACGGAAATTAAACACATTTTACAAAGGATAAACTTATCATGTGACCTGTATTCGTTTTTCCGATGCGAAATTTAAATTCTTAATGTCTCGACAAGACAATAATTGCATTTAAAATCCAATCGAACCCTTTCTGTGTACAGATATTCAATATTTTTAACGGCAATTTACATAAATGAGTGATGTGAAAAAGTTACATACATTAACGTACTTACCTGCGCGCTGAATTTACACAGGTTACTATATTTTGTCTCATACGAAGGCGGCCTTTGACTAGCCGAGACCATACAATACGTATTTGGTAAACGGTTCACGTAGGAAATTATTTTCGTTTTTATTCACAGACAAATAGGTAGTACTCAGTAGGCCAATTTAATAGGTTTTTCCCTACATACGGAATTAATTACCTACGCCCTACGTGCGGTAATTAGCACTTAACATACCTATGTCGAAAACTTAAAGGGCCATAATGTAGTGTAAAACGTTGTACGATGCACGTACGAATACTTAGTTTACGCACCAGCATGATTGTCAACCCCACAATATCAACAAAATGGGATGTTTTAGGAGCATTCCATAAAATTGTCTACCGTTTGTCCGTACAAACGCGAATTTTCTGAAGATTTGCAGGTATATGAGTTTCCTTTTCTATGACAAATGGTCAAAAATATGCACAGAAAAATAATCGCCTGCTTTAAATGCCGAAAAAAAGTCGCAACACAGGAAATAAAATGCGTTTGTACGGGACAGCCCGTGGAATGCTCCTTTATCTTTGCTTAGTGATACTATAAATACCTTAATTGATTAAATTATTTTAATAGGTAGTTTTCTTGCGTTGAATATCAAAACTTGTTTATTTTCGAATTTTTAAATTGTTTTCAACGGCGCAAAACTTTAAGCTTTGTTTACAGAATTAAATTAACATGGACACTTGTTAACTGTTAAGTTTTAATTCAATTTACAAGTTTTGAAGTGACGTAAATTTTGTTGTTAAGATATTATTTACAATTTCTACTCAATTAATCTGTTTTGATATGACAAAAGTATTTTTTATTTTATTTGATAAACGAAGTCATGCTGCCAGTATTGTTATCTATAAGTACAAAATAAATAAGTAATACCTAGTTATTGTACAAATTGACCTAACTATTCCCAGCTTAATAAAGCTTATGTTGTGGATACTAGACTAGTGGTTCTGTGAGCTGTAGACCTCGCGAGCTGAGCTTAAAACTGAGTAATTTGTATGGCTTCGTTGTTTAGAAGAATTTAGAGAATCTAATTTGACAATTAAAACCTTAACTATCGAACCTGCTTACAAAATTCGGAGAAATGCGACCAGTAGAGTAGAACAGATGGACATACGAAACAATTTTTGGCTAACAGGCCAATTCAAACGTACTTACACTGATATCAGAATGACGTCTAACTGATGTCATTTAGTTATCGTGCATTTCGCTGGTTCTTGTCCGTACATGTATTGGCGCAAGCGAGACGCACGATGACTACTAAATAACATGATAAAAATATCATTCCGATGTCAGTGTACGGTCGGTGCCCCAACTTAAGTATCCACGTCGCCTAGTATGGCGACGTGGATACTTAATTGTATAGAAAAGTGGATAAAGTTAGACCAAGAAAAGTCTACAGAGATTTTGACAGCACACGCAGTGCCAATGTTATTTGTGCCAATTTGTGTCAAAATCTCTGCAGACTTTTCTTGGTCTAACTCTACTTATGTTAGGGAACCAACATTACCTTTTAATTAGCCTGTAAACTGCAACTGAGAAGCTTCGTGCGCGTTTGGTTTGCCAGTCTTTTCAGTCTTTGTTCCTCCTCGAGTCGCACTAGAAGGAGTTTCATGCTTTTAATTTTAGTCGAGTAAGAATTTAAATATCTAACTAATCTAAATTCTAAAGAGAATAGAATGTATAGGGGACGTGCATGAATTATAGGGGGCAGCACAGGAGCCGTCAGATCTTTGGCGCGAAGCGTAGATGTGTTGTAGTTTATGATTCCGATGTAGCCCACAAGATGGCAGAACCTACTATGCACAAGAAAACGTACCTACGAGAACGGTTGATGGTAGAACTTGCTTTGGCAATGTACATGTTTCCGATTCAGACCACAAGATGGCAGACCCTCCAACGCGCACGGTCCCTATAGTAGAGGGTTATTGTCGTACTAAATTTTGTAGTCACTGTAAATCAGTGCTGTAAATTTACTGCCATCTTTCGATACAGGATTAAAATGAAAATGAATAAAAAATATCAATAAATGTATACATGTATGGATAAATGATTATTTTTATTTTTAGAACGCCATATGATTTTGACCCATGTTCTTTTACTGATATGAGTAAAAATTGTTAAATATAAAATGGTGTCGCCATCTAGATGAGCATAGAGGCCAAAGGTATGGCGCCGTATATTCAAGAATCAAATTTTCTTTAAAGCGCAAAAAGCCATCATCTCTTGCAAAAATTAAACGAATACGCTTAGCCCGCGCTTGATAAAAAAAATACGATTTTTTTCATTTTTTCAAATAAAATAATAAAATAAAAAACAACAATTGATACGAAATTTAAGTATAAAAAAATACAAAAAGTTGTGTAGCAGCATACAATTACTGGGGATGGAACCAGGGACCTCCCGATGCAAACAAAGCGAACGTTTGCAAAATGCGCCATGATAGTTCTTACTAAAGCTGACGAAATTTAGCTACTCATTCTCAAGTAAAAACGAAATATCTAAATACCGCCAAAACCAGCGATATAAATTTTCTGAATTTTTGGACATTTAATCTATAAACATATATCAAAAAGAAAAAACTCTTATGATATCGATACGATTATTTGTTTAAGAACTAGGTATCACGACTCCGCCATTTTTAAAAATTTCCAAAAACCGAATTAACAAAAAAAAATTATTTAGTCATAGAATCTGGTCACAAAATTTCATGAGAATCGGTTAAGAATTGCGACCTGTAGAGGAGAACATCCGGAAATACAAAACTAAATATCTAAATACCGCCTAAACCAGCGATAATTTTTTTCTGCATTTTTTGCTATTAACGCTGTAAACATGTCTCAAAAAGAAAAAACTCTTATGATATCGATACGATTATTTGTTTAAGCGCTAGGTATCACAACTCCGCCATTTTTAAAAATTTCCAAAAACCGGATTGACAAAAAAAAAATATTTAGTCATAGAATCTGGTCACAAAATTTCATGAGAATCGGTTAAGAATTGCGACCTGTAGAGGAGAACATCCGGAAATACAAAACTAAATATCTAAATACCGCCTAAACCAGCGATTATTTTTTTCTGCATTTTTTGCTATTAACTCTGTAAACATGTCGCAAAAAGAAAAAAACTCTTATGATATCGATACGACTATTTGTTTAGGCGACAGGTATCACGACTCCGCCATTTTTAAAAATTTCCAAAAACCGGATTGACAAAAAATTTTTATTTTGTCATAGAATCTGGTCACAAAATTTCATGAGAATCAGTTAAGAATTGCGACCTGTAGAGGAGAACATCCGGACATACGAAAGCAAATTGCTCGAGTCAAAACGTAGACCTTCGCTACGCTTCGGTCAATAAATACTGCATGTACAGTCACCTGCAATAATATATTACTCTTCGAAGGCCGCAAAAATATCTGACACGATCTTATTTGTAGAGCCATAAGAATGTGTCACATATTTTTGCGGCCTTGGAAGAGTAACATATTATTGCAGGTGACTGTACCTGTGTTGTAGGTAACTCTTTTGGTTTTACAAGCTTTTATTTAAATTGAAATGTTTCTATGTATGTTTGTACGGGTCAAATATATGTAAGTCGGGTGACAATGCAATACCACAGATTAATAAATAGTTACTACGTAACAGATACTTCATTCCCAAACAAAAGCAAAAATATCTACGCTATAATAGCCTACAAAATCTTAATAATAATACCTGCTGCTCAGGACAAGAAGAAATGTACCATAAGTACGCGCACAAAGAGTCGACACTGTGTTGCCCGCCGTTCGAGTCACGTGCCAACGCGTCATCGTAAGAATGCGCTAGGGTTGTAGCTACCCTACCTATGATGATTATTGTAATAAAACGAATGTTGCGAATCAAATATGTTTTAGTTTTAATATAATGATTTATAATTTTTTCACTTCTCGGAATTCTCTGTTAAATATTAAAAATAAATTATCCTAAATCGCGTAAATAATTTTAATAAATATTCAGGAGCAAAGCAACGGACAATCAACGGTTTTTAAAAGTTGTAATACGGTGCTACCAGGCCGATTAATTATTACGTCGTCAAAATTATTTAAAAATACTTTTTCTAACCCTTCAATATAATTATTAAACGTTTCAGGTGGGACCTTTAAAAAGATGAATTTTTATTATAGGCCTTTTCCTTTGTTTTTTCGACTTTTCACCCATCTACTGCACAATAATTACGTGGTTTCGGCATTTCGAAGCATAAGCGCGGGAAACGCGCGGTGCAATGCGGTGCGAGCGCTGAGGCGGGCGTTCGGCGGCCCTCTGTCGGTTGTATCGTCCAGGGCTGTTTCACTTAGAACTACCAATATGAAGTATGGGGGGGTCTGTCTTGTCAATTATCTAGAGATGTCGCCGGTAACGGCAACAATTTTACCCCTCACCCACTTGTTTTATTTCCTGGTGCAACATTTCACGGTGCTCAGCGTTTAGTTATACGCAGAAAAAAAGCGGTGCGGTTAGTCTGTTACGGCTATCAGTATTTATGGTCTGTAAAAACGCGGAAAATTTAAAAAATATAAGCGGGATGGGTTATCGTCCCATAGACAATCAGAATTTCGCGTCTTTTTCTACTGACACAGTTGTTTGACCGGCTATACTTTTGTTATTTTTGCTACATAAAATCATATTGTACTGGCATAATGTCACTGCAATGAAATAAAAAAATACCTAAACTGTCTTTCAATTGTCTTTTTGACTTTTTACTAGGTAACCTGATTTTCAAAACAAACATTTCTGAATATCGTGACTCGTGTCTTGATTTTTAGTTTTACGGCCAACTCGGCGGCCTAGATAATGGCCGCATCTGAAAAACTTTGCTGCGTTCGGGGATGCAGCAACTCTCGTAAGTAAAATATCGAGCGGGAAAATTTAAAATGATAGTGCTAACCGGCCTGTATCGGCCCGGCGTGCGACCATGATGTGTTTTTCTGTATTTATTTGTAAACTGTCGATGTATAATAATCGCTCACGCTGATTAGTACATGCGAAATGGATTCTAAAGCGTATTTTTAATATGCAAGCTATAATACATGTCAAAGAATTGTCATCATAACATGATATAATATTTATAATTCATGCTATTTTCCCGTTAGTTTTGCCTAAAACACTACTAGAGTTAGACCAAAAGAAGTCTGCAACGATTTTGATAGCACACGCAGTGCAAGTTTGACGTTTAAAATAACACTTGCACAGCGTGTGCTATGTAAATCGTTGCAGACTTTTCTTAGGTCTAACTTTACACTCAAGTCTAAACCATGAATCTAGTACCTATAACTGGATCAGGCATGAGGGGTGGGGGATATGACCGAATGGGAGAGTTTTATGTATCTTTCAGTAGGAGTAGCAGAGAAAGCGCTAATTGTTTGTCCTTGTCGCAGTATCACATTTTTATTCCCCAGCGTAAATTTAGTATGCTTTATGGTGGGCAACAAACCAATTCGCATTGCTTATGTTCTGTCCCTCACGGACGCACGCGTATAGCACATCATATATTAAGATCATCTATGCTCTAATCCAGGGCTCTCCAAACCCCAACCCGCGACGCGTTCCAATGACAAAGCATCCGGCAGCGGGAGCCCTGCTCCAGGGGTTCAGGCCTAACAGCAGAGCAACCAGATACACCTCACCTGACTCCAATGACCTGGAACCGGATGAGAACCAATTTAGCGGTCAAGGTACAACAAATAATCTATATCTATCATCATCATCATCATTTCAGCCTATATACGTCCCACTGCTGGGCACAGGCCTCCTCTCATACGCGAGAGGGCTTGGGCTATAGTCCCCACGCTAGCCCAATGCGGATTGGGGACTTCACATACACCTTTGAATTTCTTCGCAGATGTATGCAGGTTTCCTCACGATGTTTTCCTTCACCGAAAAGCTAGTGGTAAATATCAAATGATATTTCGTACATAAGTTCCGAAAAACTCATTGGTACGAGCCAGGATTTGAACCCGCGACCTCCGGATTAAAAGTCGGACGTCATATCCACTCGGCTACCACCGCTCATCTCAATCTATATCTATAGTTGACCCAAACCAAACGGACGACCGGGGTCGTAAAACTTCTCATACACGCTCGCATGATTGAAGGTGGGGTGAGAGAGATAGAGATATGATCCCAGTCGTCCGTTTGGTTTGGGTCTAATATAGCCTATGTGTACTTACTTGTACAAAACAGTGTGTAGTATCAATGTGTGAATGCGTTGAATTTGCTATAGTAGATAGGTAGGTAGGTAGGTACCTACTAAAGCAAATTGTGTTTGTTTACACAACGTGTATTTTGAATTAGAACTTAGTTGTACTTATTAATAAATTATTGCTTACCCTGTAAGACTGTTTTCCCGAAGAAGGTCGTAAGTGCTATAGATCCCGATGGCGCTTATAGATTGTTCCTCGTAAAAAGACGGGACATTTGTATAGGTATATTTAATTAGACTCAAATCTTTAATCGACAAACGCCAAACGATAAAAAGAAATGTATCGGGGTGATAGATGCTGCGAAAAGTCACGCACTATTTAAGTTTCGATTGGCGTTTTCTATCAACTATTGTGATCTTGGCACCCTGGGCATTCCACTGTTATGTGTGATGAGCAAGAAAAAAATTATAATTCTTCAAGTAAGAGGTTCCCAATTTTTTTAATTTGGGTTCTGTACCCAAAGGGTAAAAACGGGACTCTATTACTAAGACTCCGCTGTCCGTCCTTCTGTCCGTCTGTCTGTCTGTCTATCTGTCTGTCTGCCTGTCTGTCTGTCTGTCTGTCTGTCTGTCTGTCTGTCTGTCTGTCTGCCTGTCTGTCTGTCTGTCTGTCTGTCTATCTGTCTGTCTGTCTGTCTGTCTGTCTGTCTGTCTGTCTGTCTGTCTGTCTGTCTGTCTGTCTGTCAACAGGCAATAACTCATGAACCGTGATAGCTAGACAGTTGAAATTGTCAGATAATGTATTTCTGTCGCCGCTATAACAACAAATACCAAAAACAAAATAAAATAAATATTTATGTAGGGCGCCCATACAACAATAGTGATTTTTTTGCCATTTTTTTACATATTAAAACGCTTACGCCGCGCTCACGCCCCGCCCGGAAAACGCGCCTGTGTGACGGAACCTTTAAGTAGATGCTCACATAACGCTCATGCTCATACTTTACATACATTACTACCTGCGCCAGCTATCGGATGCCCTATGTCATTCATACAATTTTGTTAATTAAGTTAACTTAGGTAGATACAGCTAATAGGTTAGTAGGTAACGATGCGAGTTGGGTTATAAAGTTCAATAGTTATTATGGGTTAGCTTAGGTTTAGTTTTATTTATAGTTAAGTTTATTGCAATCACATTTATAACACCACAAGGATTGGTATAAGTACAGGCGCTATTTATAAGAAAGGCACTGCCATCGGAAGTTTAACTTCAGAAAGAAATGTAGGCTTTATTGTGATAAGATTTTTTTACGATATTTTTCCTCATCGAAGATGATCAGATCGTAAATATCCCTGTCCCAAAATGTGATAATGAAACTGGAAATCTTTAAAGGAACCGCGGTTCACGTGATCGTTCAGTGATATTTCGTTACTACCGGTCTATATTAACAGTAGGTAGGTATAGGTACTTGAACACTATGAAGTTCCAGGACCTGAGTGATGACCTGACGTACGTGACACGCTCTAGAGACGCTTACCAAAGCCGGGCGCCTTCGGCGCCCTCATACTCAGCTCATAGCGTCGGGCGTACGAGGCCCGCTGTATGCATTCCAGCCGGTCCTGATGTTCATGCATGATTTATGATGGCGTGCATATCCAAATCCATGCCATTATTGCAGCTTTCTAGCACTAACGATCACGGAGGTAAAGTATAAAGTATACAGTTTGTCAAAATCCATTTTTGATGATGGGATCGATGAGGAAATGAGGGAACTCTTTAAATATTATAGGCTTACATTTAGTGATTTTTATTATTGTACAAAAAGTAACATAAAACAAGAAAAAACACACATCATTTGTACAAATGCGAACATACTCGTATATCTCTTTCAGGGATCTTTCCAGTTAATCTTAATGGTGTAATGTTGGCCCACGATGGGAACATAAGAAAATCAAGAAAGTGCGATAAGTGCAGGGGGGCAATTTCAACTGCGGGAAATTTCAACTAATGGAAATATAGGGTCATTGCGCTAGTTTTCGTCCGTGCTCTAGTTTTCGTCCACTTGACAGAAAAGCAAATAATAATATATATGTATTTGATTTTTAATTTTCTAAATGCGAAATATCATTTTTATGTAGACAGATATATTGTTTTGACATTAAGGATTGCAATACGTACAAATTTGTGCACTAATGTAGGTTTATATTCAAATTTCATCAAGTGGACGAAAACTAGATCTGGACGAAAACTAACACACCTACCCTATTCCATGTTTTACATTATTAACTACAGTGCTTATTATTATTATTTTACATTATGAACTATCAAACTCTGACTTCAGTGTCTGAGGTATGTTCATATGGGGGTTAGTTTTAGATGGTTTTAGTTAGTTGAGCACACAGACAAAACATCCTCCAGACTTAGCATAGTCGCGCTACCCCCTCTGCCACGCATACGGTAATTTTACTCCATGTTCGAGTCGAAAGTGTCTTTGAACGGACCAATCACGGCACGGGACTTTGCTCACCTCGTCCCGCGCACCCCCGCATTTTTAACCGACTTCCTTGGCATCATCGGTTGCATGAAATAATTGCTCTGAACTCGGTCTAGAGAATTCCTAGTCTATGGTTGAGCACAAACCATTTCGTATTTAGGTGGCGCACCGCAGTCCAGCATATCTAGAGTCTTCAAAAGGCGAGTGGGCGGACAGGAGGACGCCGACACCGACCGGTCGGGACGCAGTACGGCAGTACGGCGAAATCAGCAGGGAACAGTTCCGAATCATGTACGAATCATCGTCATAATTATTATTGTAGCTTTGGCTTACAAGGAAGGGTACCCAACTCGTCAGCTCCGATTTGATTAATTTTTATATATGTTATAGAGTAGTCTAAAATAACGGACACGTATTTTTTTTTAGCTGCCCATAAGTACTCAACTTCCTGGGAGAAATTGGCCTCCAAAGTACTGAAAAGTGACAAAACGCTCTAACTCCTGAGTTTTGTTCAAGCAAATTTCTAGTTAATTACTGGTTTGAATATATGTTGAAGAACATGAAAAAATAATGGACACGTGTTTTGCTATTTGGGCTCAAATTCATATTTTACAAAAAAAACACACTTCAAAATTTCATACTTGTCATCGTTTCACGCGCTTCACTTCAATACCGTGTGTTCACTTCGCCCGCCCGGCGCCGCCAACACGTTGCCGCGCGCCTAACAGGGTATTCAAATATTTCAAATGTACACTTTTAGGATCTTTGATGTTTCAAAATATGCTAGGACTTAATGTCCAAACCGGTTTACAACCATGATAACATTGATAACATTTTCTTCACTACCGGGAAGTTTTTAGTTTTCATGATAAAAAAAACGAAAAGATAACTAACGTGAAGTTCGAGTGAAAGGATAAGAATTATGAAACTTTGAAGTGTGTTTTTTTTTGTAAAATATGAGTTTGAGTCGAAATAACAAAACACGTGTCCAGTATTTTTTCATGTTCTGTAACGTATATGCAAACCAGTAGGTAATTAACTTGAAATTTGCTTGAATAAAACTCTCTACAGAAGTTAGAGCGTTTTGTCACTTTTCAGTACTTTGGAGGCCAATTTCTCCCAGGAAGTTGAGTATGGGCAGCTAAACAAAACACGTGTCCGTTATTTTAGACTACTCTATAACATATATAAAAATTAATCAAATCGGAGCTGACGAGTTGGGTACCCTTCCTTGTTAGAAAACAGCGTTTTATATTAATTGTAACAGTTTTTGTAAAAAGGATCTAGTATTTAAAAAGTGGGCTAGGTAAGGCACTATATGGGCCTTACATGGGTCATTAGTTACCTAAATATACTCCGGTAAACCAGCTTTGTTATTAGCAGCAGTAGAACAAGGCGACAAATTTGAAAAATTTAGAATTCCATACAAATTTCCAATTTCGCGCTTTTTTTTACTGCCAAAGTTGGTTTGGCTTAGTATAGTTAAGGCATCAATCAAATTAATAAAACCGATAGACTACAGTAAGTTTAAATACCTACCTACTTATAACATAAGACAAGCCCCGAGCAAATCTGCTTTTAAGAGGATGCTGCATAAACATCTGCTGAAACAAGAGTATGAGTAGGTAGTATCCATCGTAATATATTAGTATGTATGTGAGAATTATGTAGTAGTATATTCATTGTATATATTTTATTATTTTTATCTGTGTATTGTATATGTAGTTTATTATGTTTTTCAGTTGTTTGCAATAGTTCCTAATTGAATTCTCTTACTCTTCTTCTTGCACCATTTTTACTACATCTCTGTTTAGCCCTATGGTTGACTGGTAGAGAATGCCTTTAGGCATTAAGTCCGCCATTTGTACATTTTATTTGTATTTTGTGCAATAAAGTTTAAATAAATAAATAAATAAAATAATAACCGTAATACCTATCATAAAAGTAGGTACGAAAATAGATTAGAAGTTTGTTAGTAATAATACCTGCTTAAGTTAGTTTGGTACCTAGTAATTTGTAAAGATAGATAAAGCAAATGAGAAATAGTCCTTAAATATAACGGAATAACCAGTTAATTTGTTACCTAATGAAAATATGTAAGATAACTTGCTGTGCTTGTATATAGGCGGTATCTGTACCTATGAGGTGAACAACAAACAAAGTGTCAGACAATCGATTCTGGAGTGGTGGATAACGTGAGAAAGAAGAAGAATAATGCAATCAAGTCAAATTGAGATCATAGTACCTAGGCCTAGCACAGGACGGATACGACAACAGCATCTCGCCTCGCTCGCGAGACAAGACTACCCGTCTTTTTCAAATTAAGTACTTATGTATTTATATAAATAGGTTGAAGCGAGACACAGCGATCGGACCTTTCGTTTCCATCTATGGTTGTCGCTGCCGTCGTCGCCAGTCGCTCAATGACGTGGTCGAGCCGTAAGTCCTTTATGCCAATTTCCGCATTATAAAAATTTCCAAAATTTGGATCGATAAAAAAAACTACTAATCCAGTAAACTTGTCGAATTTTGTAACGTGGCTCTTCTGCGTCAAATCCGGTAATAGTTATATAGAGGTTCACAATTCCTTTATTTAGTTTCGTTTATATATAGCCTATAGCCCTTTTCGATCGACCGAGCAAAGCAAAGCAAAGTTCTTACATTCAACTTGGAACTCACGGGCCACACGGCTGGCTGCACTTTCGCCTTGGATTTTATCAACGATCGGCCAAATGTCGCAGGTAGTAACGTGAAATCCAACATTTGACTAAATGTGTAAACCTGCAAATTCCAGAGGGAGTAATACTACCGACGCCAGTCCACCTGTGGCTCCGGAGAGCACACAGTACTGCCCTGCTGATCCTGGCCGTCCTGGGACGCGGCGCCTGTGACGTCCCACCGAGACCTACGCGCACACTCCACCACAGCGCCGCGCCGTGCAGAGAACGTGCCACTCTTTTTAACCAGGTCACATCAATTGGCTAATACCTTAATAATAAAACAAGTAATAAAATTAAGAAACTAAAACTGAAAATTACAAAATAACTTTTACACAATACACAATATCCAACTTTCAAAAATGCTAGAAAGATCTTAGGGAGCGACTACTAGTTACACTTTAAGACTTGACTTTGGTTTAATTTCTAGGCTCTTCTAGCTCCATAACACCTTCATCGAATCTGTAGGTACGGTCATCCAAGAAAGTGATCTACCACTTTTCGACTCTATCAATCAGATGATAGAGTCGAAAAGTGGTAGACCACTTTCTTGGCTGACTGTACATAGGCAGGGTAGGTGGACTGTTGTTTGATCAGCCTAATCCAAAGGATTAAATAATAAATATTATATGACAATAATTACACAGATCGACATAGTTCCACAGTAAGCTCAATGAGGCTTGTGTTGTGGGTACTAGACCACGATATATATAATATACACAAATATATACCTATATAAATACTTATATACTTACATAGAAACATCCATAACTCAGGAACAAATATGCATTATTGCGATCGGTTAAGTTTTCTTACTATTAAGTTATTCCTTATCGAAGAGATCGTAAACCATTGTACTGATGTGACTTTAAACCCTGACGATGGAACTGGAACTGTTTAAAGGAAACGTGGCCGTCATTTCAGGCCGTGCTGGCGAATCGAACGATCACAGTGATAAGCATATACATCGGATTCTAGGGGGCAAATTGTATGACGGGATCCCTATCCGTCATACAATTTGCCCCCTAGAATCCGATGTTTGGTGATAAGTGTACCTAACTTTGCTATCAAGATCTATAAGTACTTACTTTTTAGATTTTTTACACACATTTCAAAGAAAATTTATTTATTTAATTCCACGCAAACGAAGTTGTGGGCGGCAGGTAAGTAGTCCGACATAATTATAGGCTATTATAGTAAAATATTTTTTAAGAAATATGTAGGGCCATCTCATCCATTACCATCAGCCACCCAACATTATAACATAACACAGACATCATCCAGGCGTCACTAGGCTGCTGAGGAAAGAAAATAGAATAGTACGTTTTGGAAAATAATGAAACAATTCGTCTCTGTACTATACGAGTATACGTATTAAAATTAAAAGTCTCGGGGATCGAACTCAGATACTTTGCGAACAATTAGTGCCAAGCCAAAACATACGCTCGATCGTACCTCTAAGCTAAACCGAAAAAGTGGCAGATTATGATGTTGACTCCACGGTAGACATTATAAGTAATATGGGACTGGTCATCATTATCCCAAGAAAAATCGAAGAAATACAGGAGAATCCCAATTTGTAATTGCAATTTGTCTAAATTCCAATTTGTAATAGCACAGCATGGCCGTGAGCTCCATTCCCAGTAAATAAAAAGTTAAAAACCATGATTACGCGAAGCAGAATTTTGACTGCACGAAACAGCGACATCTACGTGTAAACTTATCTAAATGTACGGATATTTGTTCAACTTTCAATTGTAATTTATATATAAGATACCTATTTATATTCAATTGTAATTTATTTTTGTTTTTGTACATAAGGCCGTAGGCCCGACGTGAGGTTGTCAAGACACTTTTCCTATTGGGTCGTGTTTAAGCTCCAACTTTCCCCCTCTCGTGTGACGCTTCGGGCCTTCAACCCTACGCGGAACTTCGGCCTTCGGCCTTCGCGAGCCTCGACAATACTTAACTTTGAGTGTATACCCTAAAAATCTACCGATCACTACCTGGTAGGTACATACCTCTGTACCTGTATTCTTTTTGTATGATGGACTTTTAAAATTACAGGTGAGCCCCATGTTTCCAACCAACAAGACAAACGAAAGAGACTGCAGGCTACACAAGTACTACTATTGGATATCTAGCAGGTCAGCTAAATTCAATTAAAGAGAATTATGAATTTGTCACTCTAAATACGCCGTAATGGGAGTAAACGAGAAAGATGCCCGCAATTTGCAAACTTCGGTGTTCGCGGTAGACCCCCAGCGCTGATTTAAATATCGTTTTAAGTAGATAATTTATAATCCATGCATTAGTCGTCCTACGTCTTGAAATATATTTTTCATTAAATAGCTTTATTTTTCCACTTTGAGCTATGTGAAGTAAAATCTGCTTGAGTGTTTGATTACAGTCAACAAAATAGGTATATCTATTCATGCACCGCAATATAACAGCGATAGGTACAGGAATTGCGAACTTGTGTTAATTAAGACGAAACAGGAGCTGAGTTTTAAATATTTTAGGTAAATATACCCGTCTCGCTAACGGAAGCGGCTCCTTAATTAAACTAGTGCGATAAGGACAAGGCGAAAAATCCTGCGTAAAAATCTCAAAAATGGAGGTTTCGTACTCGACTGTTTCCTCCTCCAAAACTTAACCAATCGTAACCAAATTTGGAAATCTAAATAATTATGAAATTATCTGTGTTGGACCGTTTTGATTTTTTGGCTAATTGATGTCAGTTTTGAATACTAGGCCTCTCATTGCGGCATAGTCAATGAGGCCATTTTTGAAGGGCTCTAGCGCCTTAGAAAACAAAAATATCAAAAAAAGCAAAACGGTCCGACACAGATATTGACAATATTAATCTGTGTTGAAAAAATCATTGCTCTAGCATCGAAACCCATGGAGCAAACAGTCGAGTACGTTTGTATGGAGAAATGACCACTCCTGTTGGCTCTTAAGCCATTCAATACACACTCGTGTGTAAATTTATGTTTAAAATATCTGGGAGACCAAGCTTAGCTCGGAAAATATATAATAATCTCAAAAATCCGCGTTTTCCCAGATATAAGACCTAGTAGCTAGATCGACTTTTCGCCCCCGAAAACCCCCATATAGCAAATTTCATCGAAATCGTTAGAGCCGTTTCCGAAATAAATAACAAGAATTGCTCGTTTAAAGGTATAAAATAAGATAAGATAAGATACCGCCCATTAATTTCTATATTTTTTTTGTAAATACATAATTTACATCGCGGTCGGGGATCGAACGTACGACACGGGTTTAGTTATTCATTTTGAAATCTTTTACAAGCTTTTATTTAGTTTCACCTGTCCCGTTGTCTGTAATCAAATCTTGCAAGTTAAATTTGATCTCCACTTCCCGGTGTCCGATTGAGCTGAAATTTTTCATGCATGTATAAATCGGATGACAATGCAATATTATGGTACCATCGAGCTGATCTGATGATGGAGAATTTAAAAATAAGTTACGGCAAGTATGTAACAATTATGAATCTAATACGATCATTTATATTCTTCTACTTTCATAAGTAATAGCAAAATAGTTACTGATTTTTAAAACGCGCTTTTCAATTAAAAGACATGTCAAGATCGCTTACCTTCTTTCAAGTTCTTTCTAATGCTAAAAAAAACGAACTATAACAATTAGTAAAGAACATTATTTATTTAGCTGAAGCATATTTTTTTAATCTTGTTAAAACTAAAAAAGGATACAAATTGCAATCAAAATTACAAATAAAAATTAAACACAAAAAGTTCACCTTTCCTGGGAATCGAACTCAAGTCACTTATGCGATCACACTTTCTGACGAAGCAAAATGCCAGCAATATGACTGTAAATGAGGGCTAGCGTTTCTTTGCTCACCAGTTGGCGCCACTGTTGATGGTGGTCCAGAAAAACAGAAGATATCAAAATTTTTACATGCTTATTTTTCTAAATGCATATAAGTATTTTAGTTGGCACTTTTTTTATAAGTACCACTAATATTTATTGAGCTATAGCTATGGTTTACCATGATTACAATCAAAGATTTATCACAATTATGAATAAGGAGTGAAAAAAGCGATAATTAAATGAATAAGGAGTGAAAAAAGCGATAATTAAAAGCTTGAAACCCCCAAAACTTCTATACATTTGACATTTTGAAAGATAATCCATCCATCTACAATAGCGCGGGTTTACTTATTAATTTTGAAATAAATATATTTTAAAATAAACACAAAAAGTTCACCTTTCCTGGGAATCGAACTCAGGTCATATGCGTTCACACTTTCTTCCGAAGCAAAATGCCAGCAATATGACTGTAAATTAATCAAGTTGTTTTTAGAATTTTTAGGTTATTACAATAGTTACATAATGTTTTAAAACTCAATAAAATTTTCTTTGTTGCTTTTTTTTTTCAGAACACAAGAAGAGTCTCAAGGCTGCAGGAGTGCACTTAAACAGCGGACGATTTATAAATAGTTACGAAAAGAAGGTACTTAGTTCCAAAAGCTGCAGAACAATGTTACGGGCTGTGACTCCAATCTCAGGCGGTTGGTAAAGAACTTGTGCGGTAGTTTTCTAATAGAAGGCAACTGAACTTTGGGACTAAAACTAATTAAAAAATATTATACTTTTCTCAGTGAACATAATAAAAATGACCTTGATCCAGGCAGCCTACGGACTGGGTCAGTTAGTAACTTCTTACCAATCGCCTCAGGCCTCTCACTAAAGTCCAAGAAGCAGCGAGCAGGAGGGACCGAAAGTCAATGAGTAAATTTTTCACTCGACGACTATTTAAGGCACATCACACACTACCTGAATCAGTACCTAATAGTCAAATGGCACCTGTCTTTTTGTATAATACCGGTTATTACATCTAACCGGGGCCCAGGGTACTCTTTGTAGGAAGGCCGGTCAACGGTTGCTATACCATCCCAGTAAGCATTCTTACAGCAGTTTTCCGTTATACTTAATATCTAATAATACGTAACCCTTCGTATGCCTTTGTTAAACATTTGCTACTGATTTAATAACCTACTGATATGAATGAAAATTGTAAATTACAGTCCAAATTGTGTGGTACGTACTACCACGTACACGGGACAAGGCATACGAAATTTTAAGAGGAAATAGGACAGCCGCTTCAAACAAACGTAGTCCCCATTTTGCTCTCAGGATATTGACATTATGGAAAATTATTTTTACATATTTTAATTTATACTTATTATTCTTATTAACTATTATTACTTAGCTATGCCTCTACGTATGACATTTTTCTCTGCAGCTGACTGGTGGCAGACCCTCCAACGCGTTCGGTCCCTATAAGCTATAGCTCAATAAATTCAAAAAATAAAACGATGCGGCATGTCTGTGATTGATATGTACCTACTTGACATCAAATTGTGTAAAAATATTATAAATTATAAATTGAAATAGATGATTTGTTATGAAAGGTGATTTTGCGCCGGTCGACTTTTCAAATAGTTATTGTTAACGATTTTTGATATTTTGTGAAAGGGTAACAGCCCAAAATGTAAAAAAAAAAACAAAAAGTTCTCCCGTGGCGGGAATTGAACCCAGGTCACAAGCGAACACTTTGCGTTGGGCCAAGCATACATAGATCTGCTTGCTAGATTAAGACCAAGATAACTCTGCAGAGATTTTCATAGTAGTCGATTAACAAAATATCTTTAATAATGTTAGTTATAAATTGAAATATATGTCCATCTATCCAGAGATAAATCTATCCTGTCATCCACTTTTATTCTATAAAAATGAACTACATTCATTTAACGTTTTTAGCAAATCAAGATAAAACAATTTAAAACATTGTTAACGATCTTCTGATATTTTGTGAAACGGAAAAGTAACGGAAAGAATAAAAATAATAATAAACAAAAAGTTCACCCTAGGTGGGATTCGAACCCGGGGTCACAATGCGTGCACACTTTATGCAACCATGTTCTAAACCTTATTACAAAAAGCATAAGGTCCACCGATGGATAGTTAAGAGTATTGCTGTTTGTACCTAAGCCGGTTTTCTGAAAGGAGAAACTCAGCGCAAAATGTAAAAAAAAAAAAACGAAAAAGTTGACCGATGGCGGGAATAGAACCCAAGTCACAAGCGAACACTTTGTGCTAAGTCAAACATACCTAAGCTGCTAGCTAGATTCAGACCAGACATGCAAGTGTTATATTTTAAATGTCAAACAGCTATGAAATTATGACTTTAAAATAACACTTTGCAAGTCTTTGCTTTGAAAAACACTGCAGCGTTACCTTGGTCTTACTCTGCCACCCTAGTTAGTAAGCATGCTAAAAGCAGTTTTCCAGAATTATTAGTCGATTAATGTCTACAAGGAAAAATGACAAATTATAATAATGTAAAAAAAAACCGCCCAAGTGCATGTCAGTATCGCGCACGAAGGGTTCCGTTACTCAAAAACCCTAAAAACGGGAAAAAATCACGTTTGTTGTATGGGAGCCCCATTTAAATATTTATTATAATCTGTTTTTAGTATTTGTTGTTATAGCGGCAACAGAAATACATCATGTGTGAACATTTCAACTGCCTAGCTATCACGGTTCATGAGGTACAGCCTGGTGACAGACAGACGAACAGACAGTCTCAGATAACGGTTAAGTATACTATTCAGTTATATTAGTGTGACAGAGACATTGGGCGTTTCGTTCGCTACGGAGTGTAAACGATTTGCAACTTGGCTAAGCACCCAGCTTCCTCGCACATCTCTGGTGGAAACGCAGCCTAAACCTGTCATTTTAAGCATCGCCTTGGTTACATTGATTTAGAAAATACGATTCTCGACATTTTTTTTCGGACTATTCACAGTTAGACTTTTAGTTTCATTTTTGTACTTCGTTATTGATACTTTTAGTCTTTTAAATTTCTTGACAATAATAGGTATTTAGACATTTTAGGCGTTATCCGTTTTCCGTTCCACATAATATCAGGACACTGTTACGTCCGTTACCAATATACTTTTTAAGAGGAAAGGTGTCGAAAAAATATTAATCATTGAATATTATCGGCAATTCAAGGCAAATATTTTTTTTTATTTTAAAATATTGTAAACAATCTTCTGATATTTTGTGAAACGGAAAAGTAACGGAAAAAAATAAAAATAATAATAAACAAAAAGTTCACCCTAGGTGGGATTCGAACCCGGGGTCACAATGCGTGCACACTTTATGAAACCATGTTCTAAACCTTATTACAAAAAGCATAAGGTCCACCGATGGATAGTTAAGAGTATTGCTGTTTGTACCTAAGCCGGTTTTCTGAAAGGAGAAACTCAGCGCAAAAAGTAAAAAAAAAAAAACGAAAAAGTTGACCGATGGCGGGAATAGAACCCAAGTCACAAGCGAACACTTTGTGCTAAGTCAAACATACCTAAGCTGCTAGCTAGATTCAGACCAGACATGCAAGTGTTATATTTTAAATGTCAAACAGCTATGAAATTATGACTTTAAAATAACACTTTGCAAGTCTTTGCTTTGAAAAACACTGCAGCGTTACCTTGGTCTTACTCTGCCACCCTAGTTAGTAAGCATGCTAAAAGCAGTTTTCCAGAATTATTAGTCGATTAATGTCTACAAGGAAATATGACAAATTATAATAATGTAAAAAAAAAACCGCCCAAGTGCATGTCAGTATCGCGCACGAAGGGTTCCGTTACTCAAAAACCCTAAAAACGGGAAAAAATCACGTTTGTTGTATGGGAGCCCCATTTAAATATTTATTATAATCTGTTTTTAGTATTTGTTGTTATAGCGGCAACAGAAATACATCATGTGTGAACATTTCAACTGCCTAGCTATCACGGTTCATGAGGTACAGCCTGGTGACAGACAGACGAACAGACAGTCTCAGATAACGGTTAAGTATACTATTCAGTTATATTAGTGTGACAGAGACATTGGGCGTTTCGTTCGCTACGGAGTGTAAACGATTTGCAACTTGGCTAAGCACCCAGCTTCCTCGCACATCTCTGGTGGAAACGCAGCCTAAACCTGTCATTTTAAGCATCGCCTTGGTTACATTGATTTAGAAAATACGATTCTCGACATTTTTTTTCGGACTATTCACAGTTAGACTTTTAGTTTCATTTTTGTACTTCGTTATTGATACTTTTAGTCTTTTAAATTTCTTGACAATAATAGGTATTTAGACATTTTAGGCGTTATCCGTTTTCCGTTCCACATAATATCAGGACACTGTTACGTCCGTTACCAATATACTTTTTAAGACGAAAGGTGTCGAAAAAATATTAATCATTGAATATTATCGGCAATTCAAGGCAAATATTTTTTTTTATTTTAAAATATTGTAAACAATCTTCTGATATTTTGTGAAACGGAAAAGTAACGGAAAAAAATAAAAATAATAATAAACAAAAAGTTCACCCTAGGTGGGATTCGAACCCGGGGTCACAATGCGTGCACACTTTATGAAACCATGTTCTAAACCTTATTACAAAAAGCATAAGGTCCACCGATGGATAGTTAAGAGTATTGCTGTTTGTACCTAAGCCGGTTTTCTGAAAGGAGAAACTCAGCGCAAAAAGTAAAAAAAAAAAAACGAAAAAGTTGACCGATGGCGGGAATAGAACCCAAGTCACAAGCGAACACTTTGTGCTAAGTCAAACATACCTAAGCTGCTAGCTAGATTCAGACCAGACATGCAAGTGTTATATTTTAAATGTCAAACAGCTATGAAATTATGACTTTAAAATAACACTTTGCAAGTCTTTGCTTTGAAAAACACTGCAGCGTTACCTTGGTCTTACTCTGCCACCCTAGTTAGTAAGCATGCTAAAAGCAGTTTTCCAGAATTATTAGTCGATTAATGTCTACAAGGAAATATGACAAATTATAATAATGTAAAAAAAAAACCGCCCAAGTGCATGTCAGTATCGCGCACGAAGGGTTCCGTTACTCAAAAACCCTAAAAACGGGAAAAAATCACGTTTGTTGTATGGGAGCCCCATTTAAATATTTATTATAATCTGTTTTTAGTATTTGTTGTTATAGCGGCAACAGAAATACATCATGTGTGAACATTTCAACTGCCTAGCTATCACGGTTCATGAGGTACAGCCTGGTGACAGACAGACGAACAGACAGTCTCAGATAACGGTTAAGTATACTATTCAGTTATATTAGTGTGACAGAGACATTGGGCGTTTCGTTCGCTACGGAGTGTAAACGATTTGCAACTTGGCTAAGCACCCAGCTTCCTCGCACATCTCTGGTGGAAACGCAGCCTAAACCTGTCATTTTAAGCATCGCCTTGGTTACATTGATTTAGAAAATACGATTCTCGACATTTTTTTTCGGACTATTCACAGTTAGACTTTTAGTTTCATTTTTGTACTTCGTTATTGATACTTTTAGTCTTTTAAATTTCTTGACAATAATAGGTATTTAGACATTTTAGGCGTTATCCGTTTTCCGTTCCACATAATATCAGGACACTGTTACGTCCGTTACCAATATACTTTTTAAGACGAAAGGTGTCGAAAAAATATTAATCATTGAATATTATCGGCAATTCAAGGCAAATATTTTTTTTTATTTTAAAATATTGTAAACAATCTTCTGATATTTTGTGAAACGGAAAAGTAACGGAAAAAAATAAAAATAATAATAAACAAAAAGTTCACCCTAGGTGGGATTCGAACCCGGGGTCACAATGCGTGCACACTTTATGAAACCATGTTCTAAACCTTATTACAAAAAGCATAAGGTCCACCGATGGATAGTTAAGAGTATTGCTGTTTCTACCTAAGCCGGTTGTCTGAAAGGAAAAATTCAGCGCAAAAAGTAAAAAAAAAAGGAAAAAATTCACCGATGGCGGGAATAGAACCCAAGTCACAAGCGAATACTTTGTGCTAAGTCAAACATACCTAAGCTGCTAGCTAGATTCAGACCAGACATGCAAGTGTTATATTTTAAATGTCAAACAGCTATGACATTATGACTTTAAAATAACACTTTGCAAGTCTTTGCTTTGAAAAACACTGCAACTAACGTTACCTTGGTCTTACTCTGCCACCCTAGTTAGTAAGCATGCTAAAAGCAGTTTTTCCGGAATTATTAGTCGATTAATGTCTATAAGGAAAAATTACGAATTATAATAATGTAAAAAAAAACCGCCCAAGTGCATGTCAGTATCGCGCACGAAGGGTTCCGTTACTCAAAAAACGGGAAAAAACACGTTTGTTGTATGGGAGCCCCATTTAAATATTTATTATAATCTGTTTTTAGTATTTGTTGTTATAGCGGCAACAGAAATACATCATGTGTGAAAATTTCAACTGCCTAGCTATCACGTTTCATGAGGTACAGCCTGGTGACAGACAGACGAACAGACAGTCTCAGATAACGCGGTTAAGTATACTATTCAGTTATATTAGTGTGACAGAGACATTGGGCGTTTCGTTCGCTACGGAGTGTAAACGATTTGCAACTTGGCTAAGCACCCAGCTTCCTCGCACACCTCTGGTGGAAACGCAGCCTAAACCTGAGATGTTAAGACATCGCATTGGTTACATTGATTTAGAAAATACAATTCTCGACATTTTTTTTCGGACTATTCACAGTTAGACTTAGTTTCATTTTTGTACTTCGTTATTGATACTTTTAGTCTTTTAAATTTTTTGGCAATAATAGGTATTTAGACATTTTAGACGTTATTATTTTTAGTCATTTTTCCTTACGACAATAGTCGCCTAATTCGTTTTCCGTTCCACATATTAATATCAGGACACTGTTATGTCCGTTACCAATATATTTTTTAAGAGGAAAGGTGACGAAAAAATATTAAGCCTTGAATATTATCGGCAATACAAGGCAAATTTTTTTTTTAATTTTAAAATATTGTTAACAATCTTCTGATATTTTGTGAAACGGAAAAGTAACAGAAAAAAATAAAAATATAAATAAACAAAAAGTTCGCCCTAGGTGGGATTCGAACCCGGGGTCACAATGCGTGCACACTTTATGCAACCATGTTCTAAACCTTATTACAAAAAGCATAAGGTCCACCGATGGATAGTTAAGAGTATTGCTGTTTGTACCTAAGCCAATACTGCTACCGGCTGTGGTGCCGGTAGACAGGTAGAATAACGTTTTTCGATTTTGTGATGTTGGCTGTAGTAGACCCTCAGATATCATTCGCGCGCCAAAAGTCTAGCTGTAAATTACATTACGACTGTTACGAGTAATAAAAGCCCGATATAAGTCGGTCATAAAATAAAAAAATAAATTGTTTATTTCCGAAAAATATTTCTTGGATACAGTATAACAAAGCATACTAAAGCTACTTATTGTGTACCTACTTAACTGACGGAAGGGGCGCAGCTATACGTTATAGTTATCGACAGTGATATCAGCATTTCACTTCTACTCTACGTATTGTTTACTACGAAACTAGACGAGTTTATTTTCGAATAGAGATTGAAATAAATCTAATTATTTTACTACAAATAGGTGTACCTAAGTATAGTATGTCAAAGGACTGTCTAATTTCAAACATAGACAGAGAGAATCATAGTATCTAAAGATCTTACACTAGTGCTTAGCATCCAAAAGCAAAATATAGTTTTATTGTTCTTATTTACTGAAAAATTGGTTTGAGCTACCATATCCATACTTTTTGAATATAATATAATTTAATATTTAATATTATAAAAGGAACTCTATCTGTCTGTCTGTTACCTCTTCTCGCTTAAATCGCTGAACCGATTTAGTTGAAATTTGGTATTTAGATTGTCCGAGTCCCGAGGAAGGACATAGGATAGTTTTTAACCCATAAATCATCCCTGATAGAGGTGAAATTTTGTATGGGGACTTAACAACAACTGCATAACAAACTTTGTCAATAGGAACTATACCGCCCGCGAGGTGTAGCACCGGCGCTGGTGTACGATTTAGTTGAAATTTGGTATAGAGATAGTTTGAGTCCCGGGGAAGGAGAATGGATAGGTTTCATTCAATAAATCACCCTTTAAGGGGGTGAAAAGGGGCGTCGAAGTTTGTATGGGGAATCAACAAAACGCAGTATGGATAAAATAATAGCTACCTAAATTACTAATTCCACGCAAACGAAGTCGCGGGCAAAAGCTAGTAAATTATGAATTGAAATAGATGTCTTAAACTAAACAAAAAGTAACCACGCCCTCTAATTGCTGCCGAGGCCACAATCGACCATCGGAAATCCATGGTACAGTCAACGGTAAAAATATGGGTGTAGACAACTTACACAAAAATATGTCCCATAGTTCTTAATTCACTGACATAAGAGTTATGGGACATATTCTTGAAATGATTTGTACACCCATATTTTTACCGTTGACTGTACACCCGCCCTTTCGAAATTGCTCGGCAATGGTTTAATGTAATAAAAAGCGATATAAGCTGTAAGCGCTTAGTAAAAAAAATATGTATACCTACTAGTCACGGTACTAAATTTATTAATAGGGTATGAAGCGTATTACTTAATTCTACTACTTTTTCTTCTTCATTTGACATGCCCTAACGGAAGTCGGCGACCGCCTTTGCAATCTCTCTCCTGAGGGGCTACCGCGAAAACCGAAATTCGCAAATTGCGGGGATCTTACTCTTTTACTCCAATGAAGGCGTAATTAGAGTGACAGAGAAAAATGCCCGCAATTGACGATTTTCGGTATTGGCGGTAGCCCTACTGCTCTTAGCCATTCTTACCAGTGTGGCTGCGTTATCCATGTTCGTCCACTTTTTTACGTTGTCAAGCCAGGTGACCCTCCTTCTTCCCCTTCCTCTCTTGCCATCAATTTTTCCTTCCAATGTTAGTTGTATTCTACTACTTAACTAGTGACAGTAGTGACCATATATTAGATTCCCGGAGAAAAAGAAAACTTCTATTTTAAAAAATCAGTTCGCGTGTGATATGCCTCAGAAGTGTGAAAAAGTGCCGAGCGAGAGCGGGGCAGCCTTTTTAAAAGTTGACACAGTAATATATATTAACATGAAAGGTATTGAAATCTGTAATTTTATAGTTTGGTAAACAAGTAATTGTCAGTAAAAAACTGTTACGAAAAAGAGAGTACTGAGCTATAACCGCGAAAATAAAAAGTTCGCAGATGGCGGGGATCTTTCTCTTTTACTCCAATGAAGGCATATAATTTTTCATTGCAGTAAAAGCGAAAGATCCCCGCAATTTGCGAATTTCGGTTTTTGCGATAGCCTCTCTGTTCTTTCTGCTTAAAATGCTCCACTGAAAAACGACTCTTCCCAAACTATAGATTAAGTACAGGTAAGTAGTTTACCTAGTTTATTTAAAATTAGCAAATACCTAAGTTAACAATGTAACGTTATGTCTGGTATGGTCTGGCAAACCAAATTTGTTAGAAGAAAAGGCAGCAAATTGAAAAAAAATTGGCGGGAAAATTCTATCTCCCATATGAAATTTGAATTTCGCAACTAAATGCTTGGTTTGCCAGGCGATATTAGATATGTACCTGTATTTGGATACATGTGGCCACTACATGTGTATAAGTGGTTGAATCAACTTGTTTTACCACTTATTGCCATAGTTATGGTTTTCTGAACTACAAAACAATGGGTACTCATCCCTTTCTTTTGGGTGCTAGTATCAGCGTAACACTACAAAGACTCTTTCTGAAAGATTATTTGTCTAAAGTGTAATTCTATGGAACTTGCTAACTACTTATGTAAACAAAAGTCAGAAGTAAGTTCATCATTCAGAGACAATTTCAATATGTTTACGTAGTTGTATGTTTACATAGTTAGCAAGTTCCATAGAATGACACTTTATGTTTGATATGAGACAGTCCCTGGACACAATAGGGCTTATTACACTTATCCTGCCTTCAGACGGCTAACGATGAGCCGCGACGTCGGCCCCGATATCGGGCAAGGATCGTTTTACGTTTCATGTGGTTTCATGAAATATTGTCACATCGTTCACAATATTTCTTGGTGTAAAAAATAGTTCAACTACAAAAATATCAACCATGATTGCCAATTCGAGACAAAGTATATGTTACATGTCAAATATTGTTGACGATGCTCTTATATTTCGTGAAATGCAAAACGATCTTGCTCGGGCGCACCGTCGGCCACGATCGTATTAAGGCCCGACGGTGTGGAAGTGTAATAAGCGCTTATAATGTACATAACGTCAAGGAATAGTTGATCCACCCATTTTTTTTTACTAGTTGTGACGTGGCTTCGCCAGTCTCCTTTGTGTCTTTTGAGAGTGTGTGGTACATGTATGGTAACGAATATTGTCAGCTAGAGGTCGGTTCTGTAACTTCCAACAACTTCTGTAAACAGGATTGACGTCCGTACAAACATAGCTAACGTAATGTTACATTTTAAGTAAAAATTAAGGATGACACACGCTAGACCGCGCGGGATCCGAGCCGAGGCGTTCGACACGTAATTTTCTATGACGGCTGATCGGTGTTCACGTGGTGCTTTCCATATAAAACGAAGCGCTGGAGCTCCGGCTCGGTCTCAGCCCTGTCTAATAGCGTGAGTCATCCTTTATGGTGATCTCCTTAATAGAAATAGAAGGGCTAAATCTATCCTCTCACAAGTGTAACAGGATAATTTCTGCTGTGAGAGACAGCTCTTAGTAGCAAGTTAGCAGAAAGTATCCGGTAGCAGAAAAGGTATAATCCTTAGCCAGAAGATTCCTCCGACGATCTCACTCCTCACATTTTTTTTAGACAGAATAGCATAATCTAGTTATTTATTTGTGACTATATCCTAGAGCCTCAGCGCCCGTTTTTGTACCCGTTTACTATCTGTGAATTATGTAGAATATTGTAAAATATAGGTAGTAGGCAATATAAACTGACTACCTGATAATTATATTTTTTTTTTTATAATCAGGCAGACCACTAAGCTTATAATGTTTAACGTAGGTATTTTTAGACACTCGCGCGACTTGTAGGTACCTTTACAAACACCACCACCAGACCAGTACAAACGGCAAATATCAATTTACGCTTTTCCTACTGACATATTGGTTTGCCAAACTACAATTATAATGTACCATAATTGGAATATGCTTAGGTATCGACTGCAATGTATTATTAGTTACTGCAATAAAGAATTTGTAAGTATTTCCAGTTCGATTGTCAAAGCCTCCATTAGTAGTACCTAGGTGATCATAGGTCCTAGAACCGGGTCATCCGGGGGCTTACGATAACTTGCTTACTCGTCAAGATATGACGAGTAATTATTGTATTTTAAATTGTTAAAAGATTTTTATAGTACTTATTGTTGTGTTGCTATAACTTTGTTAGTGGATTTGTTTAAAATTGCTGTTAAATGTTATAAAATTTGGTAAATAAAGTAATTTAACCATTTTTAAAGTTGTTTTACTTAATGATTAACAGGATGCCTTTAGTTTTTAGGGTAATCAAACTATTTATTATATTAATTTAACCGTACAAAGAATAGTTTTATTACCCTAATCAACCATGAACAGAATTAAAATTTCCCTAAAAAATTACCCTAGTGCAAGTTATTTTGACATATTTCGCTAGATGGCGTAGTGTCTCAACGCTGAGTGTATACTCTATCTCAGTATATATAAGTTACTCTATGGTATCGTCGACGATACGCCGAGCGGTAGGCATATAGCGCGTGGCCTTGAGCGTGTGACGGAGGCCTGGCAATACTATGGTACCATTGAGCTGATCTGATCATGAGGACATGAGGTAGCCATAGGAACTCAGTTATAAAACAACGCAAACATTGTCTTAGGGGTTTTTAGAATTGTCTCGATGAGTAGGTATGAGTCGCCTGTGGATAAAAAAAGTACAGTCAGCGATAAAAGCTTGTACCAAAAATGAAATTTTTGCCAAAAACTTATTAAACTTTAACTCATGGTTACATCTACATTTTGGCGAAAATTGCTCCATCTCTTATTATACGATAATTATGTGTCCTGAGCTTGATTCCCATTAGTAGCGTACGTGAAGGCGAGCCGAGCTTTCAACCAAACCTGTGTAACACAATCTCAGGATTCGCAGCAATCCAACTACATATATAGGTAAGGTACATAACTGGACGACGTCTGGCTTCAAAAATTGCGGTTAGACACATTAGATCAAAATTACAACCCCTTTTTGAACCAATACAGCTAGGTTTCGGCACGAAAGGTGGGTGCGAGGCAGCCGTCCATGCCCTAAGGACCTACCTTTCACTCGATGATTGCGAAATTGTTGTCAAAATTGACGTTAAAAATGCTTTTAATTCGGTTAGTAGAGACACCTTGCTGACAGAAGTTAAGGACAAAATTCCGGAACTATACAATTACCTTTTCTTTTGCTATTCAGACTCATCTAAATTAATGTACAAGTCACATAAATTATCTTCTGAGGTTGGCTGTCAGCAGGGTGACCCTCTCGGGCCAGCAATTTTTAGTTTGGCTATAAATCCAATTATCAAAAATTTAAAATCAAAATTCAATGTGTGGTACTTAGATGACGGAACCCTAGGAGGCGACGTGAATACTGTACTCTCTGATTTGTCTTTTATTAAGAGTAGTTTCGAAAATATTGGTTTAGAACTGAATTTCAGTAAATGCGAACTATTTATTCAAAAATCTTCTTGTACTTTGACCGACTTTTTAACCCAAATTTGACGATCTGACTCCCAATATCAAATCAGTAGACAAGTATTGCCTTTGCCTCCTGGGTTCTCCTATATTCGAAGAATCTTTTCCCGATTATATTTCTAACTCCATAACTAAATTCAAAAGTCACACGGATCGCTTACTCGAAATTAGCCCTCATTATGCTCTTGTGATTCTTAAATTCTGCCTTTTTGTCCCTAAATTTACGTATGTGCTCCGTTGTTGTCCTTTCTGGAAACATCAAAATTTATTGTCGCCCATAGATGATTTGATCAAAATTAGTTTAGAGACGATTCTAAACATTCAGCTAAGTGAGCCTTCCTGGTCTCAAGCGTCCCTCCCTATTCGGTTTGGAGGTTTAGGAATTCGCAAAATTTCCAGTGTGGCTTCCCCAGCCTTTTTGGCGTCCACTCATAGCACGTCTGGTCTCATAGGAAATATCTTAAGGGCTTTGCCCACAAACTGTGAGATCGCGGGCTTTGAGGACGCCAAAAATGTTTTTAAAATTGCTTGCCCAGGCAAACAATTTCCAGACAACCCAAATTCACAAAGGAGTTGGGATAATGTTTACTGTGATTTAACTTACAATACTCTCCTAAACAACTGTACAGGTCCAGACCGCGCGAGGCTTTTGGCGGTCGGAGCCCGGGAAGCCGGTTACTGGCTACATGCCCATCCTTCGCCCAATACTGGTACTTTCTTGGATCCGGCCTCCCTTAGGCTGGCGACTGGTTTGCGACTCGGGGTTTCGTTGTGTACGCCACACATATGCTCTTGTGGCACGGACGTGGACCGACTGGGACACCACGGATTATCTTGTCAAAAAAGTGCAGGCCGTTTTTCGAGACATGCGTCGCTTAATGACATAGTCCGTCGGTCTCTTGCCACCATCAATGTGCCTGCTCTTCTTGAGCCGACTGGCATTATCAGAGATGATGGCAAGAGGCCCGATGGAGTGTCCTTAGTTCCTTGGAGCTTGGGATGGATGTTAGTGTGGGATACTACCTGCGTAGACACACTGGCACCGTCCCACCTCCAACGGACTACTGTAAAAGCGGGCGGAGCGGCAGAAAGCGCCGAAATTCTAAAACGTAACAAATATAAGAGCCTCGGTAGAGAGTACAATTTTGTACCATTTGGAGTTGAAACTCTAGGTCCATGGGGTCCCAGCGCGCATACGTTGATCGCAGAAATCGCGAAGCGTCTGGTTGACGTAACTGGTGACCGAAGAGCTGGCGGCTACCTCGCACAACGTATCAGCATTGTGATACAGCGAGGAAATGCCGCCAGCATCCTTGGTACAATGCCTCAAGGGCCTATTTTAGATTTAAGCTAGTTATTAATTTAGTTTAGTAGTACCACTGGAAATTGTATTGTATTATAGTATAGCACAGGCAGGTTTTCGCAACTCGACCACTGACTGACTGACTCATTTATATAGAAAGAGGTAACTGCGACACAAATAATTTATTTAAATATTTTTATTTTTGGTGTCTCAAATAGGCACACTACTACAAATAGAAATATACGTCATCCATATATACTAAACAAGTGATCAACCCCTCCAATGGCTGACGCCACAAAGAAAGATGAACACGCATGACAAATGCTCCCTACTGTTCGAAGCAGTAAAGGCAGTCCCTAGAGCGAAAAAGCGCACGTGTCGTAAAATCACCCAATTATAGCCCTTTACTACAACATGGTCTTGCATAATGCGAATTTTTGGACTACGGTAGTGGTTTTACAGTAGTGCTTGGATCAAGGACTCGTCAAGAGAAACATTCGAACTTGAGGTTGACATCGCGCATTAGGTATAATTAGCGAACTTAGCGCCACTTGCACCATTCCACTAACCCGGGATTAAAAGGTTAAACCTGGAGTTACCATGATTACCTGGAGTTCAACGACACCAACGCAATGGCAAAACAAAAGACGGTTGGCAATGGCAATGCCGGTTCAACCCTACAGCAGTATAATAACGCTGCAACAGTAACACGGCTGCAATCGCCATCCGAATGTTACCCTAAAGATGACTCACGCTAGAATGGTCCTGGTCACCTAAGTGTAAGGCCTGAGTGAACGCTCGAGTTGGGCGTGCAGCGGGGCGCGGCGTGCGGCGTGCATGTTAAACAAATGCAAACGTATAGGAGCGGCCTTAGTGCACGCTGCTCAAATCACTTGTGAGCCCGACTCCACGCTGCACGCCCCGCCGAACGCTCCGCTCCGAGCGTCCACTCAGGCCTACACTCATCATCATCATCTCCTAGCCGTTTTCGGCTACAGCGACTGCTTTGCTACAGCTGAGAGCGTCGCTGGTGCGCTCTCAGGTGACTGACGTAGCCAATCTTTGCAGCAAATGTGCGGCCACATTCGCTGCATGTCAGCACCCCTCCGACGTAATTATACGTGATGGCCACAGGTGGTCTGGCCTTTAGCTCGTCACGCTTAACGTCGAGCTCTGTGCGTCGCCTGGCTTCAAATTCACGCACCTGCGTCTGCACAATATGTCTCCACTGTGGACGGTCACCAGCTAGTGTCTCCCATGTTAATGGCTGTATATGAGCTCTTTTCATATGCCGCTTCAACACATCTTTGAACCGCAGAAACTGGCCGCCTTGCTTTCGCTTACCAGTTTGCAGTTCGCTGTAGAAGATGCGTTTCGCGACTCGGTCTTGGGACATGCGGGAGACGTGACCGCTCCATCGTAGCTGTCGTCTCATTAGGTAGGCCTCTATTCCGGCGACATCAGCACGTCTAAGAATCTCCGTGTTCCGAACACGGTCGGACCAGTGGACGCCCATAATGTCGCGGAGGCATCTTAGGTGGAATCCGTCCAATGAGCGAATATGCTTCCGATATACGCACCACGTTTCTGAGGCATAGAGGAGATTTGGCAGGACAATAGCCATGTATACAGCAACCTTTGTAGAGAGCTTTATGTCGTGCGACCGAAACACCTTGGAACGAAGTTTTCCGAACGCTGCTGCAGCGGCTCCTATTCTGCAGTTTATTTCATTGTCAAGGTGGCACTTGGCTGTAATAGTGCTACCCAGGTATTTAAACTGCTCTACATGCTTAAGCGAGTCCCGGCCGAGTTTAATGTCAATCTGGGAATTGGCAATTATGTCAAGGGCCAGAACTTCAGTCTTTTTGACATTTATTTTTAGGCCAAATCTTTGACATGACTCATCAAGACTCGACATAAGCTGTTGTAGAGCACCTGGAGATTCGGCCACAAAACACAGGTCATCTGCATACATCATCTCCGTTATGACTGCGTGAGACACCTTGGTGCGCGCTTTTAGCCGGGCTAGGTTAAATATGCCACCATCGGTGCGATAGCGAATACGAATGCCATCAGAAGAAATTTGTAGTGCCTCCCGAACTACTACTGCGAAGTACAAGGCGAATAGAGTGGGCGCAAGCACACAGCCCTGCTTCACGCCACAGCTAACAGAGAAAAACTCTGATTGTTCGCCCTTGACACTTACGCAGCATTGCATGTTGTCATGCAATAGCCGGATCATCCTAACAAACTTTTCCGTACATCCCAGTTTCGCCAAAACCACCCATAAAGCTTCGCGAGGCACGCTGTCGAAGGCTTTTTCTAGGTCAACAAAGCACAGATACATTGGTTGACCTTGCTCTCTACACTTCTCTTGCAGTTGCCGTATAGAGAAAATAGCCTCGCAGGTGCCTCTATCTGGCCGGAAGCCAAATTGGGTCTCAGGTAGAATGCTTTCCGATAGCGGCATCAAGCGGTTTAGTAGAATACGGGCAAAGACCTTCCCCGGAGAAGTTAGAAGGGATATACCTCTGTAGGAGTTACAGTCAGCGCGGTCTCCTTTGTTCTTGTATAAGGAACAGATGCGAGAGACTCGAAAGTCAGCAGGTACTCGCTCTTCGTCCCACATTTTAGAGAACAGCTTCCAGACCGCCTCATGAAGCTCCGTCCCTCCGTACTTTAATAGCTCTCCAGGTACATTGTCGACGCCCACCGCTTTCTTGTTTTGTTGTTGTTGTATGGCAGTGACAACCTCACGCAATAACAAAGGCTCATCCAGTTTTTGTTCAGTAGGCAGAGCTGGTATCGAGTCAATATGCTGCATATCTGCAGCACGGTCAATATTTAACAAGCTGTTAAAATGTTCTGCCCACCTCTTGAGCACGTCATGCTTATTGGTAACAAGTTGAGTTCCGTCGGAGGACTTTAACGGCACAGAACTTCGCTTTATCGGACCAACAAGCTGCCGGATCTCATTATGAAACGCACCCAACTGGTTCGTGTCAGAAAGCCATTGTATGCGCGCGGCTTTGTCATGCCACCACTTGTCCTTTACTTCCCTGATTTTTCTCCGAAGAAGAGTTCCATTCTGCTTGACTGCGTCTGCTTGGTCACTACGATTCAAACGCAACAGGGCCCGGTGTTTCCTAAGTGCTTCAGTCAGAGTTTCGTCGTTATCGTCAAACCAGTCCTCACGTCTACAAGATTTAACACCAAGTATCTGAGAGGCGGTGTCGACTACTCTGGACGAAACCAAATTCCAGGTATCAATGGGGTCACCACTATCATAATTTAGAGTTTGAATCGCATTAGTGACTGCCTGAGCATAGATCTTTTTACTTTCTAGAACTTCTAATTTCCCTACATCTAGGCGCTCAGGTTTCACTCCTTGAGATCTACGGGGTAAGTGAAGACGCAGTCTTAACTTAGTAACTACAAGCCGATGGTCACTCCAACAATGAGCTCCTCGCATGACGCGAGTGATACGGACTTGGGAAGTATTATTCTGCCTCACAATTACGAAGTCTATTAAGTGCCAGTGCTTGGACCTAGGGTGCATCCATGTTGTTTTATATTTAGCGGGTAATCTAAACATAGTGTTAGTAATAGCTAGATCAAATTTGGCACAGAGTGATAGTAAAAGCAAGCCATTACTGTTCATATTCCCAACACCATGCCTTCCCAACACCCCAGGCCAAGCCTGACAGTCACGGCCGACCCTTGCGTTAAAATCGCCCAGCAGCAAAATCTGTTCCCTGGGTTGGATCTTAGAAAGAGTTTGAGTGAGCTCTTCGTAAAACTTATCTTTGACGTCATCGCTCCTTTGCAAGGTCGGTGCATAGACTCCGACAACATTGAGGTAATTTTTATTTTCTAAGTGTATACGCAGGGTTGTCACACGGTCAGAGATGTGAATAGGACATTCCTCCAATTTGTTGACTATACTGTTTTTGACCGCGAAGCAAAAAAAAAAAAAAAAAAAAATTCTTTACAACAAATGTGCTGTGTAATAAAATGAAATTAAATTATGTTAATTGTGTTAACTATTGTTTTCCTTAACAATACTTGGTATGTGGTGAAATTACTATGCCTTTAGGCTTAACCGTACAAAACAAATCTCTGTGTAAAAAGTTACAAAATTTATATACAAACTATTGAAAAAAATGCAGTTCCAGCAAACATATAAAAATAATAAAGTGACAAGTTTCTATTAAAATTCACAAATCTTTCTCTTAAAATATGAAATTCTAAACTAAATACAAATATTACATGTGATCCCAAGTGGCAAAATTGTGTTCTCTTTTTTTATGTTATAAAATATAACATTTTTATTTTTAATTGTAATTAAAATGTTAAATGTGAAACCAAACGAAATACTAGTGTCAAAACTTCAAAATAGTATCCAAATTGACTAAAAATGCAACATGTGCTTTGACATCTGTCAAGTCAGCAAATTTTTATAACCTCAAAATGTGTCATACAAAATTCAATCGTTTTCAGAAAAATTACATGTAATTGTGCACAAAATTCAAAAGAAATGTAGGCAAATGCCCAAATTATGGTATGCAATACCTAAAACATCTTTCAGCCTACACTAATAGTTCGAGGAATCCAAAGAGCGCCTATTAAATATAAGCGATTGTAATGCATCCCCTGTATTTTTGAGCGCGAACTGTTCGCCCAAGCGTTTCGATTTCAATGGAAATGTGTCAAAGGACATTGTTCATTTGCATAACTACAGTTGAACAGGAATTTAAATTATAATACAACATGGACAGTTGTTCTACGCTGTGACTGTTAAATGGATGTTGGAAGTACTTACCGGTAAAATCAACATGTATGACCGATGCTTACATTACTTGGATATTTTTTAATTAGGTACCTTTATTTGTTTCAGCATTTGTAGCTTTTTATTATAATATTAATTAAATAGATAAAATATTGTAACATTAACTTAATGTCTTATTATTGTACAGGTAAAAAAATAATTGATTAGTAAACGTACCTAGGTACTTTAGGTTCTAGTATAATATATGTATCTCGGAACACATAACGTATTCGATTTCAATATGATTATTGCCTTCATTTTTACTCAGGCTTAGTCTATTATATGAAAGCTTTACCCATGAATAATTATATTGAATAAAAAAAAAATAATACCATTGAAGCGCCTTAATACAATAATTTATATTTTTACCTTTTACCAACTGACACGCGATTTAACTTAGTCTAGCAAAGTGACGACAGGGCTTAAGGATAAAGCTTAATAGTTCAGTAATAGCCTCATTCTCTTGTTTTGAAGAGATCTATCTATATCATGTTTGTAGGGTAATAGATACGAAGGGCTAATCCCATATCTTAACTAGTTATCGGTAACAATGGTTTAATTTCTTTAATTTCATTTAAACTCTTCCAAAAATAAACATGGTAGCGTGATCGAGTTAAAGTGAAGAAAAGTAACAATTTTAAAGGAGACGGTTAATTAAGGTTCATATGAAAGTCACTAACCTTAATTAATAATTCCCGCTGAATTTTACTTTACAGATTCCTTTACCTCAACAACGCTGCCATGAAATTAAACCATAGTTAGATAGTTACCGATCACTAATCATAACAGTATTCCTTTGCGGCTACCTCGGTCCTTTCAATAGCAAGTCCATTGAGTAGGCAATCATTTACCAGTTTCTTTAAGTTAAAGTCTCATCAACTCTGTCAAAATCTATCAAAGTTAAGTGTGACATTGTCCATGGGCGTCCTTAAGTAAAGATAAATGTAACTGTTCCGTCAACTGCCAGCTTGATTGATCGCGGAGATCTCCGGCGGAGATGGGAAGCGCCGTGAATCCTATCCAATTATTATGACATATTTTTAATGCTTGAACAAAAAAAGGTAAAAAAGAGGGTTTTACTTTAAATAAATAAATATTGGGGACATCTTACACAGATCAACCTAGCCCCAAACTAAGCAAAGCTTGTACTATGGGTGCCCTTACTGGGATTCGAATCCAGGACCATCGGCTTCGCAGGCAGTGTCACTACCCACTAGGCCAGACCGGTCGTCAAACCGACTTTGAAACCGACAAATCACAATATATAATAGTGTTACTAGTTTATCAGGAGTTTATCAGAGCTCGGCGTCGGCGAAAGCTGGCGTATACCGCTAGAGGGACCGAGCAAAGTGGCGTGCCAAGACTTATTTTGGGTCATCGCACCACAGCCAAGTAAGTAACTTACTTGTCAGGCCTTGACACCCGTATCAATATACCGGGTGTGGCCTGTAACACGAGCAAATAATTAAAACATATATTGTACTCCTCAAACGGTGACACTTTTGTTCAACAACTTTTAAAAATTATGAAATATAATTTTCAATGGACGCCATCGCCACGCCATATCATTGTGATTGACGTTGCTTGTCACGCCTTAAACATAACAAAATTCGCAATACATTGCGTCTTAGAATAAACTTTAAAGTGTATTAAAAATCAAACCACAAGTTATTTTTTAAAGTTGCTGAACAAATGTTGGTCAGTATGAGGAGTACAGCCTACAGATTAATTTTTTGCTCATATTACAGGCCACAGGCTGTATGTACCTTAATTGCTAACTTACGTGCAAATTATGGAGTTTAAACGAACCTTTAATTTCGGAGACATAACGGCGCGGCGCATATTTCCAGTGCTTGGAAAAAAGCAAAATATCTATTTATTAATACTAAAGTAGAAAAAAGACTAAGTAAAAATGGTTAACTCTTTACCATACCGCGAAACTTTAAAATGAAAATTTTAATGTACATATATCTATACACCGTGTTTTTTTTTATTTCCGTTAATTTCAAGGGTGCATTCCTGAGCTTAAATCAAGTAACTTTCTCAAAGACACCGATGTTCTAATTAAGTCCATTTCGGAGATAATCCATAATTTATTTTTTTCCTATAAGGCCTCTACAAGCGTGTACACTTGCCTTAGGGCCGGCTTACATATTGATTAGTGTTTAGAATGAGTTCATACATTTGCTACTAAACTTAAGTACAATCTCGGTCGATTGATGTACGAAATGACATTGATATGTCACAGATTTCAATTGTTTGATCGAGTTAAATGTAATGCCCGTGTTACAACAACGCTATATGATACATTTAATTACTTTTTAAACAAAAAAAAGAAAAAAAAGAAAACAAAATTTTTTTTTTTTTTTTGAAAATTAACTATGCCATTTAGTTCTTATAAACGTACTTAACTATACCCCGAAGTTAACGGAATTCAATAAAAACACGGTGTATATGTATATCTAAGAATCCATCGAATTTTGAATCTTCCTGTGTTTAAATTTCCTCTTACAACACAACCCATATAACCATTCCAGTCGCAGAATCACAAAGTGGTAACTAAATGTCAGATGTGTCGTAACAGAGTCCACACAATGTGTCTAGAATTGTTTCGAAACAAAGTGTCGTCGCCGTGTCTACACTTTTCCGTAACAAGGTGTCGACACATTTGTGTGCACTTTGCGTGCGGTTTGCGACTAAATCTGACAGCAAATTTGTGACAGCAAATGTCAATATAAAATACCTCTTGAAAACCAAGGTTTGTCAAACTACTATTAGTGTCTCGTGTGCTCGTAATTCTAGTAAGTCATAATGGGCAATGCAAATGATAATAATCGACCGAAACCATATAAACACCCAACACCCGTCAACCTTTTACAGAAAAGTTTTTAAAGAAATTCAATAAGCTACTTAGGTCAGGCAACGAATGCTCCAAAAGTTGTAGAGGGAAATGCTCGGAACACAATTCTTGACTCCGTAACTCGGTTTGACAAGTTAGCAGGTGAACATATCAAAAGTCCCCGGCCGTAGCCCTTGAGCGGGGGGGAGAGAGGGGGCTTTGAAGGTCCCATTTTCCCGTTTTTCGATTATATCTCGGAAACTATGCATCTCAGCGACATGGCCACTTATACAAAATGAAAGTTAATTTAATTTGTTACAAGTTTATTCCGTCAATTTTTTCGATATGTTGAATAGTTTTTGAGATATCCGCTCTTGAAAGTTTATTTAGGGCTCTCAATTTTATCTTGATATATCTATATCAGTGAAGGTGCTAGGCCGTGTTTGGTATCGTTTTCGTATAAATCTGGGGTGCTGAATCCATTTAAGATATCACATTGACACCATTCCACAAAATAAAAATAAATCTTTTTAGGGTTCCGTACCTCAAAAGGAAAAAACGGAACCCTTATAGGATCACTCGTGCGTCTGTATGTATGTCCGTCTGAATACACAAAATAGTTCTTTACCTATAGATGACAGGAAAACCTATTAGAAATGTGCAGTCATGCGCGAGTCGGACTTAATGTACGGAACCCTTAATACGCGAGTCCGACTCGCACTTGGCCGGTTTTTTTGAAACTCTTCTTGACGCTTAACCGCTGAACCGATTTTGTTGAAATTTGGTATAGAAATAGTTTGCGTCCCGGAACAGGACATAGGATAGATCTTATAACCAAAATCATCTTTTGAAGGTGTGAAAAGTGGCGTGGAAATCAATAACCGCTGAACCGATTTATATGAAATTTGGGATGGTCTACATCTTTGATTTAGTTAAAAATGATGAAAAAACATGACTTCAAACCTAAACTTAAACAGTATTAACTTCAAGAAGTCAATTCTGAATTCCCCCCTAAACCTCATTTCACACCTTTAAAGGGTGATTTTTGAGATAACTTATTATATCCTGTCTCGGGACTCAAAATATATGTGTACCAAATTTAAATTAAAACTGTTCAGCAGTTTAAGCGTGAAGAGGAGTTTAAAAGAAAGTATTTTAATAAGTTTATATGTTTTTACTTCGGAATGGTGTCAATGTGATACCTTAACTAAATTTGGTACTGCGAATTTATACGAAAACGATACCAAAACATGGCCTCGTAGCTTTACTGTTGTAGAAGTCAAAATAAAATTGAGTGCCCTAAATTCTTATTACTTGGCCAAACTTGTGTAGAAGGAAAAGGTAAAATAAAAGTCTTCGGCAGGAATATAAGACACAAATATATTTTTTTTTTGCGTTACTATTTCATTCATCAAATATAAACATACCTTGATTATACTATTCTAGTGAGATCCTCATAGATAAAACAAAAACATTTACTTAAAAAATTACAAGGTCGAAATGTCACGGAACTTTTTTTTTTTTTTCCTTTATTAAGGGGCTTTTTCGATTGAACGAATATGTCACCCCATAAAAAACAGACTTAATTAACAAAGTTAAAAGAAAGTAAATAGCTACATCTAGTTTAATTACATCACACATTTCTGTCCCTCAGACCGCACTTAACAATATTTAGTACCTTTTCAACAACCTCAGACATGGGGTTCGAAAGGTAGGTATTACATAACCCAATGGAACTGTCATTGTCATGAAATATCTGTCTTCTAAGTCGCTCATTTCGGACACACTCCATTAAAATATGATACACATCCTCGACGCGATTACATAAGGTGCATAATTCCGAATTCACTTTACGCATGAGGTAGGCGAACTTATTCAATGGAATGTGTCCAGAGCGCAATCTCAATAATAAAACTAGATCCTGCCTACACAACACACTATTATCAATCCAAGGAGAATTAAAGGGTTGTGGCTGTATTGTCTTATACCAAATACCTTTGTCCCTAGATCTCTCGTCGAAATATTCCTTCCACAATTCGCGACACTTTAATTTGACTAAATGTAAACAGTCATTATTGCCCCCATATAATGTTTCAAGTGAACTTCAATGCCATCGCTGCATGCCTGTTTTGCTAATGCATCAGCTGTCTCATTGCCACACACATGCGATGGAATCCATTGCAATATTATAACTTTTGCCATAAATTTAGTAATATGTGAAAAATATAAACTTTTATCACAAAAAAAATCTGGACACAATTTAAGAATCACCCAATTGCGTCGAGGAATCATCTGTATTTTTGCTTGTTTCATTACCTCCTCGCTTCTTTTTTGTCCTTTGTATTCTGTAGCAATTTGTTAGATCTGAAAATAAAGATAACTTGCGTCGTCACGGATGTCGATTTATAGGTTTTAGGGAGTGCAGAATTCGAAAACGATGATCATTTTATAATCCAAGATGGCGGCTACGTATTTTGTCATAAAAGTGGAATCCAAAATAGTCATCATTTTCGAAATCTGCGCCCCCTAAAACCTATAAAACGACATCCATGACGACTTTTATGGCATAGTGCATGGCCGCCATCTTGGAATCCAAAATAGTCATCATTTTCGAAATCTGCGCCCCCTAAAACCTATAAAACGATATCCATGACGACTTTTATGACATAGTGCATTGCCGCCATTTTTAAATTGAAAATGTTATCATTTTCGAAATCTGCGCCCCCCAAAACCTATAAAACGACACCCATGACGACTTTTATGACATAGTGCATGGCCGCCATTTTGGATTCCAAAATGGTCATCATTTTCGAAAGCGGGGCCCCCTAAAACCTATAAAACGACATACATGACGACTTTTATGACATAGTGCATGGCCGCCATCTTGGAATCCAAAATGGTTATCATTTTCGAAATCTGCGCCCCCTAAAACCTATAAAACGACACCCATGACGACTATTATGGCATAGTGCATGGCCGCCATTTTGAATTCCAAAATGGTCATCATTTTCAAAATTGGGGCCACCTAAAACGTATAAAACGACATCCATGACGACTTTTATGACACAGTGCATGGCCGCCATTTCGGATTCCAAAATGGTTATTATTTTCGAAATCGGCACTCCCTAAAACCTATATATCGACACCCATCTCGACTTTTATGACAAAGTGTTTTGCTACCATCTGCATGCAAGACATTTCTATTATTGTTACGTACAAAAATGGCCCCCTGTCAACTTTCAATCGAGATTTAATCGATAATTTATTCGATTAATATTCAGATTAATTCAATTTCAATCTATGTTAGGTCGACTAAACTAATCGCGATTAAAATTTGAGAATTAACTTTTTTTATTCCATTAATTAGTCGAATAAACAGTTAATCGATTAATGCCCATCTCTGACCACGGCATTTTTACACTTTGAGAATATCTGAAAACAAATCAACACAAGGAGCCATTTTGCAAATCCAGTAACATACCAGTAACTTTGTTATTACTTTTGACAGCGCGTGTCATGTGTCAACACAGAGTCGACACAAAGTCGAAACATTGCAACTACTTTGTGACTGCAATATTTCTCAGCCTTGAACCATATTTATACATCATAATTAACAAGTTTCGTAGTATGTAAAGCGTTATTTCTGTTATTTAAGTATAGTATACGCAACGAAGTACTAAAAATGCTTCAAATAATATAGTTATGAACACAGACACTGAGAAGTAAACAATTTCATTTCCGGCTAAACTAAAACAATGTGGTGGCGCGTTGATTATATTACACTTAGTTTATCAAATCACTCGAGCAGTTTAATTCCCCATAATAATTTAAGTCATATGGTAATATAAATGCAAACAATATATAATTACGTCTTGTAATCCGTTTTAGAGATGGCGTATTAATGTCACTTATTTTTATTTAAGTATTTTTCCATCTGACAGTTTCCATTTGACAGGAACAAAATGAACGAATGAACGAATGATTTTGGCATAAAGTAGTCGCAAACCCGAAACAATGTGTGCACACGGCGACCACACTTTATGTCACTTTGTGTCATGTGTCGACCCTTCCCCATTTCTGGTAACTGTGTCGACACGGCGACGACTCTGCGACTGGAATTGTGACCGAAACAGACGGTGTCGACACAAGATGTGTCAACACCGCGTCGTAACGGCGACTGGAAATGGTTGTATGGGAAACAAGTAAGTCGTGTTTTGTGGCAAAATACTATGTGGCAAAAAATATATGGCAAGTATACCTACATTTACGTTTAGTTGGAAATATGGACTTAGATAAGGAGGTAGTAAGCGAAATAAATTGTTCTATTTTTCATTTAACCATTTCAAAATGTCCTTAATATTTAAAAGTTTTAACGGCTAGCTACTGTACAATTAATGGAATGGAATCAGTGGAATTTCATTAGTCTACTTTAAACCTAAATTTAAAATAGATCCATTATCCCAAAATATAATACTTCAACAGCACTCCAGTGAAAATATATGAATTCAACTTAAAATCCCTTCACAGGCTGTCATTCCATTGACGAATTGTTACTCAGGTTTTCGGAAAAAAATTGAATCCCGGAAAAGAAAAGTAATCGAGTGCAAGCCGGGTTACACTGCGAACACAGGTTTTATTTTCACTATTTTCATCTCTGTATCCCAGTGCTATGAAACAAAAGTTTATTGTGTAGAGTACAAGGTTGATTTTTCATTTTTACAGTTGAGTACTTTACGTGGTTGAAATATTTGCATGCGTCTACGTGTTCGGTTTGTAAACTTTTTCTAACTTCGCACGCAATCCCCGGGCTAATAGTCTGCCGGCAATCCTAGTTACAATCTGTAGATACGTTTTACATAATCATCTTATCCCGGCCTCCCCTAATATTCAATAACGGATTCATCACTAACATTTTCGTAAGTATTATCTTTAATTGAAGGAAAAAAATTACTCTCTCAAACTAGTTTGATATGCTGTTAAAATTATTTACGACTATAGTGTATCATCAAAAATCAGTCTATCATGCCTATAAGTTTCCTCGTGGATCCCATCATCACAATCAGAACTCGATTCTGGCATAAACGAAACCTTCCTATAAAAATAAAAATTATACGAATTGCTTGAAAAACTACGGAGTGCTGGACGAGGTAACAATTAACAAAAAAGCACATAAAAACATACAACCGAATTAAGAACCTCCTCCTTTTGGAATTTTAAAAATAAATGACCATTGCCGGTAAATTGCCCTTACTGACTAGGTAGGTACGTACCTATTTTAAGTTTCCAGAAGAACCACAATAGAAGTCTATTTTACTTACTTACACTTAGCTCTTTTTTATTCAAAAACTTATTAATGACTGCAAAAACTATAACTAAGCCCGGTAACATGATTATTTTATGAATACTATTAAAAACAGCGAAAAAATAAATAAATGATGACGCTTTGAGCTACGCTCGCCAAAATCATCGAGTATTAAAAATATTAAAATAGCTTGATTTAAAACACATCGCAGAATAAATATAAAGTCATTAAACTATAAATACAAGCACGCTTACAAAGTTTCACTAAAATGAGGTCACAAAAATAATAAACATTGTACATTTCGCCAGCGACCGTTAAGTTATAAAGCTTCAACCTATTTTGATAGTGTCAACCACGTGGTTGCCATAGCCAGGCCCGTGAAGCTAATGGAATGGCCATGCCGCGGCGGGAAGCCGGACATGTCAATTAATTTATCCGGCAAGCCAGCTAAATTAAAAATAAAGTGAATTATTAAACGCAATTTGCACTATAGGAGTATTATTCAATTTGAGCTTGCCTCTTGAAACGAAAAGTTTTCGGGACATCGTTGTTGTTTTTGAAAAAAAAAATCAAGTAATCATCATAAATAACTGATTAGGTATTATCTATACGGAACATACCTTGGCTCGTCGAACATAATAATGTAAAATATGAGCTATAGAAACAGGAAAAGAAATAAAAAAGTATCAGAATACGCTGTACAAGTTTAAAAAAAAAAAAAAGGTATATAGGTAAGAAATAATAAAAATTTAATAACTCAAAAACACAAACTTTGAATTTCACATTTTAAATAATCTAGGGTAAGACCTCCAGTGACTGAACACTTAAGCACATAATTATAAAATATGGTAAGACAGTAAGTATTACCTCCATACTTGTAGCTGTTAAGAATTTAAAAAAAAAACGGGTTGCACTCCGAGAGTGCCGACAGAAGTGAAAACTCAATGACTAGTTCAAAATGTCTGGAGCACTATGTATGGATTGTTCATTTTTTTAAATGTGTTATTTCGAAAACCATTTCGAGATATAAGGTTTTTCAACAATTTCCGACATTTGCTGCGATATAATAATTGAGGATTGAAGATATTTCAACAAATATCCTTATGACCAAAAAAGTCTACATAGACCTGAAAGAAATTGGCCTCTCGCTAAATTTTTCTAAGTGCGAACTTTTTATTACAGATTCCTGTCCGGACCAAAGAATATAATACTCACTAGGAGAAGAACGATAACTCCATACAAAAAATTGTCCCTTTCAAAAGTTCGTTTATACTACTAGCGCTCTGGTACGATACCATTGTAATTAGAATTGACAACCCGTTTAGCCTAGCGGGTATTGGCAGTAATCCAGTTCAGGAAGCTAATAGTCCTGGGTTCAAATCCCGGAGAGGGAATTTCTTTTTGTATTTTTTTCTTTTTTGTTGGGGTTAGGTTTTTAAGAGCCCATCAACGAGCACACTAGCGCCACTGCTAAATAATCGTGATTATTTCAATTTAACGACAGGTATTTAAAAAAGGGGGCCGCTACGGACTGTATTGTGTATTTAAGTACCTTTTGAATACATCAAACTAGTTTTTATGTTAATGGATTCGTCAAGCTACGCGTCCAAAGTTAAAACGGCCGTTTTTATTTCGAGCTCATAGATCGATAATCACGATTATTTAGCAGTGGCGCTAGTGTGCACGTTGATGGGCTCTTAAATTAGCATATCACAAATAAATAAAAAAATACGTTAAAAGATAATAATTAGGTACTATATTTAGAAATTCGTCAAATATAAAAGGTAACAAAAAAGTTACGTATTATTAATATATGAATATTTTCATACCTATTAGGATTACTGTATATATGTTAGGAGCAATACATATGAATACATACATTGATATGGCAAATGGTTACAAGTTGTTATTACATCTATCCGGTTATCGGACATTTTCTGCTTCATAGCTCCGCGCAGCGTTCTTGGTCACCGGGATACTAGTCTGGATATGCGGCAGATACGTGCCCTTTGAGCTTTTTCCAAGAAATCATATGACGGCCCAGGATTATATTATTATCTCACGCTCAAGCCATCTGCTGATTCACTCTCTAAAACAAAACAGTCACAAATTAAACAATAACTACCTATTTCCTAATTACTAACGTCGCTAATTGCTACGGGTCTAAATTTACCAGCTTAAACAATGTGAGGTTTTACATCTATGATGAATTTTGATTATAATTTCGGACGCGATATAGCGTCCGCGGGACTTACGGGGATAGTAAGATTAGATTATTATATTTGAATTTGGCAATTAGTACGCTCATTTTTATTTAAAGATTAATATATTTCTTACCTTGAAATTATCGCTGTTTCTGGTTTACTACAATGGTTTAAATTTAACTAAGTCTGTGCGAAGACGCATTTCTCTTGCTCGTACATATGAATAGTTTTTATTTTTAAAATTAATAGGTAAATAAATATATTTCAAGTGAATAAATCGTTTTATATGAAAACAGATATTTTTGCGTTAAATGACTTTAGTGACAGCTTTGACATTACAGACTTTTGTCTTGTCTATGTTCTTACCGGCCAGACCCAAATCAAGGCCTATCAAAGAGGCCTATTGTCAAAGATTTTTTTTTATTTTATCAAGGAGGGTAGAGGCACGTCTACCCTTCATAGATTTTATGAACATATACAAATACAAACTGAAATAGATAATTATTTACATATATCAAAAAATAAATAATAATTTACATATGACTTTGACTACTTCATAAAATACAAATCAAAATATAGAAATCGTATAGACAAAGCCAGTTCTAGCAATGTTGCTGTAGTAAAATATTTTTCATATCTCATGCTCTGAAAGTGGGTCGTTGTTGTTCTAAAAGGTACGCAGAAAGTGATACGTTTATGCTCTAGCGCAGAAAAGTGGTGTACTCCTCTGGCTCCCCGTCCCACGAACAACTGGGCGGAAACAAAATGGAAAAATAGTGTCTTTATTTCCTCGCCTGGAACAATTGGTCATTGTTTAATTTCACTAATCCCACGTTGATCCTTTTTTTTTATAAAAAATGATGTAAGTAAATTGTTAAAAACAAATTATTCTTGATTTCTTTCGTTGAATTCTATTTACTCGATTTCATAAGGCGGGAACCAAAAGGAATACACCAAAAGTATTTTTTTAAACCTTATACTTGCGTAAATGAGCAAAGGCAGAATCTTATACAGCCACAGTTAAACGTTTGTACGATATTAAATTGGTTTTTAAAGTTATTTAGCACTATATTCATGAAAATAAAATAAAATACAAAATAAAAATTTCTTATATTATTAATTAAATTGTTATTTAATATTTAAAATACTTTTATTATGTTATTACGCGGTGCGGTCCGGTAGTCTGTTGCGGCTTTTAGAACGAAAAAGTATAAAATTAAAAAGTAAGAGGCAATCCCCTTTATTTTCATACTATAATGAACAAATCATTTTAAAATTACTGCAGTTTGTTAAAAAATGTGTGTTTTCGTAAATATTGCAATCTAAATTATTTTCGCTAGGGGTATTAATCTTCACACATGTAAAGTCTGCGATTGCAAGTAAGTCCTGAGGAAAAAAATCATGGCCGTAGGTCTATTGGGTACTTCGATTACGAAATTGCCTTGTCTTGTTTGGTTTCCTCGCATTCGATATGAAAAGTAGAGTGTTTAACTCGGGTGAAAGGCACCATTTCCGTCTCGGACTATTGTCGCTCTCACTGCGTTCGAGCGCCAAACTACCTCGACAGAAATGGATGCCTTTCAACCCTTGGTTAACAATCTACTATTTATGGTAATTACTGGCAATCTTGCTCTAGGAACGGAGCACACATGTACAATTATGAAGGGCCACGTCATTCCAAGGAAGTCAATAGGCCTTGGTCCGGACAAGGAAAATACAATCAACCTTTTTAGACAACTCGCCCCTGGTATCAAAATTATAAACAAAGAATCGCTTCACCTCCTTGGCTGTCCCGTCTTAGACCAATCCTTTGATTTCGTTGACTCAAAAATTCAAAATTTTACAGCGACATCACACCGCCTGGCCAAAATTAATCTACATTCAGCCTATTCGATCGTTAAGCATTGTCTTTTCGTTCCAAAATTCACGTATATTCTTCGCGGAACCCATCTTTGGAAACACCCCAATTTGGTCTCAAAATTAGACACATTAGTAGTTGAAACACTCACATCCATCTTTAACATCTCTTTTGACGAAAGGTCTTGGACCCAGGCTAGCCTGCCCATTAGGTTTGGCGGCCTGGGCATCCGCAAAATTTCTTGTGTATCTTTACCTGCGTTCTTGTCCTCGGTGCATGGTGCTCAAAGCCTTATAGGGAAAATACTAGATCCTTCTATTGGATCTATGGAGGCCGCACACTGCTCCGAGGCCAAGAACGTCTGGTCTATAACCTGTCCCAACACAGACCTGCCTAAAAATCCCTGCTCGCAGAGGCAGTGGGACGAGCCGATCTGTCAACTAGTACGGAAAAACCTTTTAGATACGTCACCTAGTTCGACAGACCGAGCTCGTCTCCTTGCGACTGCAGAGTGGGAGTCAGGGCTGTGGCTGCAGGCTCTACCCTCTCCAAACATTGGGACTTTTCTAGACAACACTACCTTCCACCTAGCAGCTAGCTTACGTGTAGGGGCATCTACCAATCAGCCACATCGCTGTCAATGTGGCACCACGGTGGACATTCTTGGCCACCATGGCCTCTCATGTGTTCGAAGCGCTGGCAGGATCCCCCGCCATGCCAGTATAAATGATGTCATCCGTAGGGCTCTTGTTAGTGCCAAAGTACCTGCAGTCCTCGAGCCCAGCGGTCTGGCCAGGGATGATGGCAAGAGGCCCGACGGATTGACACTGGTGCCTTGGAGCATGGGTCGGCCGCTAGTTTGGGACGCTACTTGCGTTAATACCCTGGCACCATCCCATGTTCCAAGCACCAAAGATTCTGCTGGCGCTGCGGCTTCCTCAGCCGAGAGCCTCAAGCGCCGCAAATATGCCGCTCTGGTAAGCAGCTACATATTTGCGGCGTTTGGTGTCGAAACTTTGGGGCCGTGGGGGCCAAGTGCGCGTCGACTGTACAAAGACTTGTTGGCGCGCCTAATAGAGGCTTCTGGTGACCAGAGGGCTGGCCACTATTTCGCCCGGCGTATTAGTATCACCATACAGCGGGGAAATACAGCCAGCCTTCTGGGCACCTTGCCCGTTGACGGCGATCTGGGCCAAATTTTTTATCTTTAGATTTTTAAGTTTTATTATGTTTGTTTATTTCTTTCTTTGTTTTTACCAAATAAAATCCTCCTTATGACCTTATAGTTTGACCTTCTCCTGGGCTGAATGTAAAGTCATCGCATAATAAAAGTTATCGAACCATAGTAAATAAATCCGTCACTCACGTAATTGTCAAAGATATCATTGTCATCGATTGTCATAATTAAATTTTTCAGTTAAACCGCTGCGCTTGTTTGTTACGATTAGATTTATAATTAATACCTAAACAGTAGATTTCATTGCTTGATAATATATCAAAAACCTTGTTCCTACGTGTGGGAATGATTCACAAAAATAGTAGTTCGAATCCACGAAGACCTACGACGTGAAAGATGGTGCCGTGAATTAAACTTGGAATACCTACCTACTTCAAGTGTGACACACAGTATTGCTGTTGAGGATCACGTCGATGTAAGTATAAAATTAATATTATTTTACTGCAATTATTTAAAAACTCACTTTATTGGTAGGGTCGTGGTACCTATTTATTTTCTGTGGTAATGTAGCCAGAGTATCTAAAGGCAAACCGTTAAACAGAGATGGTGCCTACTAGAAAGACAAAATATAGATACAAGAATACATAGCCAATAGCCATACTCAAAATTCAGCCTGAGACTTCTTAAAAAAATATATAATTTCTATTTCCAGGTACATGTTGCAGTTCAAGCTGCTGATATCATGGTGGACAAGAAGTAAAGTTAATAAAGAGTTGTTCATTCACTGATATCTATGTGTTAAAATTGTTAAAAAATGAAACGGTGTCGTCACGCCATCTAGCCGAGCCTAGGCCAAAGGTGTGTGCGCCATCTAGCCGAGAATGACTTTTTCTTGATTTCAAAGGCACGTTTTTTTATTCATCTTATACGAAGTTACATATTTCTTTGGCACAGCTTTGTACTTGGTAACTAATCATATGAAAATTTGAAAATTACAATTATCAAAAATGGAAAATACATCATCTTACCCCACATATGGGGTAAGACGGGATACTAAAAATGGGGCAAGATAAGGACTAATTCTCTTCATAGAAAAAATAATATCAAAACATCCTCCATATCTTCGTCGTCGACTTCAGTACAAGCTGTGTGGGCCCATCGTCCACACATCTGACACCCTACCCAGTTTTCCGAAGTTTTAGGTAAGAATTGTTTTCATTATTGAAATGTGAACAAATCATTATATATCTTCTTGTGCTTTTTAGGGTTCCGTACCTCAAAAGGAAAAAACGGAACCCTTATAGGATCACTCGTGCGTCTGTCTGTCTGTCCGTCTGTCACAGGCTATTTTCTCGGAAACTACTGGACCAATTAATTTGAAATTTGGTACACATACGTAAATTAGTGACCCAAAGATGGACATATTTTTTTTATAATTTTAAAATACATAGTTTCGAAGTTATTTAAGAAAATACCCAAAAAATGACCATCCCCCCCCCCCTTTATCTCGGAAACTACTGGGTCTAAAATTTTGAAAAAAATACACAAAATAGTTCTTTACCTATAGATGACAGGAAAACCTATTAGAAATGTGCAGTCAAGCGTGAGTCGGACTTATGTACGGAACCCTAGAAACGCGAGTCCGACTCGCACTTGGCCGGTTTTTTCCTGTTCCCTTCCCTTTTCCTTTACCTTTCGCCTTCTTAGTCATGTTATTATCAACAGCTGGTTTCGTAGGTCGTTTTCTTTCCTCTATTTCTTTTTGAAGATGCTATTCGATATCCTGACTTTTTTGCCAATACCTACATCTACTACTGCTTTTTCATAGCTTCTTTAGACCTTATCGTCTTTTTTATATATTTTCGTACTATCGTACAATAATATGTACCACTGTTTCCTGAAAATCTACTAATGCTTGCAATATCACGAAGATTAGGTAAGCCCCATCATGCCTCGCAAATTTTGCCCCGTCTTGCCTTCACCTCCATAATTTAGCAAAAATATTCTTAAAAAGAAACACACCAAACTTCAAGCATTTTAACTTACGCCACACGACAATTAATCTAATAACAAATACATACGTTAATCAGGCATTATTACTAACGGTTTTATAGCAAATTGCTTAGCTCCTAAATAAACGATCGTTGAATTTGGTAAACACGTTTCGACCTGCACTGAACAAACGCACACGTTCTCACTCCCTACTGACATCGGGCTGATGGCCATTTGGGAGGGGCGTCCCGTTGTCCATAACGATTCGTTAGTGTGATGTCTAGTTTCGCCTATGTGTGGGGGGCCCCATCTTACCTCGTGTCCCCGTCTTATTCGTATCTCCCCTATATGTTTCCAAAAAAAATAGTAACTTTACATATATGTATGTTTATATATAGTAACTTTACATATATGTTTATGGCTTCTTGTTGACCAACCAGAAGAGAAGTGTATGGTATGTTATTTACTCTGTTCCCAGGCATTATTTACGGTCGTAAAGTATTATGACGATTAATAATTAATATGACGGTCGTTTCAATACAAAATGCTCAACTTTGTTCTGGGCCCAAGTGCCTTAACAAAATCAACCTCATTTGTACATTACATATCCCACAGCTGTATCTAAGCAGGAATCACGATGACCTGAAATAATAGCAAAATTGGCATGTTCCTAAAATAGTAGTATAGTACAATATCCAAACAATGGTGACAAGCGGGTAGAAAGTACCCACTGGGTGCTAAGCTACCTTTAGCAATGGACGCTTGTAACGATTTTATGAATCCAATCTTCTTACAAATCGAATCAGTTAAAATATATATGATGTAGGTAACTTACATTTGTATTTTTGCTCCCCTGATTTCAGCCAAGTTATGGTTGGAGTTGGATTCTATATGGATACATACTCCAATAAAACTAAGTTATATTATATGTATAACTTAGGCAGATTTCTGGAATCAGCTTTCACAAATTTATAGCGTAGGTAGTAGGTATTTTGAAATTAATGATTTAGGGATTCAAAATAAACGAGTTTTCCATTCCAGACGATATTATTTATAGAAACACGTGACACTGACATTGTCAACAGGTGACATTACAATCAATTGACAATGACAACTATTATAGAAACTGTAAAGTTACCTTGCAGACCTCGCATCTAAATATATTTGGTCATGATATTTTGAGTTTTATTCACCAGTTCTAGAGTTCACTTTTATTTACGATTTCATCAAGATGTAGCTTTATTGAATTATATTTGAGTGATATAAAGTTAGAATGTAACTGTGAGATCCTCGTATATCAGCCCGTACAAGATTAGAACATTGAGCTTTATTTCTTAATATAAAAGTCCAGTTTTAAATAATTGACCTGATTATGAAACGTTATGACTAAAGTTCTTTGGTGAATAACATTGTCCGTGACACATGACGTCAGCGTTACGTTACGCGTTACGCGTTACGCTATATCGAGTTTATAATTTTTTCCCCACCTCAAAAAGTGCTCAGCGCCGCTAAAGAAGTTTTCACTTCAAAAATATTATAAAACGGCGCCAACGCGACGCCTACTGCACCTATCCTTAAGCTTGGCCCAATAAAGTCAAGGCTTAAATTTGCAAATTGATTGCACAATGTTAAATCACAGTTAAGTGTTTGTCTGAGTTTTGCATATTTCTAAGAAACATTTAGGATTTTATCGAACCATATTTCCTTAATAAGCCTACCTCTAAATCATGTTTGTATTTCTATAATAAAATTAAGGTTATATAATAATAAAATTAATATGTACCTATCTATGCTACTAAAATTAGCAGTTAAATGAAAAATATATCAGGTATAATGCACGACCTTTAAATACCTATGTTACCGTAAAAACTCATTTTTAGTAAAAGAGTTTTCCCTAATTAAAATTAGTTTTCCATATCGCCTTAGTGAAAACGCGTTTTCACTCTTTAAAACTAGTTTTCAGAAAGGCATCGGTGAAAACTAGTTTAAACTGGGATTTTTTAGACAAAAATAGATTTCGCATAGATAACACAAAATAAAAAACACATTTTTTCTCAATTTAAAGTTATAAAATACATACGAGTATATAATGTCATTCCTGGTGCTCACCGGCTGTTAAAACGAACTAATGAAAATGCGTCTTTAGCAAGGCGATACAGAAAACTAGTTTTAACTATCGAAAACGCGTTTTCAGTGATAACGGGTTTTTACGGTAACATTTACATGTCACTAAGCCACAGTCTATGAATATCTTTCCTTTAGCCACAAATAGGTACGAGTAGAGACCTGTCCAGCCCAATCTGATTTAAAAGCAAAACTTTGTACCTCTCCGCTCTCAACTGAAGCCGCCTATCGACCTTAATTTTCACAAAAAAGCAAACAAAATACTTATAGAACATCAAACTGTGAAACTCTGTAAATTCGCGAGGGAAACATCGTTCACTTAAGCATATTACGACGGGCTGTGTCTGTGCAACTTTGGGCCCATCGAGATAGCACTGAAAACAATTGCGGTGCCGAGGGAATGAACTTGTGCGAACTAAACAAAAACGTAGGTGAATGTTAATTGGAGTAGATCTCGTTTGTTTCAATTTGGAGTTTTGGTAAATTCAAATGTTGTACTTAGACGTTTTAAAGCTTTTTCTTTCACTTTATTAAGCTCTTCTTTGTTGGCTTTAACACTAGTTTAAATATATTTGGGTATTTCATGATATAAAATGATTGATGATATACAATGATTACAGTATTGCTTAAATAATAACATATAATAAGCTTAAAGCTTTAAGTAAGCTTATATAATTAATTGGCGTTAGGATTAGAAAAATAACGATAGAATTTGCCCACGCGTATTTCAGCCATCTCAGAAAAATAATAAAATTATTTTATTTTCATTATCCGTTATTATCTTAAGAAAATAAGTAGTAAATAAAATAGACAGTGTTTAAATTTTAAAATTTCTAGGAAAAAAAATCAAAGTTAGCATTTTGACTAAGCTGGCTGTTGTTGTAGGTACCTGATATATATCTTTTAAAATTAGCTTACATAACAAAATAAAATAGAATAGATAATGCTACAGAAATAACCCGTCGTGGCAAAATAATGAGGTAATCCAAGTATAACCTCTATGAAGGAAAACCCGTTTTCCACACAACATGACATTGCGTGTTTAGTTCTGATATCTCTAAGAAATGTTCCACGCTTGCGATTACAACTTTTACATGCAACACAATAGGTCTATTCGTACCCTTTTATTCAAAAAATTGAACAAGCATCAAGTTAAATTATGTTTTGTCCCTTTTTCACAAATACACGAGTCAAAATAACAGATTAAGACAAACGATTAAGGGCTAATCGAAGCTTGCAGCGCGTTTATGAATAACGCCATAATGTGTTTACTTTTTAGCTAGCATAGGATATTTTGACAATATATTTCTAAAATATGATTATTTCAGGATTGTTATAAAACACTGGTGTACTTATATCATGTTAATATGTGTGCAACATTATGCTTAAACTCACAGGGGATCAATAATCTATCTTTCACTCCCCTTTTCGCCCCGTTAAGTGAAATTTCATATAAAATTACATATACCTAAATCAACGGAATCGGTTGAACAGTTAAAACATGAAGAAGTAACAGACAGTCACACAGTTGAAGGACAAAATTACTTTCGCATTTATTATATACCTAGTTTGGATAACCATACGATTAATCAGAGAAAACGACATTATTGCTTGCGTTACTAAATAACAAACAAAAGAATGACGCACGCTAGTCGCTACCCTCCGCGAAACATTTTCAATACGCCAGTAGGTAGAGCATGCAAGAGTGAATACAAAGTTAGTTTATAAAAAATAAAAACACCAAAGTAAACTGAAACGAGCTGAAACGAAAACGGAGGACACTTCAATAGATGCACAGTAGCAGTCTGCGTACAGCATTAATTAAAAATAAAGATAAAAATTATGTAACTGAGCGTTTCTTTTATTTTTTGCCATTTCCATATATTGTGAACTTTTTTGCCACTTTTGTGTTATTTCTACTCAGAATCACGAGCTGTTTCGATCCTAATGGGATTAAAAAATGTCCCTTTTTCCTATTGTCTTACCATTTCCCCATATAAATTGTATGGCGGTAACAAAAAGGAAAGTTTGAAAAATAATGTATGGAAATTTTAGGACACTTTTTTTCTCCTATAAGGATGAAAAGGGCTCTCGATCCTGACTAGAAATAACACAAAAGTGGCAAGAAAGCTCACAATATATAAAAATGGCAAAAATAAAAGAAACGCTCAGCTGATGGCGATATTCAGAAAACGCGCTAATTCCTGGGATTTTTCCCGCTCCCTGTAGAGGATCCGAGCGGTGGTTGCCGACATAAAATTAATCAGTAATTTGAGCACTCTCTGCATATTCAGCCTTTGCTCTGAGTTTTTTTTTTAGTACAGCGAGCCGTTTTTACTGAAACAATATTGAAAACATGCTTTTGCGCTTTCAGCCACGTTGTAATGAGTTTTTAAACGTTCTGACTTATAGTTAAACTGTACATTAGTATTTGTTTAAGAATTAGGATAGAGAATATTTTTTTTATTCTAGAAATAACTGTGTAATAGGTGGAACACAAGGTGGTTGAATAAGACAACGGTTTGTTCTTATGTGCCGTGCGACCGACCGTACCGAATACCTACTTGAAAAATATATGTAAATCATTGCTTAGAAAATGACATTGTCAATTAAAACGCTTACAACGAAAATAAACAGTGATAGTTTGGCTGATGGCATTTGTTAAGACAAAGTGAGGTATGTCATGAGTCAAATTGAGTTATGGCATCGTTCCAATTGTGGCAGCATTGTTACCTATATTGTAACTTGAAACGTAGTTATTTTCAAAATTTTAATCAATTTAAAAAACAACTTGCACCTTCAGCCCATATTGTATGCCCGGGTCATTTCCACGCATTTCAGAGTAACCTTAAAATTGTATGTAGGTATATAGGTAATACTAGAATACTAAATAAACGTTAGTCAATGAAACTGTAAATGCTAAGTTATAAAAGGTTGTCTTAAAATAACACCTTCGTTTTCTTGTTAAAAGTGTTTTTGATAGGATTTCGGGGAGGTTCATTATCGTAAATCAATCAGCTTTAATTGGGGAATTTTATATTTATTTGTTTGCAGGATTTAAATAGGTACTGTAATTATGGAAATCAGCACATAGGTAAATAAAATCATGTAATGTTAATGGTATATACAATTATACAAAAAATAACTTCAATATATCTGAAATTAATTAAAAAACTACAAAGATAAATAAAATATTTTAATTTAAAAGACCCATCAAAGGTGCCCATCACACTTGCCCCGTTACCACGTTGGATAGCGATGGCCACAGCCTTTGCACCAGGTACGAACCCGCGCGAGCATCAGAGGTCTTCTCCTTGATTCTATGTCCCACCTCCCTTATAAAATCTATGCAAATACCTAGGTATTTTCACTATTCCCATCATGTCAAAACATCTACACTTACAGTACCTACTAATACATATAGGTACTTAGTCATTTTAAATGAAATGTAGTTCACATCGTTACATCAATATACCTGCGTTAAAAAATCAATATACCCAATAAAAACATGATAGGTTGAGCAAAAAGTAGGTATTATAAGTTAAATATATTTATTGCCAATAACACACGCAATGTCAAACTGTTAAATGGTAGAAGTGCCTATCGTTTCAAGTACCGTTATAAGCCGCAAAATTTAATATCAAAGCTCTCTGTCAATCAAAATATAATAAATGCCGTAAGCGTAAATTTAATTTTAATATATACAATATATAAAATATGAAATACAATTTAATAATTACTACCTCAAGTAGGCAATATTCTTTGATATCGTCTCAAAATATAATTTGTACTTGTCAGTGAAGTGTTAATATAATGGCGGCTCACATAACAAATAGGTACTCAACGAAAATTCGGCCAAGAAAAATCTAAACAAAAACATGTTCTTAGATAATGCTGACATCGCGTGCCCGAGAACGAATCGCGGCTGATGCCTAATGGAACAGGAATCATCACATTTACCGGGAAACCGCTTTTTACCTATCATCCAGAGAGAAATGATAATAATTTGCTACAGTAATGGGTTTCTGATTATCTGATTTGTGAGGAAACTTTGTATTATACATACCTTCTTAGCTACACAATTAAATTTCTTAAGACAATCTTAATTATTATGTTATGACAATTTTATTAGCCACATTTCCCCCCTCACAATAAATTATTTCATAAAAAAATAGTATAAGTACTAAGTTTTAGAGAATCTAAGTATATTTATAAGTTTATAAATTATCTGCTAGTTAATTCTTAGAGATCTATGTTTTTAACCTATTCCAAAAATTAATAAGCTTTTATATCGGCTTAATATTTTGATGAAAATTATTTTAAATGTTTTCCTCTCCGTCAATATTGAACCGAATTAGTTTTTATTTAAATTTCAAACTTTCATAATTATCGGTCTCATTTTAGACAAAATGTGATTCTATTGATGTTCTTAATATTAATTTTGTTACACCTTCTCTTAGACGCAAAGATAATAACAAACTTCCGCCTTTCGTAATGCTATCAATTCATTAACATATAATATATTTATATCCTCACGCAGCTAATGTCACGGCGTGTAGCTATTTGTGAAGATGCCTACATGAATGAAAGCGTAGCAGAACACTCAATTTCGCAGGCTTTTATTTTATGAATATTCATTACTTAATTTGCTTAAAGAAGCGCCATACATCATGGAAACGAATGCTTTGCGTGGAAATATGCGGACTCTGAGGAAGTTCAGTGCCTTAAAGAGAAATTAATATGAGCTGTAATTTTATGCATGTTGTGGTGTGCCGTACAGGACGCGATGAGTACGTTTATTTGATAAGGTTTTACAGTTTTTATCCTAGATTTTCATGTTTTAAATACCTACTTTATCACGTACTAACTCGTTAGGTACTTAAAAAAGTGATCGTTAAAAAATGTCTCAACATAAGTACGAGTAGATATTTAGTAAATTGCCGAAAAGCAGCATTAATTTGTTGGTACTTTTGAAAGGCAAACGATCTACCCTCTAGGTCATACTCTGAACTTAAATGTGATAGATGTACTAGGACATGTCAAAAATAAACATTCAATTAGCAAAGATGTGTAATAGAAGTTAACACTTTGCTCATTGAAATATGCGCGTAACGCTTCAATCTCTTACTTCGCTGTCTTATGTAACAGACGAATTACCTCCGTAAACGTTAATAGTGAAACTAAGTCTAGACTACTTAACTCAGATGTTGTCGCGTGCCGTAGGTACTTAGTACTAATAGCACGTAGTAAAGGGATCTATATGTACTAACTAAATAGTAAGACGTCAGACTAGAAATCTGGACACAAATATAGGTTAACGTTGGAACACGAAAGCTTAACTAGGCATTTTCAAGTTAGCGATCGAACGTTACGGCTCATTATAAGGCTTGTTAGGATGGCGAGTTTTATGCAAAAGCTCCATACTTTAAATATCCTTTGAAAAATAAATACTGGTGAAAGAGGAAGAAGTGCGGTTCTTTATGAATAAAGTCTCGTTCCAATATTAAAGCAGTTTTAAAACAACGATATCATTGCAACAATATTACCTTAGCGAGGTTGTAACTTGATTATATTAAAAAGCAAATGTTTCACTGTTTTAACTTTCTTTTACTTGCTTTTCAGGTATTGGTAATTAGATGTGACTGACGTCTGTATCACTTAATAATTTTATGTAGAAGGTAGGTACCTAGGTGTACTACTGCAGATAGGTGGAGACCTCTAACCTGTTAGTTAACATTTGATACCACGCAATTTAACCTGATTACGAGGCAATATTATGTATTGTACACTCGGTTAAACTGGTTATAACTACTTAATGAGAATTTTCATTAATATCAATAATGATGAAACATTTACAACTAAACTCAAAAATTCAAATATAAAACTTTAGATTTTATAAACAGCGAGAAAACTTTTTAATTATACAATAAAAATCTACTACATGCATGATTCCTAGAAAATATATTATGTTATCATATTTATAAGACTGTCACCATTTTTATAAATTTTAGTCCTATGGTGAATTAAATGGATAATTTTGTGGTGAGGTGGTAACAGCAATTATAAACGCATATTACTTAATTATTATTGTACGCACGTGACGTAGCAATGAGTAACTTTGAACTTTGCCTAGCTTTTTTCTAATCAAGAGCAATTCACAACAAAATCGGGCAGAGTGCATAACACCATCCAATGTGTGCGCTGAAGCATTGACCCTTGATTCGACATCGATAAGAATCGAAAATACTTTGTCGACTAGCATACCTCTGAAATTGGGTCGTATAAATAAATAATTTTACGATGTTACCGTCACAACTAACGGGCAGCCCTTAAAGTGTACAAGCTGCCGTAAAAAACGAAAATGGTGGCTGCAAGAATACAAATGTCTGTCAATCTAGGAGTCGTCCCCAGACATTTTAGTTTTGCCAGACTACGGCCAGGAAGGGATGTTATGTAGGTGATGAACTTTACTCTTTATGGTACAGAAGTTACTGAACACACAAAGACATAAATATGGCACAGTTGACAGAAGGAAGGGTAATATAATTATATTACTAGCGACCCGCCCCGGCTTCGCACGGGTTAACAAATTATACACCTAAACCTTCCTCAAGAATCACTCTATTGATAGGTGAAAACTGCATGAAAATCGGTTCAGTAGTTTTTTAGTTTATCGCGAACAAACACACAAACAGACAGACGCGGCGGGGGACTTTGTTTTATAAGGTGTAGTGATAGTGAAGCGCTATACATATATTATGTACGTTTACACATTATCCTGTGAGACATACTCACCTGTCGAGTTTTATTAACCAAAACTTAACACAAAATTTTCACCTCATCAATCATTGCTATTTGTTGAATTCTTTTTTTTATCTGACTAGAAAATACTTAACAGAAATCTTGTAACAATTTTATTCAGAATTAAATTGCCTATGTCATCTAACAGTAATTTGAAAATATATTTTATAATTAATTAGAGAGGGAGTAAAAATGACCATATACTCGTAAATGTAAACCAGCCTTATTTCGTAAGTAATACAGGTATTTTTTTATATGGAAGCATAAATATTATTCCTAATGTAATTTGCGGAAATGTTTAACTTACTACGTCATAAAAGAGGTCGTTCTCAATTTAACTGTTACTTATATAACTAGTCATCAAATAAGGGTCCTGTCAAGATAAATTCATGTCTGCAAACATAATTATAGTACCTAGAATTATTATACAACAGGTGTTGTACTTACAACACATAAAAGGTTAAAGAAACTATCCACCGCCAGGCCGTATTTATCCATATATATGTCGGAGCCTGACACCAGAAAGACGTATTGCAGCGTTATAGTTCATAGTTCATGTTTTAAAGGCTTGTTTTTATTTTCTTTTTGGAATTCACTCTTAACTTTGTTTTTGCTTTCGACCGACTGAAAGTACGCCCGATGGACTGGCACTACTGTTTTGCTTTCGATGGACTGAAGGCAAGCCCGATGGACTGAGCACTACTGTTTTGCTTTCGATGGACTGAAGGCAAGCCCGATGGACTGGGCACTACTGTTTTGCTTTCGATGGACTGAAGGCAAGCCCGATGGACTGGGCACTACTGTTTTGCTTTCGATGGACTGAAGGCAAGCCCGATGGACTGGGCACTACTGTTTTGCTTTCGATGGACTGAAGGCAAGCCCGATGGACTGGGCACTACTGTTTTGCTTTAGATGCTTCTGATGCGGTCACTAAACAATACCCAGTGCCGGAGCATGTAAGAGGTGCACGTGGTCTGCTTTTTATGTGCAGAATGCTCTTTGCGAGGAGTAGCACTTACGCGGCTGAGATGGTTACTTCTGACGAGGGTCTGGCATCTGCTGAAGGAATGGCAATGCATCGAAGGACTGGTACGTTAGAGTAAAATTGGCATTATCCAATCAGAATGTTATTTGTTTTAAGATGTCTTACAAAAATTTAGATCACATATGACCAAAGATTTTTTTTTAATGCCATATAATTTCCCCGTAAATTGATATTGATGACAATGGTAGTGATACTGTCGAGCAATGAATTAGAGCTGTTGTGATTTATTTTGTGTTTTTGATGTTTGAGATTGTTCTGTTTTCACATAAATTTGAGAGTATCCGCCAGATGGAGGCGATGATTATTGGAGTGTATCCGCTAGATAGCGGCGATGATTACTGATTATTTCTATTTAGTCGTTGCTCGATGGATTATTTTTGACTAGAGAATTGAGGATTGTTAAAGTAATTTTGAACAATTATTTTTTCTGGTTAGATTGATAACAAAGTTTGATTTTAATTGTAATTTGAGTGAGAACGAAATTGTTGGTCAGGAATGACCGAGCGATGAGATACTGTGCTGAGTATTTTGTTACAGAATCAAATGCATACACCCACACACGAGGACGTGTGTAGCGCAGGACGGCCGTATCGGAGCCTGACACCAGAAAGACGTATTGCAGCGTTATAGTTCATTATTTTAGACGCCTGTATAAAATCGATTAGCAATGTTGAGCTACGTATTATTTGGTTGTAACAAAATAAATAAAGTTGTGTAGAGAGTAACGCCGTCTATTGGAGCATTGTTGAAATAAAGTTGCGTAGAGAGTAACGCCATCTATTGGCGTGTTGTTGAACTAAGATGACAGGTAGAAGGCTTTGGAACGTCGAGAGGTTTCTCTCGAGTGAGCGTAGGCACGAGTTGGCATTTCTGTCGGTATGTTGGTAGACTGGTCGAGCAGGTTTGCCAACTTGACTTGAGGCGGGAGCAGGGTGGCTCCGCCGCTGGTAGTTCTTCTTGATCGGACCGCGCTAGAGATCGGACGTACTCGTTAGCCAACCTCGTGCCTAACTCGCTACGTTCCTGAAGGTTTATACCTGAAGGATTATTCTCATAGCTTATAGAATCCCGCGTTCTTTAACCATTTAGCTAAGTGTTTTATTTCAAGTGTTATTTTGATTTCTTATGTTTCATTAGAAGCTTACTTTTGTGAAATAAAGAAATGCTGTGTTATGTGTTGTTTTAACTTGTTTTGAAAAGATTTGTCCCTCTGAGCTTGTTGCCGGTCCCATATAGGGCTAAATCTTCTCAGGTCAGATATGTAGGGTTGGAGCCGGCCTAGTTTGAATTGAATAAAGATTTAAACGGTTTCATATGATCTTTTTATTTTCAATTTTTAATCAGATAACCTCCTAAAAGCGATTAGTTCTTTTTTAAATTTAATACTAAAATATGGCACTAGTATGGTTAACGAGTCCGAATGTTTATTTCATGCACTGGTAGCAATGGTAGCATACTGGTTTAGCTGTGAAGTAATACATCTACTTACTACCCCCACGCGCCCACCGCCTTTAAGACCATCGGTCTTCGACATATATATATACCATATAATAATAATAAATACAAATTATTTACAAAAAAAATCATAACTATTTTATCTCCATCGTACAATTCGTACATGAGCTTGAGAGCTCAAGTCATAACAAAATCCCCCAAAAACCCTCAGCAATAAAATACCTCAATAATGCCATGTACAATAGCAAAATATTGTTTAGGTTAAACATAGACAGACTATAAATAATGTTCTGAAATGATATTAGCAGCTATTCGCAATAACCGCACTATACGCAACGAATTGTTTCGTCCTTTATTTATTTTTCCTTGGCAAAACAATTGTATTTATGTTTCATAACATACGTGTAGCAAAGCAGAAAATCACGGCGGCCATACCCTTGGGGGCACTCAGTTCTAGCGTAGTGTGAACTCGAGCTTTTCCTATTGTAACACTTCACTTGAATGACTCGGTCAGTTGTTTGTGATTGTAACATACATTTTTAGACGACTACCTAATGTAAATGTCCCGGTGAATGACACTATTACAAGGATATTAAGACATTTACTTAAAAATCTACATAACTATCAAACATATAACTGGTGTATGCAGATTGATGAACCAGGCCTTCCTTAATATCAGGAAAACAATACATAGTAATAACATTTATTAAAATCCAACTCGGTTGGGCAGCGTTCGGGAAACTACGTAATGTCTTTTCGTCCGACATACCTCAGTGCCTCAAGACGAAAGTCTTTAATCAATGTGTGTTACCAGTGATAACTTACGGCTCCGAAACGTGGTCTTTCACTATCAGCCTCATCTCAAAACTCAAAGTCGCTCAACGAGCTATGGAGAGGGCTATGCTCGGAGTTTCTCTGCGTGATCGAATCAGAATGAGGAGATCCGTAGACGAACTAAAGTCACCGACATAGCCCACCGGATTAGCAAGCTGATGTGGCAATGGGCAGGCCACATTGCACGCAGAGAAGATGGCTGATGGGGTCGAAAAGTGCTCGAGTGGAGACCACGGACTAGCAAGCGCAGCGTAGGATGTCCACCCACAAGATGGACAGACGACCTTGTTAAGGCCGCCGGAGGACGCTGGATGCGGGTCGCTTCCAACCAACCGGTACGAATGGAGGTCCAATGGGGAGGCCTATGTTCAGCAGTGGACGTCTTATGGCTGAGATGATGATGATGATGATGAACATTTATTAATTATTTCAGTTTTCCTCGACATCTTAAATTGTACCAGTGGATAACAGGCGAAATTTCGAATCTCCTGCCTACTTACCTACATACTTATATGTATCTAAAACATAAGTACAAAATGTATATGTAGATTCAATATGACATTATCTCTTTTAATGTTTATTGTTATACATTCTCAAACATAATAATTTATGTGATTTAAGTATATAAGTAGATATTACTGGGACGTTGCTTATTCAAAAGAATACGGCCAAAGAGAATAGAGTGTACGAGTATAGAGGCAAATTGTCAAAGTAAATTATGTAGCCACTGTAAATTTACTGCCATCTTTTGACAGGAGATTAAAACTGTTAGAACGCCATTTGACTTTGATCACTGATATGTGTTTATTTGTTAAATATTGAAATTAACGCCATCTACTCGACTGTAGGCCAAAGGTTATGGCGCCATCGCTCGAAAAGATTGCACCATACCTTTGGCCTACTCTAGCTAGCTACATAATTTACCATGACAGTAACTCTCTATTTCAAATTCTCTTTGATACGGTCAAGGACAAATAGATCACGTTACTATCTTCTATGATTCCTATTTTGTGAAACAAACAAGAAATTGACACCGACTAAATGTAGTCCCTTTCCTTTTATCGTAGTAGTTACGATCAAGTATCGATGCTTGTTTCTATTTAGCGGTACTAAAAACAGTTATTATCGCAACCTCATATTTCCGCCTGATAAACTATCAATAAAGATCGGTATCGCTACAGCTAAGGGCTTTCAAATAAGCGCTGTAACTTACTATTTATATTACACATAAAAAATTACGGGTTGATTGCTTCATATTTGCATGAAAATTCGGGCTTCGTAAAGCATATTCCGACGGTAAATAGCCGACATAAAACACAAACATACTTGCACGACTTTTGCCCAATTAGTTGACTATTTTAGAACCGCTTTATGAGTCCTAAAAAGTTGCACTCTTCCATCTAATAAACTTTTTAAACGTGCAATATCTAATATAAACATATCATTCAAGTTTAATTTAAGTAGATTTACAATAGATTACACAGTGCGTAAGCATGTCTGAATTTGAATTTATACGAAAAGTACAAGAATAACTTATAGATTAGATGCTTATTGCTAATACAAGCAACTTCAAAATTGTACTTGTAAAACTTTAAAGACGAAACGGCGATAATATTTAATTAAAATTGTAAATAGCTACATGTGCCAGTTTTGAATGAATGATTCACGGTTAGTTCCATTAGACTTACATCGACCGGGATATGAACCGTGATTATCTTTTGTATTGTTTTCGAGATCCCGATATTCCCCTCCATATTATCCCGGTCGATATGTTAGCTACATGTGTACAAAATATTTTTTAGGATAGTTTAAAAAATACCTTATAAAACTATACCTATAGTAAAAGGTAGATATATTTATAAGTTAGTTAGAACATACCTACCTACCTTCATAATATATAAACGTACAAAAAATTACAGAAAAATAATAAAATGATTAAGAGATTACCAAAAACTGAAACTTCAAAACCATTAAAAGCAAAAAAGGCATCTCTAGAAAATACCAAGCTGGTTCAACAGATTGACTCAATGTTTGCCAACGATCGAAGATTCAAGTGTTACGATCTGATATCGATGTTAATAAGTCAATAAAACGTCGCCGGACTGGAAGCAATTTCTTTTTACGAGTCCCGGGACGGTGACTGGCTACAATTCAGCTTTTTACTTTTACTATACACTTCCCCTCAATGAGTAGAGACGCATCAAACACCTTACCAACTGAGAAGAGCATGTTGATTTTTTTTATGCACCGGGTTTTAAGCCGTAGTGTAAGAACGCTTGCGACTCCATATGTGTCCGGGAACGTAACACATATGGAGTCGCTGACAGTGTATTTTTAAAGATATAAGATTTTTCTGTTTCGTCAGACATGGTGATACCGTCAACACAGTTAGTCCTCAGAAGCTATATGTAGGTACTTAATGCATAGTTATTATAGCTGCGGTTTTCGCAATGGTTCACTCGCTGCTAACGTACGGCACCAAGCTATGGGGCCGAGCCTCGGACTGACAGCGAGTGTTCTCGATGCAAAAGAGAGCAATTCGTGCAATGGCTGGCGTGTCTGCGGACGCCTCAGCACGCGAGCTGTTTCAGGAATTCCATATCCTACTCCTGCCTTGCCTATATTCTGTACCAAGTGGCCGTGTTCACTTTGATTAATTCAAGCGCAAGGGTACGAATCCCAAATACAGCTAACGTATATAAGCATGAGGATAGGCTAAGTACAATCTCGCTCAAACATGCCAAAACGGAAGGATCCGTATACTGGGACCTTGCGTGTGTGTGGTTGCCAGGCACAGTGAAAAATGCAGCATGCGTCCAAAGCTTTAAATATAAACTGAAGTCATAGCTCACAGAGAATATTTTTTATAATTATCAGGACTTTTTCAATCTACCTCTCGAGATATAATAATTAATAATATTATGTAATTCAATATACCTAATGTAAAATATTTCCCATTATGTATTGACTTTTATAGAACTGAATGTTATGAATAGTAAAATTCGTGTAATTTCATGTCATTTCATTTCTTTTAATGCCCGCAAATGGAGCAATCTCCTGCAGATTCGAGCGAAACATGACATTCTGTTACGTCCTACTTCAAACATTTTTTTTAATTAAATTGTTTTCAAATTTAGTTACTGTTTCTTAGTTTAAGGGTACGACTATATTTACCGACTATTCTGAAATGGTATGGTCCGGCTCCGCTAAGTTTGCACGGGCTTATTGACGTAGCAATTGACGTGAAAAATTAGCGTGGTTAGACTTTTGTGGGATGCTAGGTATCAAAATATTTAAATAATAACGTCGTCCACAAACTATAGGTATGATACGATTTGATTTGACTGCCTATTACACAAAAAAAAAGTTCACATAACTGTATAAAAAAAGCTTGTAAAAAGTCTTTACTTCTTATTACACATAAATTAGAATCTGTGAATAGGTTGGTTTGTAACAACAAAATCGGTTTTAGGATACCGTAAAACGGGGTCAACAGAAATCGCGGGGTGAATAGATAAATTTTGAACTTTTTCTGTCAAGTTGTTATATTTAAAAATGTACATTTCTAAAATTAGAGTTTTTGGAATGCGCATATAGTAGACTATTTATTCTCTACATTGATACCAAAAGAACTTAATCAAACTGCCTAAAAGTTAGATTTTTTTGACTCTAAAATAAGGTCTCGCCGAGGTAAGAAATGAAGCCTGTCTGAACTTTGTTCTAGCGGTAAATGTTTTGACATTAACTAAGTAAAAGTTAGCTAACCTGGTAATATGGTATCTGTAGTACCTAAATAATAAATAATATCACTATTATTCTCTATAAAGAAGCATATTTTTTTGCAAAAACCTAATAACAAGCAATTTTACGTGATAAAGGGGTCAGTGGACACGCATATGGGGTGAACAGTTACACCATAGGGGGTGATTAGATACAACAAAAGGGGTGTAAAGATACGCCTTGGGGGTTAAAAGACACGAAAAGATAATTTTGTGTGAAATAGCTGTTTAACAGATATATATACCATTTACCAATAGAGTATCAACATAATAATTACCAAATTCGATGCCTATGACAACTAAATCTTAATATTTCTATTCACCCCTTTCTTGTGTCTATCGACCCCATTTTAAGGATATGGAGAAAACAGGTAGTTTTCTTTGATTTTCTCTGAATTGGGTTGGTAAAAATTTATTTCACAAATGCAAAATTGAAGAACTAACCAAGACTCAAAAAATGAATTTTTTACTTTTATCATTTGGATTATTGGAGAAAATCGTCCTTGAAGTTGAAAATCGTGTCTTTTCACTCCGTTTTACGGTATTGATCAAAATTTATTTCTTTATTACTTAGGTATATAATAGATAGTGTAGCGAAACGCTACTGGCCGTTTGTAAAAAAATGAAATGCATATTTGCGATTATTACGAATTCAAATTTTGATGGAATGTTTATTTTATTTTATTTTATTATTAAGGTTCACCAACAGTGGCAACAACAACTTATGCACTAACACACTTGCGTACTATTCAATTGTGATTGCGCCACCAATTACAGGCGAACACAGCATGCATATTACTCTAAACATTTTAATAAGGTAAGAAGAATTACAATGATGCCTAATAAGTCTAATAACTAGATAAAAACTAAACAATCTACAAAGTGGAATGTCAAGAAGCACTTCAATCGGGAATCGAAGTAAGCTTCTTTTTAAAACTATTTAAGCTGTCATAGTATATATCCAGCTGGGCATTGTGCTTGCTAATTGTATTATACAAGCGCGACATGCGGGGCACCGGTGAGTGGGAACCAAGTTTAGTGCGAAAGAAACGCATACTAAATAGAGGGCAGGGGTAGCGTGGAGTGCGGGTTGGTACTTTAAGCGCGAGCATACTCAGTAGGCTGGGACAGTCTACTTGGCTGTTGATTATTTTGTATAGGAACGTCATGTCCAGCATTTCTCTCCTACATTCTAGTGATTTCATATGGAAGCGCCTAAGTCTTTCTTTATACAACGTTAGTTTCGGTATTCTATTTCGGTAAGCCAGGTGTTTGGTAAATCGTTTCTGCACGCGTTCAATTCTGTTGACATGGATTTTGTACGTAGGCGTCCAGATAATACTACCATATTCAAGCTTACTTCTGACGAATGAGTTAAATAGCTTTATCAGAGTCGAGTTTTTCTTAAATTATTTCCCAGCTCTGAGTACAAAGCCCAGCGCCCTGAATGCAGCGTCAATCATGGTGTTTATATGTTTATGAAATCGCAGTTTGCTGTCCAGTGTAACGCCGAGATCCCTGATCTCAGTCACTTCTTGCACATGTTGGTTCATAATTTTGTATTTTGTTTGCAACTCGTTCCGCTTCCTATGGAATTTAATATGGAAACATTTCGTGCGATTTAAATGCATTCTATTGATAGCACACCACTCCACTAAGGACGCTACATCGCCCTGCAATTTTTCAGCATCAGCGGGGTCTCTAATGATTCTCGTGAGTTTTAAATCGTCGGCAAACAAGTACACATTAGAAAATTTAAATATGGATGTTACATCATTGATGAAAATGTTGAAGAACAGAGGGCCCAAGTTCGATCCTTGAGGTACTCCAGAAAACGCTACGAACTCACGAGATGTTCGAGAAAGAAACGATTGAATTTGTTTTTGGCAGATGGTTTGTGGATTTGATGTCAAAAAGTCGTTGATGATCCGGGCTGTTTTTTTAAACTAGATTTGCAACGTTTAACGTTTAACCAGTTTGATAATTAATACGAAGTGCCGAAAGTGCGCGTTAATCGACGAGAGGAAAGGCTCCTCGTAGACAGCTGGCCACCTAAGCCGTGCGTAGGGTTTCTGCTCGAGAATTCTCGAGGCGAGAAATCTCGAGAAATGTGTCCTTCGTCGAGACGGGAAAAAAAATCTCAATGCCTCGAGAACTCGAGAAATAAATCTCTTGTGATAAGTAACAAGAAACACGCGTATAAACTTATAAAGACGTGATGTGTCAATATTAGTGTATTTCTTTAAGCAGTTAAATAAATGTAAAAAAAATAGAAACTGTTACTTACTTATAAAAGCAAAATAATATAAATGATCGTATATGATTTATAAATAATTGTTACGTATTTGCCGTGAATTATTTTTCAAAGGTGTTTTTCATTAAAAATACACGTCAAGATTTTCTTTGTAACGCTAAAAAAACGAATTATATGACCATGTAATAACTAAATTACTATTGATAAATCATATCATCCCGATATATGTATAAGGATTATTCTTATTAGCAAAATAGCACAATATTAGCAGCTTTATTGTTACGTTGAGTACCTAAGTACCCATTCATATTATGTACTTACTTAGAAAAACTTGAATACTCTTGCCTTATAAAATACAATATTGTGGTTTATTTAAATTTTGTTAAATACCCAAAGAAATACACTATAGCATATCACAAAACCGGCGCCCACGCCTGCACCTATAGTTTTTTTTTTGTTGTTGAATTTTGATTATTAAGGGCAATTTTTGGTAGCTAAAAATTTGACATTTGTTTGTTTATTGATCTGACCTACGACTCCTATGAGTCTGATTTGGAGTAAAGCAAAAAGTTGGACATAACAAAGTGTTTCTTGAAACTTTCAAAATTTCTCGAGGTACTCGAGAAACTCGAGAAATCCTGGTCGAGAATTCCCGTGCCTCGAGAAATAAAAAAGGTCGAGAAACCAGAAACCCTAGCCGTGCGTGAGTCGGCGTCCGGAGAGGAGTGGCTCCTCGTAAACTGCTGGCCACCAAAGCCGTGCGTAGGTCGGCGCTAAGCACTGGTGGAGTGAAGAAATCTCATCGTTATCGTCCGGTCTACTGCCATACGCGCTCGCCAGGAAGCGAGTGGCTTACCTCGTCGGCCTGCTTGAAGACACCATCTTGTGCGCTATCTGTGCAGTACAAGTAAATTTCCTACCGGCTGCCGGCACCCTTGCGTGTGCCTCCACGTTTGTCCCATTTACCTTTTTTCCCCCTGTACTTCAAGACCGAAACATTTGAAAATTTTAGCGTTAGTTTTCCAATTCAAATTTTTATAACCACCTAATTATTTGTTTTGTATTTTTGTGCCATATTTTTGTTTCGCCCTTCCTTCTTCCTCGCGTTATCCCGGCATTTTTGCCACGGCTCATGGGAGCCTGGGGTCCGCTTGACAACTAATCCCATGATTTGACGTAGGCACTAGTTTTTACGAAAGCGACTGCCATCTGACCTTCCAACCCAGAGGGTAAACTAGGCCTTATTTGGGATTAGTCCGGTTTCCTCACGATGTTTTCCTTCACCGAAAAGCGACTGGTAAATATCAAATGATATTTCGTACATAAGTTCCGAAAAACTCATTGGTACGAGCCGGGGTTTGAACCCGCGACCTCCAGATTGCAAGTCGCACGCTCTTACCGCTAGGCCACCAGCGCTTCAGCCATATTTTTGTTTCGCCATTTGTTAATATCTGTGATCCGCATACCTCTTCTTCTTCTTCTTACAAATCCTCAAAATTCAAAAAAGCCTCGTTTGACGGGCGGTATAAACAAGCGGTTCAAAATTTAGGTATCATTCGCCAACTTGTCAACCATCATCGTCCATAATATTCGCCACATTAATACATTTTTTTTCCTTTCCAGCTAAATTCTCAGCCGTATTCCTTTTTTTACCTTTCATGTTTACCACCTATGCGGAACGCAGACAATTAGTTTAAAACGATCAAAATAGTGTTTTTGGTGAATTTTGTAAATAAAATTTTTTTATACAGGGTGTTACCGGAAATTGATTTTTTAAATAAAAAGTTTTCACATTATACGTGTTCAGTGAATTATATTTGTTTTACTGCAAATTGGCGCCCGAAGTAAGGTAAAGAACTCTGTTTTTTTTTTATTATTTGAAATTATTTATTTTTTTGTGATATTTGTGGGACGGTGACCGTAGACCGGTCGCGGTTCATATAACCTTAGTTCAAATTTTTTTGTTTAAGCCCGCTGTCTCTCTACGCTGCATAGTGACATTTACTATTGTGTCCAACTGTACGTCTTCGTAATTACGACTCTCATTGCTCTGGATTTCTTCGTGTTCAAGCTTTGATATACAGGATGATGTGATTTATTTACGTCACTACAATTTGTTCTGCGACATTTATTTAAAAAAAAAACACAATGTTTTCTGTTGACCTTGTATGCCTTTTACTCACTTTCCCATAACATATCCCGAGTACTTTATTTAGTAGTTTGAATCCTGTGGTTAGAGCCCGTAAACGTTAGGGAACTCACAGGTAAGTCAGACGTAGAATTTATTATTTGTTGATCTTGAACTTTGAACCTTTGAACGTTGCGGTTAGAGTTTTGAATTTCATTTCGAAACTGATTTTATTCTCGAATCTGAATTCGAATTTAGGATTTAGGGTTCGACTTTTATTTTCTTTCTTTGACTTTGGACTTTGGCTTTGACTTTTAACGTAGTTGAAACTTGTACTTTGGATTTTAGTTTTAAGGTCGATTTATTGTAATTTTTGTTTGAACTTTGTCAGTTGGTCTAGAACCCAAGACAACATTTGACTTTCCACTATGTCACATCTAAGTAATGAGGGGTCGATTGGTGAGACGCCTCGTCCGCACTCTTCTTTAAACGTGCACCATCCCAGGATCTTAGATCCAATGGCCAGTGATGAGGAGCAGTTTTTTGATTCTGAACCCCGATGCCAGGCAAAGCATACGTCCGAACCCGCTCTGCCTTTTCCCTTTAAAGATTATTCACTTACGAAATTGAACTTGATTTTTTCCGGAGACACCTGTGTTCGCGAATTTTTCTGTCGAATTGAGGAAGAAGGTACGGCGCGTAACGTCAATCCGTCATACGTTGTCAGACGTTTTCACGAGTTGTTGTCAGGTACCGCTTTGAAATATTTTAGGGCAGTCAGATATCCGGGCCTTACTTATGCGGAATTGAAGTCTGAATTCATCAAAACTTTCGACGTAGCCGATTTTGATTTCAAGGTCGAGAGCCAACTTCGCGCTTTGTCACAAAAGGCCAACCAGTCGGTGGTTGATTTTGTTATACAGGCACGCGACCTGAACAGAAATCTTCGCACACCGGTTTCCGAAGACAACTTATTTAACATCATTAAGTCGCGAAAAATTTTTAAAGCCTTCCAAGGTCCACGTCCAGCACGTTTAGCTATTGCACCGATTAGTGCTCAAGTTGTAGAGCAACCCGGTTCTATTGTGTGTATGAAGTGTGATGCAACTGGTCACAACTACCGTAATTGTCCTTACGTTTCAGGGGCAGTGTGCTTCAAGTGTAAGCGGGTTGGAGCAATTACCCGTGATTGTCCTAGTTGTAATCCTAGTCCGTCAAAAAACTAATTCGTGGCGCACTGAGAGGTCCATCTGTGTCGCCCGTTTGTATTAATGATTCCCCGGATAATAGACTTTTTATTGATGTTATAATCACTGGCTCTCCGGTAAATGCTCTTTTGGATTCGGTAAATGCTCTATTGGTGCTCAGGTTTCACTAATCGATATTTCTCTCCTGTCGAAGCTCGGTATAGCTTTTCGCGAGGATATTCGGCCTTATGTTGTCTCCGCCGACAATTCACCTATTGAAATCTTAGGCGGTTTGGACATCCCTATATTCTTCAGTGGCATTCGCGTTCTGCACCCCTGTCTAGTGAGCAGTAATCTTCCTACTGCATTTATTTTAGGAATTGAGTTTTGGAATTCTTTTGGTCTTATTGACATTTTAAAGAAGGCATTTCGTGAGGGTTTGTCTAGTAAGCTTTATGTCCATTCGCAGCATCTTCCTACTGCAGTCCCACAAGTCGTAGGTGAGGTTCGCTATGTCCACTCACGTGTGGTGCTTACACCTGATGAGGAATCAAAGCTTCAATCTGTTATTAACGAGTTTGAGGGAATTTCTTCTGATAAAGCTGGTTTAGGTTGTACGTCGTGGCTTTCGCATAAGATTGAGACTGTCGGTCCACCCATTCGCCAACGCTACTATCCCCTGTCTCCAGTCAAGCTTAAGGTTCTCAATGAAGAGATTGATAACATGTTAGAGTTAGGGGTTATTCGTCCATCGCGATCACCTTGGGCTTCCCCAGTGGTGATGGTTACCAAGAAGGATGGTAGTGTCAGGTTTTGCGTGGACAGTAGGAAGTTGAACAGCGTTACCATCAGGGATTCATATCCTCTCCCGCGCGTTCAAGACATCCTTGACAACCTACGAAGTGCCAAATATCTAACTTCGCTTGATCTTAGGAGTGCCTTTTGGCAGATCCCTTTAGCTGATAAGGCCAGTTGTGAGAAAACCGTCTTTATCGTACCGCAAAGGGGTCTTTTTGAGTTCGTTCGCCTTCCGTTCGGTTTAACCAATGCTGCATCCGAGATGCAGAGGCTCACTGACATGATTGTCAATTTCGAATATACCCCTGAGTCTGACGATATTGTCTTTGGTTATGCAGATGATTTGATTTTGGTGTCCCGTGATTTTGATAGTCATATGCGGCTTATTCGTAAGATTCGTGATAGGTTGAAGGAGGCTGGTCTTACGGTTAATTTAAAAAAGTGCGAGTTTTGTAAATCTGAATTGAAGTATCTCGGCTACATTGTCAGCGTGGTCTTCAAACTGATCCGAAGAAGTTAGAAGCTATTAGGGATTACCCTACCCCGTCTTCCGCCAAGTCTCTGCGTGCTTTCATTGGTATATGTAATACGAACATACCGCCGTTTCGTTGATGGTTTTTCTTCGATTATTGCTCCTCTCACGGCGCTTATCGGAAAGAGGAAGGGACGTGATCCCATCGATTGGAACGATAGTGCTGATGAAGCTTTTTCTAAATTGAAGGAGGCTTTGATTAACTCTCCGTTGATGTCCTGTCCAGATTTTTCGAAATCCTTTATCCTCCAATGTGACGCTAGCCAGGTTGGCCTAGGGTCTGTCTTGGCTCAGGAGATTGATGGTGTTGAACATCCAATTGCTTATTAGTCCCGTTTATTTACTAAGGCTGAACGCGGATATGGGACAACCGAGCAAGAGCTTCTCGCTGTTATTGATTCCATCAAGCATTTCCGTGGGTATCTTGATGGAATAAAATTTAAGATCGTTACTGATCACATTGCTCTTAAATGGCTGATCACTCTTGATAACCCTACTGGACGTTTGGCTCGTTGGGCGACTTTGTTTCCCAATACAAGTTTGAAATTGAGCATAAGAAGGGTGTTCTTAATGTTGTTCCTGACGCCTTGTCCCGCGCTCAAGTTGGGCTTATCTCTTTCGCGCGTGGTGTGGATCCTTCTGGTGATCCTTGGTACGAACGTATCTACTAGGGGGTTTTGGATAATCCTCAGATGTTTACTGCGTTTGCCCTTCGGGATGGTGTCTTAATGCGCAGGGTATCTATTGAAAACCCTTTAGCACTAATCCTTGGCGTATAGTTCTTCCTGCTTCCAAGACTAGAGAGGCGGTTGCTGAAATTCATAATGGGTTTCCTAATGTTCATCCTGGTGTTATGAAGACGTATTTAAAAGCCCGTGATGTATATTATTAGCCAAACATGTATAGTCTGTGCGGAAAGAGAAGAGTCGTGGGATTTGAGGGCGCGCCAGTGCTATTTTATGGTTTTTGCTATGCTGACAACACTGGTCACGTGATTATAGTACGACACTAAAGGTCATGATACTTGAATCCCTTTTGTTCCGGTTTTTTACCACGGCTTACTAAACGGAGCCTGGTGGTGCTGTCGGCTCGTCAACTCAATCCTCTGATTTAGCGCAGGCACTAGTTTTCTTTTTAAAACACACTCTTGTTTTTATGTCTCAGATACTAAAAAGTGACAGTGCGATTGACAAAACTGCTAAAAGTAGTTAAGAATCTGCTCAATACAACTGTAATTTTAGTACTAAACAAGATAGAGTCTCATTTATGTACTCCCTAATCTGTGCACTGTGCAGTCCAACAGTTATTTTAATATAAAACCGGGTAGATCGGCTAGAAATTGGGCAATAGAACTGTAATTTTACTATCTGGGATATATTTCACCCATTGTAAACTTGACTTGTAATGTATGTGTACATTATTAATAATAAATATGAATATGAACAAAAATAGTGCATAAGTAGGTAGGCCTTATTGGGATATGTCCGGTTCTCTCATCACACGATATTTTACTTCGCCGAAAAGTCAGTGCTAAATGAAATATAATTTCGTAACTAACAGAACTAAACGAACTTACAAATAAAGAAATATTTTATTAGAAATAGTTTTATTCTTTGTAATCGAAGTCTGAATTAAAATATACAATGTCACTTATGTTTGAGCTAGCTTCAGAACAACCAGGGACACTCATAGAACTATCTTCATCTGAACTGGATGTGCTTGAATCCGGCACGTAGATTACGAATTGTTGCATATCACCTACTTAGCGGTCTTTTATTAGAGATACCGTAGGTACTTTTACACAATCCTGAAATTTTTTTACATATAAATATGCATAAAATGGGAAGTATCAAGACTATTTGTCAGTTATATTAAAGATCATGAATGACCTGCATATTTATGAAAATTAATATATTTTGAATTAATATACTTACCGATTATGTACCGGAGACAAGTTACTTAGGGGGCTTATTAAATAGGTAATTATTTTATATTAAATACAACATCAATACCCGTGAATAGCGGAAACAGGTTCCGCGACTTCTTGTAAGTCGATAGTCGGCTTTTAGCCGTTTTCTTCCCGCTGACAAAACCGAACAATGTTAAATATAATTTTCCTTGTGGTTTTATGTACGGTTTCATCGTGTTTTGAAAATATTTTATGCATGAAACTTGCGGTTTTTATTCATAAAAATATACAATGACAGAAGTTTGTTTACTTTTTACAAGACAGGTGTCAAAGGTTTGATTGCCATATAAAATTTAAAATGTTAGTTCCCGTTTCTGCCACGACTCTTCTCTTTCCGCACAGACTCTACCGTGATATTACCAGGTTTCTTACCGAATGTCAGGTCTACAAATCTTTTAAAATTGCAAATTCACAACCTCGTGGCCTTCGCTTGTTCCCTCGTCCTGTTGCTGCTCCAATGGATCTTCTTTCCATTGACCTAATTGGACCATTACCTGTCAGTCGTAGTGGTTTTCGTTATATTTTGACGATGTTTGACGTGTTTACAAAATTTATTTGGTTAGCTCCGTTAAAGTTGGTGAATGCGAGATCAATATCGATTAGCTTTAGAATCGGAGGTTATTTTGCGGTACGGTATTCCTACTTACATTCTCTGTGATAACGCTACAGTTTTTCATAGTCGTCAATTTTTAGATTTCCTGACGAGCTATAATATTCCGGGTCCGTGTTATACCCCATATTATTCGCCACAAGCGAATGTTGTGGAGAGATATAACCAGGTCGTGATTACTACTTTGAGCATTTTAGTTGAAAATGACCAACTGCGTCATCTCATTTACATCGGGTCGCTCTTTATTTGAATTCTTGTATAAATTTGGCTACTGCTTACACACCGAATTTTTTGATGTACGGCCGCGAGTTGTCAATGATTCGTGAGCGTGTTGAGAATTAGGTTGTGGACCAAGATGTGGGACTCAGCCGGATGGAACGCGCTTCGAATCTACAGACGCTTCGTGAGGTATACGATAAAGTTTCTGATTCGATGGCTTTGGCCTTTCATCGCAACGCCGCCAAGTTCAACACGAACCGTTCTTCGCCCAGAATCGTTGTTGACCAAATCGTTTGGCGCAGGAATTTCCAGCGTGGCTCCGCTGATCCTTTTTGGGGCGGTAAATTCGCCCCACGTTTCGTTCGGTGCCGAATGGTTAGAAGAGTGTCCCCACAGGTATAGGTTTTAGCTGATACCGATTCCGAGCACATCGGTACCTATCATATTAAAGATATTTTGAAATACCTAGTTTCTTCTTTTGGCCCGTTTTCGTTTGAGCGTTTCCTTGCTCCTTTTTCTGGATTTGACGTGTACTACCGTTGGTGCTTAGGCCCCGGTTATCTTTCCCGGCTTATGTCAGCCTGGTTGTGTAATTTGATGATTCGGTGTAGTGTGAGGGATCAAGGTCTGTAGCCAGGTGCAGTTCCTATCCTATCCCGGCCGTCACGTCTTGGACCGCGTTACGCGTCGGTTGGCCGGTGTCATCTTGTTATTCTTTTAGGTTAGTCTTTTGAGGTAATATTTGGTTGGGGTTGGTTTTATTGGAATTCGTTTAGGGTCCTCTTGTTATATTTTTGGGCTTAGCATTAAGTTTTTTTTGTTTTTGGGTTAGTCTTCTTGTTTTGTTGTTTGTTTGTTTGTTTGATTGGTAGGGAGATGCTGTAGCGAAACGCTATTGGCCGTTTGTAAAAAAATAAAATGCATATTTGCGATTATTTCGAATTCAAATTTTGATGGAATGCTCGAGAAAGAAACGATTGAATTTGTTTTTTGGCAGATGGTTTGTGGATTTGGTGTCAAAAAGTCGTTGGTGACCCGGGCTGTTTTTTTTAAACTAGATTTGCAATGTTTAACGTTTAACCAGTTTGATAATTAATACGAAGTGCCGAAAGTGCGCGTTAATCGACGAGAGGAAAGGCTCCTCGTAGACAGCTCGCCACCTAAGCCGTGCGTGAGTCGGCGTCCGGAGAGGAGTGGCTCCTCGTAAACTGCTGGCCACCAAAGCCGTGCGTAGGTCGGCGCTAAGCACTGGTGGAGTGAAGAAACCTCATCGTTATCGTCCGGTCTGCTGCCATACGGGCTCGCCAAGAAGCGAGTGGCTTACCTCGTCGGCCTGCTTGAAGACACCATCTTGCGCGCTATCTGTGCTGTACAAGTAAATTTCCTACCGGCTGCCGGCACCCTTGCGTGTGCCTCCACGTTTGTCCCATTTACCTTTTTTCCCCCTGTACCTACTTCAAGACCGAAACATTTGAAAATTTTAGCGTTAGTTTTCCAATTCTAATTTTTATAACCACCTAATTATTTGTTTTGTATTTTTGTGCCATATTTTTGTTTCTCCATTTGTTAATATCTGTGATCCGCATACCTCTTCTTCTTCTTCTTACAAATCCTCAAAATTCAAAAAGCCTCGTTTGACGGGCGGTACAAACAAGCGGTTCAAAATTTAGGTATCATTCGCCAACTTGTCAACCATCATCGTCCATAATATTCGCCACATTAATCCATTTTTTTCCTTTCCAGCTAAATTCTCAGCCGTATTCCTTTTTTTACCTTTCATGTTTACCACCTATGCGGAACGCAGACAATTAGTTTAAAACGATCAAAATAGTGTTTTTGGTGAATTTTGTAAATAATATTTTTTTATACAGAGTGTTACCGGAAATTGATTTTTTAAATAAAAAGTTTTCAAATTATACGTGTTCAGGGAATTATATTTGTTTTACTGCAATAGATAGTAAATATTTAGCATCTTGAAATTTACTGTATACCAAAATACAAAATGGAAGCGTAACAAATGAATATAAACCTAACCTGCTTTACAAATCCAAAAATATAACCTGTTAATTATAGTCATAGACATTTTAAGCCATTTCTACGGTGATATTTAATTTCAATTTGCCGTCAGAGTCAAATTATTTTAAATCTTGTTTCGAAACATCGCGGTGAGTCAATTAAATTCATTTTAAAAAGACAGCGTGGATTTTAGAAATTTAGCAACTTCGAATAATATGTTTATAGTAGTTAAAATTAGTATTTGCTCCTTTTTATTATTAATATAGCCTATAGGTACCTAACATTACCTACCTATAGCAAGTACAGTAGTGTCGGGGACTAGTAATGAAGATTACTTTAAGGGGCCCACTGATTAACAGTCCGCCGGCCGGTATCGGCCTGTCAGTTGTTCGGAACTGTCAAAATTTTGTTCTAACTGACAGGCCGATACCGTCCGGCGGACTGTTAATCAGTGGGCCCCTTTACATTCCTAGTAAATATTATAAGTAATCTCGGCTAAGTCGGCTTACTTAAAATATTCACTACTTAATGAAAATTATTAATTTGATAAATATTTTACGACTGACACGTTTTTCCATCAATACAATAATTTGTAAAATTTTCTTGATTGAACCGCATTGTAGCACACGGTAAAACGCAATAGTAATCAAAATTAATCCGAATTGAATTCTTCTCACAGAACACAGATTGCAGGTGAAATTGGTGCAAAACTCTGAATAGTAGCTGTCGAATACAAAGAAGAATCTTTAAAAGGAAAGGAAGATTTTATGAAAACAGACTTATATTTTACAAAAGGCAGGCTGCAAAGCGCAAGCGTTTAATAACCATCATTATTTATGACTTCTTCCTAGTAAAACGAAACTTGTAGTCAATCAGAAATATTTTCCACTTACAATAACAGCAGAGTGTTCTTTTTGGTGTACCCTTGTATTGCCGACAAACTTTTCATCGAATATTATTTCATCGACAACGATTCATCGAAACGTTAGTACTAGTAATATTGTTAGGCGTTATTTTATTTCAATTTTTCTTACTGCGTAGAAATACTGTTCAACGAATATTACTTGATCGCTAATTCGTTTCAAATTATTTTTCACCTCAGCGGCTCGAACAAGGGCACTTTGCTTCTTAAAAACAGTGAGCAAAATGCAATTTTGCTCACTGAGTCATTTTGTCTCACTGAGTGAGCAAAATCGCGTTTTGCTCACTGAGTGTGTCTAAGTTAGTGAGCAAAATGCGATTTTGCTCACTGAGTGAGACAAAATTACATTCAAGTGACCTTTATAGTCAAATGTCATTTCAACATGCGGGGTCTAATACAAGTTCGATATACTTGGGTTCTATTATCTCTGTCCCTCTAGGTATGTTCTCACTGCTTAGGGTGAAAAATTGTGTGTACTACACGAGATCAAAGTTATTTACATCTCGTGCGCTTTTGAATCCCTTACTACGCTCAAGATTCTAAATTCTATTATAGAATCTTTCGCTTGCACGGGACTCAAAATAAGCACTCGAAGAAATATCAAACTTTAATCTCTTGTTGTACAGATAACTATTAATTGGCACAAATACTAAACGTTGCAATTCATTTATTCGACGTATTACTTTAATACATTTTTATATGTCGTACTACAACATTTATACTATTTTCTGTTGTAAGAATTTTAGATTTAGGTTAGGTTATAACTGCGACCCCACACAGAAACGAACGGCTATCAAAGTAGGTTTTAGGTTAGGTTAGAACTGCGACTCCACACAGAAATTAACGGCTTTTAAAGTAGGTTTAGGTTAAGTTAGAACTGCGACCCCACACAGAAACAAACGGCTTTCAAAGTAGGTTTAGGTTATGTTAGAACTGCGATCTCACACAGAAACCAACGGCTATCAAAGTAGGTTTAGGTTAGGTTAGAACTGCGACCCTACACAGAAACAAATGGCTTTCAAAGTAGGTTTAGGTAAGGTTAGAACTGCAATTCCACACAGAAACGAACGGCTATCAAAGTAGATTTAGGTTAGGTTAGAATTGCGACCCCACACAGAGACGAACGGCTTTCAAAGTAGGTTTAGGTTAGGTTAGAATTGCGACCCCACACAGAAACGAACGGCTTTTAAAGTACGTTTAAGTTAGGTTAGAATTGCGACCCCACACAGAAACGAACGGCTTTTAAAGTACGTTTAGGTTAGGTTAGAATTGCGACCCCATACAGAAACGAACGGCTTTCAAAGTAGGTTTAGGTTAGGTTAGAACTGCGACCCCACACAGAAACAAACGGCTTTCAAAGTAGGTTTAGGTTAGGTTAGAACTGCGATCCCACACAGAAACGAACGGCTATTAAAGTAGGTTTAGGTTAGGTTACAATTGCGACCCCACACAGAAACGAACGGCTTTCAAAATAGGTTTATGTTAGGTTAGAATTGCAACCGTACACAGAAATGAACGGCTTAGTAAGTAAAATTATTGTTACCAACCTATCTTCCAAATTAGAGCGCAAACTTAAAATTGCCGCTTTCTTAAATTAAGTATATCCAGATAAACAATTTTATATCTTAAACTACGCACATAGCTATAATCGCGCAGAGTGAGCCGACTAACGTGACTGCGTTTAGTTTCGATAACGAAATATTACAAATTGAAATAATTTTACGTGCAATAAATTTTATTAAATACAATCCAAAATGAAATAAGAAAACCCGTAAAAAAATACCACGATATAAACTATACACCAAATAACTAAAGTACCAATTAAAAGTCCGTGATTTAAATTTACTAGTATCGATTCTTCGACGCAATAACTTGTCGATGAAATGAAAATACTTGAAACGTTGTCTTCCAAATAACATTCGATGAAATGTCTGTCGGCAATTCAAGGGTAAACCTATAAAACTTATAAATGGTAGCATAATATGGGGATTACGGTTAAATAATAAAGCATACTAAATTAACTCTATCCGTTTGTAACTACCTTCGAGCAACACGGAAGGGAGGCGGCATTCGCACTATTTCCCCTCTGCCGAGGTACAAGATTAGCGCGTCAATCTAATCTAGCGCGGGTAATAAAACTAGTTGCACTTGGATTTTTCACTAGACCGAGTCCAGACGCGCGCGTGAACACTTCTGCACAAAAATGCCTGTTTGCTCGGTTTTTTGTTATAAAAAGAGGTCGGGGACATCAAATTTACAAAAAGAAAGTGTTACATTTCACATGTAATATTTTTTTACATATCATACGTTTAATTACATTCAAACACAATTATTATATTTTAGTCTCATGTAATTGTTGGATTTATCGATTTTGCTCGCTCAGTACAAATTGCGGATCGGTCGAGCGACAAATCCGACTTCTCATCTCTCAGAATACAATAACATACTTCAACGAAAATGTGTTAGTGTGCGTGTTGTGACACTTGTCACTCGTCCGTACACAAAAAGAGATCGAGGTTTGCAAGATTTGTCTTTGACGTGTGTCATTTTCTATGTATTTGTGTCTTCATTACAGATTGGATTTTTTATGGAAGTGTGTGAGAAGTGCGACTGTGTGCACCTTTTCCCCCGCGAAAAATGGCAGAAAGATTTGTACGCTGAGATATCGGTTGGGCCCCTCCCTTCCGATGTGTCGGAAGCCGGTGTTGCTCGAAGGTAACTACGGTTTACCCTTGAATTGCCGAGAGTTAATTTAGTATGCTTTATTATTTAACCGTAATCCCCATATTATGCTACCATTTATAAGTTTTATAACATAACACAAACTTTCAGATATTGTCGATGAAATGAAAATACTTGAAACGTTGTCTTCCAAATAACATTCGATGAAATATCTGTCGGCAATTCAAGGATAAACCATATTACGATAAGATGCGATATGGATTAGATATGTCAGCGTCAAAAGTGACGTTTTGTTTAAAGAAAGGTCACTTTTGACGTCAATCGGGCCGTTAGCCTCTTGGCTTGCATTCAGGGAAAACTAAAAAACTCAAAATCGAAGTCAAGGTCAATTCTGTCTATTTAATATCTGAAAGTTTGTGTTATGTTATAAAACTTATAAATGGTAGCATAATATGGGGATTACGGTTAAATAATAAAGCATACTAAATTAACTCTATCCGTTTGTAACTACAAGCAGGCAGTTTAGTGATATTTTGTTTTGTTGCATGTCATTGATTATATGGGCTATTATTATTATGTCATGATCTAATTGTACTACCCTTCAAGTGGCGCCAGCGAAAACGCGAAAAGTAGTCAAGTGGCGCCGCGGATTTGCGCAAAAGCAGTCACGTGGCGGGGCTCCGATGGGTGGTCAGCGCAGATTAAAAGAATTTAATAAATCCGTCGATTTAAGCTTTTCTATGTTTAAAAGTATATTAAATCACATATCGTTATAATCAGCGTTAAATACGCTATTTGAATATAATAATTAAATTATTATATAGGAAATGTTTATAAATTTGGCCAGACCTAATTAAACTCCGGAGGAATGACAGGTTCCCAGTGTCCTTGTTAAAAATGGATACCACCATAAAACAAATTGATGATTGGAGGTGATTGCTATTTAATTATCAAATTAAGACTTTTATTATTAAGATCATATCATTAAAAGGGACCTAACATACAACTTATTTTACAAAACGACCTCTTAAAAATCACGACTGAACTCGGACTAGGCGGTCGTTCCCGAATGAATGGTCCTCACTAACAAATTTTATATCAAGTGTATTTGTGTTTCTTACGGTATACTATCCTTGTCTAACTCGCTACCTAATTTTGGGCACTAAAAGAGCGTAACTATACTTAAATGCGTTCAATTTCACATCTAAATACGGCAACACCTCATTAACCACTCACTGGTGGCCGACAGTTTACTGGTTTTCGCATCGACCCGTAAGTGGTGGGCAGCCAGTTTACTGCTTTTCGATCCGACCATTAACGGGTTGACCGCCAGTTGAAGGGATAAGTAGATTTGAGCAGGTATATAAATTGGTATACCTATAGTTTTTAACCTAGATAAGGACATAAAGTAAGATACTTCTTCCTAGCCATAGAAGAGAGAAAACATATAAACCAATATAAATACTACCCACTTACGACTTCATTGCGTCATTATGGTATGGGAAAACATTTATCATGAACTGTGTTTTTATGGATATATGAAATGGTACACTATAAACCTAAAGTAAAAAATACTATAAATGGTAAATAATGTATGTCAAACATTTCCCATGCTCTTCACACAAAACAATATTACGAAGATTCAAACCTGGGTTCGACACAAAGAGTCTACTTGTCGTCACATGGTACTATTTTCTACATTAATAGAGCAATATAATACAAATATACAAGTACATGAAAAGAGTTAACGACCAACAAAAATAATCTCTGAAATAACTTTTGGATAACATCAGAAACCATTTATAACGCACATCCGTAATAGCGTCATAAACGCTTATGGCGGCATAACACCGAACTCGAAAAATCACCGGTTATTTATCACGCTATCGACAAATGACAATCATTATCACGTTATCCTGTAAACGTAGCCGATACTTGTCACGTTAATCGTGCCAAGTGTATCATTTAAGGCGGTCGAAAGCGAACAATGGCCGGTAATCAATAAGAGCCTTCAGCCGGGCTATTGTGTCCCTAATGGGGAATTAGCTATTTGCTCCATGACGAAGACAAATTATATCTCCACTTCGATTAATTACATAGCTTAACTGTGTTGTCGATTATGTGAATATGTGTACCTGGCCTAGCGAATTGCAATATCCGGTTTTTAGTCGAAGCCTGCTATCGAACTAAATTGGGGATTTGATATTCAAGCTGCACACGAACTGCTTTTTTCAGATACGAGAAACCTCTTCACAAAAACTAGGCTATGAAAGTATTTTTAACTGAAACCGGTGTTTACCTAGAAAAGAAGCAGTAGCAAAAATAATTTCAGTTTTTGCGCTCTTGCGTACGTACATAGGCAGGTATAGTATGAATTATCTCACGTGATATTTTCGGGCTCAGGCCCTAATCCGTTAAACAAAAGCCTTTGTTTCTTTCAAGAGCGGTCTTCAGCACGTGCCGAAGTAACCAATGTCGTTTAAAAAGCCTCTATCATGATACTATTAAGGTTCAAATTCATGTGACAGTTCATTCAGAGAACAATCAGGGTGGTCTTGGTTTTGGAGATAACAAAACGTGTTATCTCCGAATGGGCTGTTTCATGAATTTGAACCATATAATTAGAATGGTAAGTTTGGTTTTTAAACGGGCTTGTTCCCGTTACTTATGTCGGGGTTATTAGCAGTAAGCAGTGTAACCACTGCATAAAGCAAACAATACCTTTTGTTTAACAGATTAGGGCCCGAGCCCGAAAAAATCACCTGAGATAATTCATACTATATTACAGTTGCGTTCTAGCGAGTGTGATGCATGTAAATGTGATAAAAACGTGTGGCTGGCCCTTACATTGGGGCTAGTTTACACATTGACTAGTATTTATTGTCAGTTCATACATTTGCCACTGAATACAAGTACCTAATACCTATTGCAAGTAGATAATATATGAACTCTCTATAATTACTGCTCGATTCGGAAAATTAATTAGATTTCTACTAGACTTCAACAAGTTACGATACGGATAATTTAAAGATATTTGTATGATAGATATGTCATATTTGACGTTTCCGCGATTCTGGAGGTCCTCTTGAACGATTTCGACAAATTATGACTTAGATATCCAAGTCACATCTAGTCGATATCTAATGTAGATCTAGTTGATCTCTAAATCGTCTCAAGATCTTGTGATTATCTCGGTATCCGAATAGGCCTGTTAAACACGTATCAATGTGTAAACAGACCCCAATGAAAAGGCCAGTCACACTTTTCCGTATGCCACACTTATATTGACCTTACCTACTATCAGTACCCTTATCAGGAGTTTACCGGGGCCGTTTGCGCTAGAAACTGCGTCAGTACATCTCGCACATAATCAAACCCCGTTATCAATGTTGCAGTTCATTGAAAATAAGGGTTGTCAAAACTACGTACCCTTAATTCGGCTTTAGTTTAGTTCTTAAGTTCGCCATAACTATACTCTGTATCTTTAGGTATTTAAATAAAAGTAAACAAAATCTACCCTCAAACGGCTCCTTAAGCCAGTTGAGGGTAGATGAAAACATTACATGATCAAATAATGTAGGTTAAAGTCTGGTCGTTCAGTGACTGATCCAGGTGGTTTTGTATTTGGTTGGTTAACCAATAAATGTTATAACTACCCGAAAATGTACAAATTATTTGTTTACTTTTATTTAAATACCTAAAGATACAGACTATAGCATTAATTCATAATTCCACTAAAAATTGTATCATGTTTAGTACTTCAACACCTGGGGTTTAGAAAACCCAGTTTCAGTTTCAATTTTCATAGTTATAAAAAATATGAAAAGGCTAAGAGGGATAGGTAGCGAAGTTAGGTTATTAAAGTTTTTTTTTTACCTTTCAACTAATTTTACGCAGCTATATTTGTTGTGAATTCAATGGACATACATTTTTTGGTAAAATAGTTATTTTAATACTTTACTTGGGTGCTAACGGTGAAGTTAAGCGTACGATAGATAGCTTTGCCAGCCCTAATTTTCTATGTATAGCAAGATTGATAACGCGGTTTGCTCAATAATGGATTATGGCAAGCGAAATGCACTCCGAGTGAGTTTACACAATCGCTCGCTAATGCAACAACCGTCGTAAAGGTAGAGTTACAGTATGAATTGGATTGTATTTTACATACATACCTTCATAAGTATATGTAATTATGGGTCACTGCTAGCACGCTGTTAGCCTGGCGGTCAAGCGTGCGGTTTCTAAAATCGGAAGTCTTGGATTTGAACCCCAGTTCTTAAGTTTCTTGGAACTTGTGTACATCATTTGATGTTTTACGAGTTTAATTTTTGCGAAGGAAAACATTTTAAGAGCCCATCAACGTGCGCACTAGCGCCACTGCTAATTAATCGTGATTATTTAAATTTAACGACAGATATTTAAAAAAAGGGGGCCGCTACGTACTGTATTGTATATTTCAGTACCTATTGAATACATCAAACTAGTTTTTATGTTGCTGGATTCGTCAATCTATGCGTCCAACGTTAAAACGGCAGTTTTTGTTTTGAGGTCCTAGTTCGACGAATCCAGCAACATAAAAACTAGTTTGATGTATTCAAAAGGTACTTAAATACACAATACAGTACGTAGCGGCCCCCTTCTTTAAATACCTGTCGTTAATTTTAATTAATCACGATTATTTAGCAGTGGCGCTAGTGTGCACGTTGATGGGCTCTTAAACAAACTGTAATGTACACTGATAGGGTTTTGCCTCTAGAGGTTGCAAGATCAGATCATATTCGCTTTCGTGAAAGCTAATACCTGCGCTAATTTTTGTAATAAGGATGCCAAAAGTGGACCCCAAGCTCTTTTGCGACCAGCCGACCTAGCCAAGGTGACAATCGCTATCGCGACGACAACGAAACGCTTTGTGTTTCTCTATCACTCTTCCATATTAGTGCGACAGTCACAGTTGCGTTTCGATCGCTACAAAGCGTAAGCGATTGGCATGTTGGCTACGCGGCCAGGAAAGCACTAGGATAACGAGAAGGACACTATAACATACGTTAATAATCAAGACCTATAACCATTTTAATTAAAACCTATATAGTTACTTTCAGTAATATCTAGTAGCTATGCCTAAATATACTGAGTACCTATCAGTTATGCCTCTCGGGTCATTTACTATTTAAGAAAATACGTGGAAAATATTTGGGACAATGTAGACAAGAAATGGATTTCATTATAACTCTTTTAGTTTCTGGTTTCCCTTATTTCACAGTTAAGATTAAATGACCTATAATCAGTGACTATCATCCGGTTTTATAAATATAAATATTCTACCTCGTTTAATGCCGATAAAAGACATGCAAACAATATTCAACTTTGCCACCGATCGTGGGTATACACTTATGAGTAGGTATAGCTATTTTGGCGTGTGTCGCTTTTTGAATGGGGCCCCCAACCTTGAAACTTGAGTCACGCGACTGCGTGAAATTCACGCTTTAGTAGGTGTTAGGGTTCCGTACCTTAAAATGGAAAACGGAACCCTTATAGGATCACTCGTGTACCGGTTTATCTAGTTGTCCGTAACAATGCGGGTATACGGTAAACGGGTTACTTTAAATCGATATTTGAGGAATAGGGATAAAATTTTTGAACGCGAGTTTTAAAAAAAATGTGGTTGGCAACCTTAACAGTGATGAACTTATATGTGATGAAATCGTTCAAAACCGAATTCCTTATACATTGAAATGGATGATAAATGCTACCCCACAAATCGAAGTAAACCCACTTTACCAGTACATTAGTACGGGAGCTCTATTGATTCCAATTAAAGTAACCAACTCAATTCTTACCTCCCCTCTCATTATCACCTTCATTCACAAGGGTGAAATAAGAACAAAAAGGGGTGCGTACAGACACAGCCCCAGGTTGTAAATTCAAAATAATGCCTCTTTTCTCTTGGTTTTCGATACAAAATTTTAGATATATAATTTTTAACAAAAAAAAACCGACTTCTATGGGGCCCGGTGAAAGATTATTGTAGATGGTGCGCTATGTAGAAAAGGAGGTAAAACCACCCACTTTTCTAGTAGCATTTCGTTTCTGTAAGGCTCGCAGTTCTAACCTAACCTAACCCACTTTTGTTCGGTTCTGTGAGGATCGCAGTTCAAACCTAACCTAACCCACTTAACGGCGCATGCGGTGCGGTGTACGGGGGTTTGAACGGGACGGGTTTGGCATCATCATACTTTATACCTACATTTTATGGTAGGTAATCATAGTGGTTTGTTTAGTTTAGGTAAAATAGTGGTTTTCCGGGTCAAGGTCCGGGTCTGAGTCCGAGTCCGGTTCCGAGTCCGGGTCCGAGTCCGGGTCCGAGTCCGGGTCCGAGTCCGGGTCCGAGTCCGGGTCCGAGTCCGGGTCCGAGTCCGGATCCGAGTCCGGGTCCGAGTCCGGGTCCGAGTCCGGGTCCGAGTCCGGGTCCGAGTCCGGGTCCGAGTCCGGATCCGAGTTCGGGTCCGAGTCCGGGTCCGAGTCCGGGTCCGAGTCCGGGTCCGAGTCCGGGTCCGAGTCCGGGTCCGAGTCCAGGTTCGGGCCCGGGTCCGAACCGGATCCGGGTACGACTCCGGATCTGGATCCGAATCCGGGTCCCAGTCCAAGTCAAATACGAAATTCGAAATCACCAAACGTGTATACTATGCGTCGTTGAAGAGTTCTATTCTGATCATCATCAGCAGGTCCACTTCATCAAATGCGACAGTTTTTAATGTTAATGCTTTATTTTATGATGAAAATACAGAAAATTCTATACGTATGCCTTTAAGATTTGAGGAGTTCCCTCGATTCCTCATGGATCCCATGTTCAGAACTTGAGCTTGACATAAATATGGCTTAAAAACTTAACTAACTTAACAAACATAACGAAGAGAAAAAATCGCCAAACGCGAGCTATGCGTCGTTAAAGAGTTTCGTTCTGGTCATCATCAGCAGTTACACTTCCTCAAATGTCACTTTTTTGAATGTATATGCTTGATTTGTTGATAAAAACACAACAATCACTATATGTATGCCTTTAAGATTTGAGGAGTTCCCTCGATTCCTTATGGATCCCATCATCAGAACTCGAGCTTGACAGAAATGTGGCTTAAAAACTAAACTTGCTTAACAAACACAACGAAGAGGACAAATCGCCAAACGTGAACTATGGGTCGTTGAAGAGTTCTGTTCTGATCATCATCAGCAGTTCCACTTCATCAAATGCGACAGTTTTAAATGAAAATGCTTGATTTTCTGATGAAAATACAAAAATCTCTATACGCATGCCTTTAAGATTTGAGGAGTTCCCTCGATTTCTCATGGATTTCGTCATCAGAACTGGGATTTGACAAAAACGAGACCAATCTGAATGCATATACATACAATTAAAAAAAGAATTTTCAAAATCGGTCCAGTAATGACGGAGATATGGAGTAACAAACATAAAAAAAAAGAAAGAAAAAAAAACGTACAACCGAATTGATAACCTCCTTCTTTGAGATTTGGAAGTCGGTTAAAAATATACAGTGCTGCGGTATTTTATTGTGATATTACAAGACGTTGAGAATGATCATGATTCATTTGATTGGCTTCATATTTATTTAACTTGTTAAGGCTGCGACTTTAGCTCCTTGTGTCTATTTTTCCTTACACTAAAATGGACCATCCATAAAATATGATACGGTCGAAAGTACCTATTCATTTATGACCCGTTTCGTACCTTGTCACAGTGACAATCAATATGAAAGTCGCTAGAGACCTCATACTATAATTTTATTGTCACTGTGACAAGGTACAAAATGGGTCATAAATTAAAACTTTTATGTACTCATAATGTTATGTAGCATCGCGCCTCGTCAATTTGTCACATACAGACTCGGTTTACAAATGAAAGTTAACAGCGATGCAGTACATTAACTATCACCGATATACCGCAAACTGATGGCCGATGAATACGAGTAATCACTCAATCCGCGGATGCGGGCGGCATAATCTCCTATCATTCAACAGGCGGACCCGTAAACAAAACCGTGGTAAACATCGGCGCCGAATGATGGATTAGATTATGATTTTCTTAAAGCCATTAAACAAAGTTTCAAATTGAATGTGGTTGTAGCTACTCGTAATTTCATTGTTCAACTTAAAATTTGTATTTTAAAACCTCTGCCCTTGTTATTGTTTGAATAGAAGTCATTTAATGACCCTGGCTTGATAAAATATAACATACAGTGCCACAATTTGCATCGGATGTAACTGGAGTTCAGCTCAGGGTAAGTCCATCATCCCATTCGCCAAAGTATGGCAAAATTGTCGATTTGGAGATTATCACGCAAAAAAATCTCAAAGTTGCTTTAAGTTTAGCTAGAAGAGATCCCTTAGCGGGATAAGTTCGCATACACATTTTGTTGTATTCCCTTTGTGGTATGTACTTATTTTGTGCAAAACTCCTAGGTACTAGTTTTACTACTAAATCTTCTTTTGTTTTTTACCTAAATGGTAGGAAGTGGACCTACGTATTAATTATTTTTTGTCGTAAAATTTTGTAGCTTTAAATTCTCAGCAATATCATGTCACTTTAGCATTGATGTGATCAACATCACATATATCCAGCACAAATCAATTCAAGTAGCAGTTTTGAACAAAAAAAACTCACGCGCAAAGTATTTTTGGCTTTTAAATTAATGATTTAAATTAAAGACAGTATATTTTAAATAACACACACAAAACTGCCAAAAATTAAGTCCGCCATTTGTACATTTTTGTATATACTTTGTGCAGTAAAGTTTAAATAAATAAATAAATAAAACTGTGTGCGTGCGTAGCACACAGATGTTTCTTACAGATTATTCTTTATTTGTTTTTGGTGTTTTCATTCGTATATTAAAAACTACTTACTACCTAACTACGGATCCTTATCAAAGATTGTCTACCTATACAAATGAAATATAGAATAATGCGTGTTGACAAATTGACTTCATAATTTACGGTTGAAATAAAATATCAAACGTTTAGTACAAGTAGCTACCTACGCTGTAGGATTAAGCTATTCTTATCCTTCGACAACATTTTAAAATTAATTGAATTAATTAACCTATTAATACTGTCCTAAAAGCTCATCGATATCCCTCTTAATGGTGTGTGGGTGGATAGTAGGCGACAAAATCAACAAAGCGATATGATACGCCTCCTCAAAATCTCCAAGGACTAGTAAACAAATATAAAAAAAGGCAATACCTGCCATAAGGCGATCCAACAATGGCGACAATATACCTAATTTAATGAATTTTAAGATACGGCTTTTCGATACGGAAACAGCACCATCGATCGAAAACCCGAGTCGGACTCGCCCACCGAGGGTTCCGTACTTTTCAGTTTTGTTGTTATAGCGGCAATAGAAATACATCATCTGTGAAAATTTCAACTGTCACGGATCGTGAGATACAGCCTGGTGACAGACGGACGGAAGGACGGACGGACGGACAGCGGAGTCTTAGTAATAGGGTTCAGTTTTACCCTTTGGGTACGGAACCCTAATAATAACTATCATAAAGTACCTATCATCATCATCATCATCATCATATCAGCCAGAGGACGTCCACTGCTGGAGCTGGACATAGGCCTCCCCCAAAGAGTGCCACAATGACCGGTGTTGCGCCACCCGCATCCAGCGGACTCCTGCGACCTTTACCACTAGGGAATCGTCAGTTCACCTTGTGGGGGGGTCTACCCACGCTGCGCCTTCCGGTACGTGCGTGCGTTCGTGGTGGTAAGTACATAAGGTCACTGTGGGTAAGTCCGTCTACAAGGCAAGTCCGTCAACACGTTATAACTTTTGAATTTGAAGGCGTATGCGACTTTGGAGTCCAGTCGATTAACCAGTTTTTCGCGCTAGTTCCGTCTCTGTAAAACAGATGGCGCTGTGACAACCAACTTCAGAGCAATCCGCCTCAATAAGTCATTTCGTGTTTTGAACTCAAAGTCGTAGTGCGACAACCGTTCGAAAAAAATTTGTTAAAAATAGTTTTTAAAAAGATTGTGCATCAGAAAGTAACTACGTAAGTAGCATAAGAACCAGCTGTCTTTATTCTATTTTTAAAAAATCAGAAATTAGCTTAGTTTTGTAATTATACGTTCCACAATTTATCATATTAAAATTTGACTAAGTTGGAAAGTCCGTCTATTATGTTCAAGGCAAGTCCGTCATATGCCGGAGTTTCGTTAAATCAGAGATTACCAACTGTTTTTGCGATTTTAATATTATAACGATTTGATAAGGTATCAAAAAATCCTCCAGGCTTTGCGCATGATGTTACTTTATTAAATTTTGATCTCAGTATATTAAAAGAAACGATTAAAATTCATTTTAAAATTACTATTGATCTTTTATTTCGGAAATAAAAAAAATAATTATGTTTAATTATTTGCAAAAAAGGTTTACCACCCCATTTTGGTAGTATATGCCGGACTTGCCTTTGTTTTAGAAAAATGGTGTTTATTTCGAATCTGAACCGTATATTAACAAGTTTAAAATACACTTTTCATTGTCTTGATCCGTTCTTTTTAGGAATTTGACTACGAACATATACGCACCCATATATTGGCTGATATCATAACTAGACGGACTTCCCTTAAACTGCACGGGAAGTCCGTCTACTCGCCGAATTTTAAAAAATGCCATTGTTTTTGCTTAATTTGTGCTTGAAATGATCTGTCACTAAGGCTAAACTATTAATTATTAAATTCTTCATCGTATGCGATTACAAGCAGTAACATAGGTGAATAATTAACGAAACTAGATCACTCCAAAGTCAAAAAAAAATAAAGTATGCCGGACTTCGCCACATTGACCTTACCTATATATTTTATAAATTATCGTAAAATAAAATGACAAAAATATAAATCTCGCGGCGACTTTGCAGCGATGCAGTCGCGACAAGTATCGATACAGTCGCGATTCTGTCGCTGGTCAACGTCATATACCTACCTACCTACCCTCGTACACGTAAACGAGATTCTGCAAAGTTGGCCGAAAAGTCGGCGTGTGCTACCTCTCTTGGTTTATCGGTAGAATTAAAATTTTAAGTTAGATTGTATTCTAATTTTCCTTTATCAAACTTGTTTTTGGATTAAATAAACGTAATCAATTATTAAAAAAACAAATAAAGTTATAAAATCTAACCGATTAAATCATACTTTTACGAAATTAATGCGTGCATACCTGTGTAAGATTTTTACGAAACGAAAATAAACAATGATAAACGCCCTCCGAGGGTTAAACGGGGCAACAACCGATTAAGCGCTTGGGGTAGGAAATATGTGGCTGATAAGATATACATTACTACATAAATATATCATAGTTGAGCTAATAAAAAGTAGGTACCGAAACAAATGAAATGTCAGTAAGGAAAAAACCGGCGGCGACGCCGCGAGGGCCGGCGCCGACACGAGCGTGGCATTCAAACGTTTTAGCCGCTTTACATTTCAACGGATATAAAGCAGAGCAATTTACCTTTAATGATGGACCGTGTAGACCTTTTTTTCCCCCAATAAATTTCACGAAATCCCAAGTTTTTATGAGAAGTGAAATACAGGAGGGTTAAAATGGAGTTTTCATTGCTTTTAACCTCATAATATTCATATTGCTCAGTCGAGCAATTCCAAGTTGATAATCCCGGGTGGATGTAACGAGGCAATGTTTAGCCCCGGATTTCACCACACTCACTTGTTAAACCGCTCTGACTTTTTCACTTACTGCGTGTGACATACGACCAGCATTAAAAAAAGTCCTTTTTAGTACGCGTTAAAATTGGAAAAGCGTATGTTCTAAATACGGTATTATTTTATTTGAATATTAGGTTAGTAGACCGAGTAGCCGAAAAAATGATATATTTAGAAAACTTTAAAACTACTGTAGGTACAACAAAGTAGCCAATTAGTAGTAGCCATATTCTTATACCTTTACGGTAACTTTAGGAGCGAGGCGGGATGTGCAGGGGATGCTTGAAGTCGAAAATAGAATGACACCTTTACAACTTTTCTGTAACTACTTAACATCAATCAACTTACGTTGTTCATACGAATTGTTTCCTATATTTCTAAATACTTATAAACGTGCAACGCGCGCACTATTATAATGTTATTATAACTATATATCGATTAATTTCATATTAAATTAGTGCTAGGTATGGTATAATATTAACATTTTGTAATTAGCATTACACAAATCATTATTTTTAAATTCATATGAACTTAATTGTTTGAATTTGTCCCGTACGTGTGTTATTACGGGCCCACACTTGCGGACGCTAGTGGAATTTTAACTAAACATTATTTTAGTCCCTCAACGTGCTATTTTAGTCTATCACTATTTCAATACTGTACCGTTACTTACTTTGATCCCTAAGTTTAAATGGATAGAAATTTCACTAAATATATAAATCTCTCTACCGGTGACCAGAGAGCTGGCAGCTTTCTCTCGCAGCGCATTAGAATTGCCATTCAGCGAGGGAATGCTGCCAGCATCTTTGGCACAATGCGGGGGCCTTTTTTAGATTTATTTTAATTTAGATTAGTTTAGTTTTTAATTTTATTGATGTTTATGAAATTTATCTTAAAAACACTCAAATTCGTTTTGTACTGTGATATCAACATCCTATAGTCAAGTTAAAGTCATTTTTTATAGAATTTTGGCTCAGTTAATTACTGAGCCAATTCATTAGAAAAAACATGAATAACCAGGTAGGTCGTTATAAAAATTTGCATTACCTTGCCCTTGAAAGAAAAAAAGAACAAATAATTTAGATGAAATAGTGTCTCATTCATCAACAACTGGAATTTATTTGCAAGCGGAGTGGCCCGAGGGGGCAAAGTTCTTCGCCTTAGCCAACTTAACGCAACTAAGTGAATGATGGTACCCGCGGGTCTTGATAACATCAAAATCACGTTTCATGATGCATTTAGAAATAAATATATAACTACCTATATATACTACGTTATGTGCAAACGCCACATTTATAATTATAAAGATCAAAGGACAAAGTAAAATTGAAATGTGTTAATCAGAAGTTATCAAACATAATCTGACGGTTCGTTTATACAAAAGCTTCGATATCGAGATTTTATTATGAACTGGAAAAAGGAGGAACTGAACCTTTTTTTAAGGTAAGGTGGGCTAAGACTATCACCGGAGTAAGTGTATCGTTTGTATGGAATCCTCATACTGTTTGTCTTGCCCCGAGCAAAATAAACTATGTTAGTCTTACCCTTACCGCACCTTACCTTAATTATTACATTTTTGTACCTACATAATAGTAGTTTATGTGACTGTACATAATGAAGGGCATCAATTAAAATAAAACAGAAAACAAATGCGAAAATGAAGAAATTTATTTAGAACAATAATAATTATTTACAGTTTGGATGGTGCAATTATTATATAATTCACTTGCCCAGCTCGGACAGAAGTATGTTCCTTTGTATTGTTTCCTTGACTTAGCTGGTAATAAGTCATTTATGACGTTAGTGCTCTGTCACGGATATCAGGAGGCGTCGCCGAAATATCTATATCATCTTGATCGCTCATTATATCGTTTAAATTCAACAAATCGAACAATTTTATGCAACAAAACAAATTTTAACCGGTAATGGCGGTAATGAAAATAAAACTTTTCATAAAATTTGTTTTGTTGCATAAAATTGTTCGATTTGTTGAATTTATAGTTTTTTTTAATTCAGAGACAAACTAGAGTCGGCCCCAACTATCATAATATATATCATTTGATATCTTACTTACGTGCGACATATGTCAAATTTGTTTGCAAATTAACAATTCATTTCGAACTAAACGTCATCTGGACTGATATTAGAATATAGTTAGTTTGAATGCATAATATTATCGAAATCGATGTTATTATTTAGCAATAATAACATTTTTACAGATAAGAAATTTGTTCTAACAAAACAGACAAAACAGTCTATTTTTATGGTGGTCATAATGTGCGGTTCTTGGACGCATCATGGAGGGTTTATGATATTTGTGTAGATAAAAATATTAACTCGCATTTATAAACGGGTCTATCGCGAATTTATTTTATTACCTTTATGTAGTGTGTTTTTGTGTGTGTGTGTATATTTTTGTGTAGTGGGTGGTTTGAAAATGTGATGTCTACCCCAAACTTTTTCATACACTTTTCGACGGGTAGTTGCACAAATCTCTGTTTTGACATTTTGCTGGGACATCAGTCAGCCGCGACCAAAGAGTATTAAATCACTTGGCCGCGACCACGACCAGTAAAACCTGTGTCGAAACTTCGGTAAATAAAGGTACCTAATAAAATAAATTCGCGATAGACTCCTCTATAAATGTGAGTTAATATGTGTCCAAAACGCGAAAGTTTTAAATATTATACTACATAAAAATGTCAAAAGCTGATGATTTCAATGTTATTTAATAGTTCGAAGGCGACGGCAAAAATAATTAACACATTTGATTTATACCAGAATCATATTCAATCAAACTAAACTTGCAAATTTAGCGCCCGTTCTTATAATACCAAAAAACGCAAATTCTCTTATACAATTAACGTTACATCGCATTTTTGTCTCCGTTTAGCTACGTAGATATCTCCGTTCAAACACCTCACTTACAGATGTTACTCAATACATATAGGCAATGTTTAGGTATCTAGGTATCTATAATATTATGTAACTCGTATGGTACAGGATAACCAGTTTATTCAGTTTAATGCCCTTACCCAGCGTTGTTTCACTACCTAGTTACGAAGTTCGATTGAATCAATTATTGCTTGGATTATTTGCATAGAATGCTATGCAATTTGGGTGCTTTGTATCTCGTATTAAAGTCACACAATTGAATAATGTTAGTATAAATGTTAAGTTCATTAGTACTTACATATTTAATGCAAAATATGCCAAGTCTTATAATTTAATTATTCGTAGGTGTCCCCTGAGGAGATACTCTGGTAACGACGACTAAGTGCACCCTACAATAACCACTGCAAAGGGACTACGGGAGAAATTAGAGTCGCAATATCTCCTGAACTATACTGTTGAATATTTGAGACGCCGTGCATCCAGGTAGACCGGCTCGGAGAGCTTAATATCTAAGATTGTAAGATAGAGTCTGGCTACTGAAATATTACACAAATGTTTGGCGGGAAATTCAAAAAATCTTGGGCTGGTCACACTTTGTGTAGTAGGAATTATAGTTTTAGTACTAGAAAATATTTTTGATTTTCTGTGCACACGTAAGGTACCTAAGGATATAAGTTAAATATACGTTGACGTGCACTCAAAGTCAGCTCACATAATTTCTACCACTATGTAAAGTACAGTCAACGATAAACGCATATGTTAACACTTTCTCACCATATACCATTGTAACAAGGCGAAAAATGTAATGTAGTGTAAATAAGACCTAGCTCGATAATACCGTAATATTAATCGATCACAAAAAAAATACATTAGTACTATGCCAAATATGCTAAATGCTAAGTATTAAAATATTTATAGAGCACCAACCTCCTAGTTTGTTTACATTTGTTTAGGAGTTGTAAACATTGCAGTTTTTCGTTATACAACGCTACACATCGACTTCGCACATTGTCGTAATTATTTACGAGCTTAAATAATAGTTTGCGAACCTCACTCAGTATAGACATTATTAATATTATTTAAAACAAACCCCTTATAAACGGCAAACAATTTGAATGAATGACATAAATTGACAACTGACTTTTAGCTTTTTTTTTTAAATCATAGACAATTGGTGATACAACAGCCAAATATCTGTCAACAATTTTTGGCTAGCCAGACTCTAACTGAAATTATGTAATATTATCAAATGGCAGAGTATCTACTCAGGGGACACCTACGAATAATTAAATTATAAGACTTGGAAAGACACACACAACAAAATCCGGTAACTGTATAATTTCACATGCAATTGATTAACCGCTGGAAACAGTTTATAATATAAATAAGCAGGTATGATTTTTTATCTGTTATACAAGATCTTAGAAGGCTTCTAACCAATTAGGGTTTATTCTCCGTATTGCTAAACCTTTTCGTAGACCTACAAGACCTACAAGATACTTTATAATAGCTTCGTCAGAAGCCGCCTGGAATTCGCTTCGGTAGTACGGAATCCCTACTATGATGTCCATAAAAAGAGAATAGAAAGGGTACAAAAAATATTTCTTAAAGCTCTTGAATTCCGAATAAGGGGTAACTATGGAAATTACGCCTCCTCAATCTCAAGACACAGGCTTCAACCTCTGTCATTAAGGCGCTCTTGTAATGATTTAGTATGTTTTTTTTTTTAGGTAAACAAACAGTCACTACAAGAAAGGCTTAAGTATAAAGTATTTTTAACACTATATACAGTATGTGTGACCAACACCGTAAACCACTTATTACAATTAGGTAGGTACTTTGATTATTCGGAGCTTATACCTCTGGAGCTTATTAAGGCAAAGGTAAAGGTAATAGTTATTTGTTTTACAAGGGGGCAAAGTTGTTGTTTAACCGCTCGTGCTAATATTGATATCCCGAGCAAGCGAAAGAATCCAAAATTGAGCCACGAGCGTAGCGAGTGGTTCGAAAAATGGAATCTTGAGCGTTGCGAGGGTTTCAAAGCACGAGCGGTAAACAAAATTTGCCCCCGAGTGAAACACAAAATTTTTCACCACACCAACCCGAAGCAAATATTAAATGTAAAATATCAAACAAAATCAAACCAAATCAAATCCAAATGAATGATATTAAATATTGATCATCCAAAATCATCATTTAAAAGTCAATTCTACCAGCGAACATAAGAAAGCAACTCAAAATTTGCATTTGATTACTTTGCCTCACATGTGAATAAAATGCAACTTTGCTATCAGTTTTTGAAGTGCAAAGTAAGCCTTTCCGAACTGGTGTGGTGAAAAGGTTATTATTATATTAAGTTCATACATCATAAAATGAAATAATTAACGCTTACTTAATAGTTAACAGTGCATGCAGAATTACGTTACATAAGTTTTATTTAAATCTTGTAGATGCTCCTGGTTTTCGAGTGCCTCGTAGAACAGAACGTGGTTGTCGGAACAAAATGCTGTTTAGTGTTGCAATAATATGTCGAACTAAACATGCACAGCAGTCATACATTAAACGCGCATGCAGGTTGTATAATGAAAAGTGTATGAACTGAACGCGGATATAGGTATTTGGCAGTTCGTTCAAAGGGTTATTTAAGAAGAAGATTTATTCTTTATTAAATACCTAAGTGTGAAAGTTAGGTTAAGCTATCTCATTATGTATTATTTGTTATTTTTTATAGTTGTTATACTTCGATATTATTATACATTTCATAGTATTAAGTTTATTACAAAATATGTTTTACATATAGGAAACTATAGGACTACACTATATGAAATTCTAGCTGTTAGCGTACTTAGCTACATGTTTTATAAGCAGTGATCGTTAATTTTCCAGCAATTTTGGTGCAGCATAGTAAAAATAAAGGATTTTCTTAATTTTTTTCTAGGGAGAGGATTGGTTAAGGTTAATATTACTGTTATTAACCCTAATTATCTATTCCACCTAGAGTAGGGCAAACAGATGCTTTTAACCAACAATGCTGCACCAAAATTGCTGGAATATTAACGATCACTGTTTAATAAACGAAGTTGAACAATTGTTTTTAGTTATACCTACATACATATAATATTTTTTCTGAATTTTCGTCGTTATAATAAAAGAAACAAACGTAGCATTCATTTGTTTATTTAATGGTTTAAACATGAATGCAATATGAATTATATGAGAGACCGTGAAGCATATATATATATATATTATTATAACAAAAAATACTATTTAAAATATCGGCATGGTGGGTCAATTGTAAACATACTATTAAGATATTGGTAATTATATACTAAGCATTATATAATAAAATAACCAACTAAAAATATTCCTCAGGTTGGTAACTATTTATTGCTTTAACAGCCAACAGGCATTTATTAACTAAAATAAATATAACATAAATATATATTGACTCGTATAATTCATCTATATTCATACTATTACATATACAATCAACGGTTTCTACATAAATAAACACAAAATAAGTAACAAATAAATATACACGCGCACAAACTATTTACATCAGATTAGTGACATTCGCTACTTAACAATACAGTTTGACTAAAATCACTAAAGACTATACTGTAACAGTCACAGTCAATAAATCCGATGTAACGTTGAGTATCAAAGGTTAAAATCCATAGTAATATAGGTAACGTTTAGTTAGCAAAAGAAGCCAGAATCACCGCCTGGAACCAGTGGCACGGTTGCTCGCCAGCTTTTATGACTCCAAATGAACGCTTACCCCCTGGAGGAACTGAAACGTGGAAAACTTGGCGGGCTTTGAACCGTTTACGGGTGGGAGTCGGTCGATCAAAGGAAAATCTCATAAAATGGGGAATCTTACCCGAGAATTCAAATGCCGAATGTTCTTGCGGGTCATATCAGACGATGCAGCACATGACAATGTGCCCTCTATGCCCTGTCATCTGCACTACCGATGATCTCCTTAAAGCAACTCCCCGAGGAATACAAGTGGCAAAATATTGGACGAATCACCTTTACACGATAAGAAGAAGAAGTTAGCAATGTCGGTGTGAGGCACCTAAACCTCGGGGGTGGGCTCATGGTAGATCAAGACATCCTGCAACATGATATTGCGCAGATTCTCGATCTGCCACAGGTGCAGAGGACGATCGACGGGGAAGCCGAACGGCTCATCGCTCATGCGGCGAGCTCCGCTGCCGTAGCCAAGAGACGCCACGTGGTCGAAACCAGTACCCTGTTGGACCTTGGGCGCGCGGTACTCAGAGATGTAAGTCAGCAGGACGAAGGGCATACCACCGACGCGACCTGGAAAATAACACACTAAGAATCAGTAGGTAATAAGGATAAAATATATATCGCAAATATTATGATGCTTACTTCACTAGGATTTTATCCCACTTGGGAAAGGATTGTTAAGATGATAAAATGGTTTATTATAATTGTAATGATGGGTATAGGTAGGTTATTATTATTAAATTTTATTCAGTATAAACATACCCTTAGGAAGCAGCAGATGCTCAGGGAATCCTTCAATCTTCTGAGCCTGACTCAAGACGAAATGGCCCTCGCCGTGCAGGCCGTTCTCAGCCTTCTCGTAGACCTCATGAGCGCTGGTCCAGTCGTCAATAGTCCGTGTGTTCTGGATGGAATCGCGCTGGATAACGTGCTCACCAACGGGCACTGTACAAATAAATGTATGTATATGAATATCTTAAATGCTAAGGGAGCTAAGTAGGTATTGATGCATTATATCCTACATTTTACTCACAGTCGTAAGTGAACTCGTCGATTTGGAAGAAGTTTTCTGTGTTGAGTTGAAGAGGGATTTCGTAGTCGTGGCTGTCGTATTTGGGAGCCAAGAATAATTTGACGAGAACGGTCATGTTGACTTGACTACTGACGTTCACGCGGACCTGGAAGACCTTGTGGTTCAGGACAGGGCTCAGGACGAGGACACCACCGTCATCAAGGACCACCTGTCCTGTAATTTAAATATTGAGTTATTAAGTAATATATAGATGGAAGGAGCAGCACTAAAACAAACCTAGTTTTTTTTATTCCAACGTACTTTCAAAATCGTTCATGTGCAGGTGGTTGGGAACTTTCACGTAGGTGTTTTCGAAGTAGGTAACCAACTTGTCAGTCTCAACCTTCTGGATAGTAACATCAGGTAAAGCAAGTTCTTCAGGCTTGTAGGGAGGCAGCTGCTGGTGCCACAGGTCGAAGAGGTTCAACACACGCTTCCAGATCATGTAGAAAGCGGGGTCGCGAAGAGCGGTCTGGTAGAGCTCCAGAGCGGAAGGCAGGACCAGGGGCACGGTACTGGAAAATATAAAATTACATTAAATGCTTACATCATAGGTAGGCGTCAAGTACCGTAAAATGGGCTGAGTAGGGACAAAACTGACATTCAAACCTCGATAACATTTTATTTATACATTTTATGCAAACTTAATTTTATTAATAAATGTTCCAGCCGTTTGTATTTTAGTTTTTTTTATGATTTTAGGTAGTTCCATTTCATAACTTTAACGGTAAACACAAAATCCCTCCTCACCCCGTAGTCCCTCGTAGTTGGGGTGAGATGGGATTTCATACAAAAGGTGATTTTTAAACGTTGTTGAATCGGTTTTTTTCATTATGAATATTACTCTAGCTCCATTTGTAATAGGAATAAATACATTATTTAGGTAGCAGTAGCCTTTAAAAACCATCTCACCCCCCTGTCATCCCTTGTCTCCCCATTCATAACCCGACTCTCCTCGCAATCCCTACTCACCCCATTTTACGGTGCTGAGTAGTAAAAAAAAACAATGATTTAATATTTACGTCCGGTGGTAAGCGTGCTCGTGAACAATAGAGTTTCCGAGGAGTTTTTTCCAGAGGGTGATGAAGTCCTTGTAGTAACCGGTGTTGGGAGAGTCAGCGTTGGCGTCGATCAGACGTCCGAGAACATCGATGGATTCAGGAGTGCGCAGGCTGACGTGCTCACCCAAGTTCTGAGAATCAATTTAAGTTCATTTTAAGTTAAAAAAATGCAACTTTATAAAATATAAATAATAAAGGACAATTTCCACACAGTACTTACGTTAATATAGTATCCAACGTCAATAGCGTCACGAATACGACGCTCGTAGTCCTCAATAGCCTTAATTTCATGGATGAAGTCTTTTTGATAAAGGTGGAAGTGGTTAGGCCTAACCGGGAATGGGATTCCGTTGTGGTACAGGAGACCAGAGGTGTAACCTTCTTCAACAGTGCCGTGCAGTTCAAGATCAGGGATCTCACCAAGACCGTTCGACAGCCTCTCCATGTAGTAACGAGACAGGAGCTGCTTGTGCCAGTACCAGAACCATTCACCACGGTAGTCCTTCACCAAGGGGCTGGTTTCGCTTCCGAGCCACTTCGGGTAAGCCACATGGGTGTTGTAGTACCATGTGTTAAGAGCATAATCGTGAGTCCAGTAGAACACACGGGAATCGACAGAGAAGTAAGGCCAGACGGTCTCGTTCCACCTAATCACTACACTGTCGTTCCAGATGTAAGTTATCGGGTAGTACTCGACTAGGTGCACGCCGTGAGTGTTGATCCTCCCGGCGGTGGTCATAACTTCTCCATTGTGGAAGTAAGAGGGAAAGATTTCGTAGAGGGGCGGGACGACGAATCCTTGAGTGTCGTGGCGGTGAAGAATGGCGGTGGTGAGCACGTAGACGTACAGGTTTTCATTAACACGGTCTCTGAGGTACACGGCAGTCTTGTAGAACGTATCGTAGTCCTTAGCGGAGAACAGAACGTGGAAGAGAGTCTTAGCCTCGTACTGATGACATTCTTCAAGAATAGAGAAAGGCACCGAACGTGGCAGTACACCATACTCCATGAGATCCACGTAAATCTTGACAGCAGTTACATTCTGAAAAGGAGATATATTATTTAACACTAACATAATATACAGGGTGATTCATGAGACGTGAGCAGGACTTATCCTGCATACTCAGTAACTGATAATTGATCGATCACCGTCGTATTTAGGTGAAACAACCACACTTTTTCCTATTTTTTAACTTTTTGGTGAGGGCAAATTTCTTTCTCTACAATCATGGTCACTACAAGACCTAATTAATAAACATAAAACCTCTTTAACCGTAATGACAGCATTTTGATTACGAAGAAAATAAACTGTCAAACTTGAGTGAGATACGAGTATTCAAAAGTAACCAGACCGTGATGACAGTGATGACGTTCAATTTGACACAGAATATCGGTAGTTTAGTATTCTAATTGTAGGGTGACCATGCATGTCTTAAGTAAATTAAAAACTTTTTGTTAAACACGACTAGAAAATTAACGTTAACCTCACTAATACTGATACGAAACAGCTGCTTATAATTTACGAAATGCGCAGTGTAAGTCCTGCTCACGTCTCCTGAATCATCCTGTATAATCACAGTTATAATTTTAATCGTTTATACTCAGGGGTAGGTACGTCAAATGTCTTAGTATGGATCACTTTATACTAAGCAGTATTTGCCCCATACTAAAGCATTTTTTTTAACCATAATAGGTGTGAAGTTATGGGTATTTAATTCATGACTTACGCTGTAGTGCTCAATGTTCTTCTCGATTTCCCAAGTACTGGCAATGGTCTTAAGTGGCTCGTAGTGAAGGGGCTCATGGATATGGTAGGAGAGGGATGACAGGTCAACCTGACGCTTGAGGGAAGCCTGGTCAGCTAAAACAAATGTTTAAGTAATGTTATTATTCAGAGATATACTATATATTTATTACACTCAATAATTTAGCTGAATAATGTTGATTGTTGAAATCACAAATTTATACGTAAGAAATGGGACGGTCTTTCATAAATTGCAAGCAAAATTTTATAGCCAAGTAGACAGAATGAGCTTGTATCATACTAAAATAAGAATGAGCTTCCGACTGATTCACTTAATTCACGCTTATGTAACGCCATAAATATATTATTCTCTCATCAGCGATTTATTTAGTTTTTCGTGAGATGATTTGCCATTGCTTTAAGGGGTCCACTGATTAACAGTCCGCCGGACGGTATCGGCCTGTCAGTTGTTCGGAACTGTAAAAAAATTGTTCTAACTGACAGGCCGATACCGTCCGGCGGACTGTTGATCAGTGGGCCCCCTAAAGCAATGGCAAATCATCTCACGAAAAACTGAATAAATCGCTGATGAGAGAATAGTGGTGACTTACCAGGTTTCTGAGGCCAGATCTTCTTGAGGGAGTCGCAAGACCCGCCGGCCACTAGGAGCGCCAAAGCACACAACACGAGACGAGCCATGTTGGCCAGTGTTGAATTGACCACCAGCACCCCCTTTTATACTGCCACGAGACTGATAACGGAGAAAGGAACTGAATGCATTTTTATTATCAGATATGTTGATTTGTATATGATTATCAGAGGTCAGGCACCGGTAAAGTCACCTTGATAAAAACTATGAATTACACTTCAGAACCGAGTGTTTCAGCTACAATACGTTTCGTGACGGGGGCACGGGCGACGGCAGTGGGCATAGTACCTCAATGTATTACTTCACAGCTAAATTAGTATGCTACCAGTGCATGAAATAAACATTGGAACTCGTTAACCATACTAGTGCCTACTTTATCTCAGTACTAAATGATAAAAATCTAGTCGCTATTGGGATGCACTCAAATAAAAGGATCCCATAGAATCGTTCAAGTCTTTATTCAAGTCAAGCTAGGCCGGCTCCAACCGTACACCTCTGACCCGAGAAGATTTAGCCCTATTTGGGACCGGCAACAAACTCGGCGGGACACATCTTTTCAAAACAACACTTCTTCTCTTTATTTTACAAAAGTAAGCTTCTAATGAAACATACGCTGCTGTATGTGTCCCGATTACACTACCTTACGAAGGTCGAGGAGATCGTGAAGTATGTACGAGCCAAGTCCGGATTCATCCTGAGGGTCGTGAAGTTGGAATCTCGACACAGTGTGAATTTTAATTCTTTTGTGCTGAGCGTTCCGACTGAACATCTAGCGACCTTCACCAAGGAGGAGTTTTGGCCGAAGGGTGTCAAGTTCCGGCGGTTCCGCGGCCGGCTCCCTGACACTGCGGGGTTGCGAACTGCATCGCAGCCATAATTGTGTTTTTAGTTTTAAGATATATTTTGTAATAATATGTATGCTAGTTTTAAGGTATTTATCTATGGGCCAATAGTTGCCTGAAAATAAATGTTTTCATTCATTCATTCATTCATAACAAATCAAAATAACACTTGGAATAAAACACTTAGCTAAATGGATAAAGAACGTTGGATTCTATTAAGCTTTCAGAATAATCCTTCAGGTATAAGCCTTCAGGAACGTGGGGAGTTAGGCACGAGGTTGGCTAACGAGTACGTCCGATCTCTAGCGCGGTCCGATCAAGAAGAAACACCAGCGGCGGAGCCTCGCTGCTCCAGTGCTCCCGCCTCAACGTCAAGTTGGTCAACCTGCTTGACCAGTCTACCAACATAACGACAAAAATGCCAACTCGTGCCTACGTTCACCCAAGAGAAACCTCGTGACGTTCCTTCTACCTGTCATCTTAGTTCAACAACACGCCAATAGATGGCGTTACTCTCTACGTTATGAATTTCGTTACAACTTCCAAACAGCAAACTTTGCTAGTAGCCAAACATTGCTAATCAATTGTATACAGGCGTCTAAAACTATGAACTGTCACGCTGCAATACGTCCTTCTGGAGTCACGCCCCGACATACAATACAATACAATACAAATATTCTTTATTGCTCACCAATATGAAAAAGGACATTACATATACAAATTAAGCACAATACTTAGACTTTGGTAGACAACAGGCGGTCTTATCGTTAAAGAGCGATCTCTTCCAGACAACCTTAGCGACATTGTTATCTGTAGATAAATATTGCTTTTATCAAATCAATGTGCAATCTATTAAAGGAGCTAGTAGGTATTCAGTACAAAAATATAATTTGCTGAACACCCTCTAAGGGCCGATTGCCGAAACAAACCGAATGCAACCTATCTGCTTCTTGTTTTCGACAAAGCGTCACCAACTTGCACACGATGCAGATGAAACGCAGTCCGTCTGTGACCAACCTAAAATGGGGGCCTAGCCAAGATGACAATCGTTATATGGAAAGGAAAAAATAACGGGATGCCAGACGAAAGTCATTTACGTTATTTACGTTTAGAATAGCGTCCAATCATCGATTGTTGTCTTTGCAAGACCCCTTGAATATTATGTACATCGCACTCTCACATATCGTCGGTGCGAATAAAAAAATCGCTGTGTGTTTTTTTACGATTTTTTGATTTTGGCATATTTTAATTCCTTATTCAATTTCCCGTGGACCTATATAAATATTTTTTTAATATCTTTATTAGTTTTGAAAATAACAATTCCGCTATGTGAACATAGAACAACATTTGTACAAAAAAAAAAAAAACAGAAACAAAAAAATTGCTATGTGATTTTTTAGCACATAACAAAATTAAATGCCTTGTTTTCCGTCGAGGGTGATGGCGATAATGTTGCACATGGCGATTTATTGACCCCAAAATCCGCTATGTATCATTTCTCGTACTACGTTACTTTGGCAACAAATAGCTATGTGTAAACTTTACACATGACGATTTTAAGTGAACCAAATTTAAGTCGCTATGTAGCAAAATTCTGGTTAAAATAATTAATATTGTAAAAATTTACGAAAAAAAACTCTTTATTTTCTTTATAAGTATCATGTAAAAACCATTGATCTACCAGAAAAAAAATACAGGTGCAAGAAATATATTACAAACACGAAAATAAACAGTTTTTTTGTCTCCTGAAAAGTAGCTAAAAAATACATGGCGATTTTTTTATTCGCACCGACGATATACAGAATTGAGATGCGCTTCAAACACGATTTAATCTGATATCAATAGGCCATTTAGTAACTACCCCTGACCAAGCGATCTCGAAGTGCGAGCGAAGCGTCTCCGTTTCAGCTTGGGCTTAAATTATTTTGCATGTCTATTCTGTCCGGATGTTTCACAGATCGCTCTTGTCAACTGAATCCCGTGGAAGGATGATGTTCCGCTCCAATACAAGTTTGGCCCAACACTCGCTAAACATGGGTGTTATATTGTTAGGCTCCAAACATAAAATTAAAGTCCCGATATTTATTAGAAATTCACGGACACTTCACAGAACATTATATAAGCGAAATTTCTCTACGATTTTGAGGTTAGGAATTCTGCCGTAATGGGTATTACGATAGTATAATATGAAAAAATATGCAAATTTTCTTTTAAATAACCTGTGACGTTATATAATTATGATAGTTTTTTGTTATATGTACATCTTTACATTTTTACATTTTAAAAATAAATTCCAAAGATATGTTGGTTTCAAATGATAGGTACAATAAAGCTATGAATTTGAACCTAACTTCTACATAAATAATGAAATATTAATTAAGTCTAACCTAAAGTACTTTACATTTTATTTTGTATCGATTGATTTACAGCTAGAAGTACGTGTGAAAATAAATACTAATTAATTATACATTAAACAATAATTGCCATCAAAAATAATTGTTCTTAATTCCAGCGTCTATAATTACGAGAATTTCCTAACTAACTTTCACCTAAAATCAAACATTATCTGTTAGGTGCTAGGTAACATACAAATCTCTGATTATCCTGATGTCATCAAATAATGAGTAAGAGTTATTTATTAATACGGTAATAATCATTTAAAATTGTTTGTTTTACCATTATTCGTAGGTACCTAATGTCAGCTGAATTTCTCTTAAAAAAATTATCTCCACAAAGATAAGTTTTTTTACATAAGCAATACAATCAAACAGCTATTATGTAGGACATATTTCTTTACAATTTACAATTAATTCGCAAAATACTGCGAATAACCCTTAAGCGGCATCCATACGTGCACAGCTGCCAATCAGTGTCAGAGACAACAAAGCAATAAATTTTATTGTTAATGATATCGAGGAAGCAAAGAAAGTTGCTACACTAATTACATTTATTGGCGGCCCTACATATGAACTGCCTCTTTGTTCACCAAAGAAACCATACGAAGTGAAATATGATGACATCAATAAAATTATGCTACGACATCTGCAACCAACGCCTAGCATATTAGTCGAGAGGTACAAGTTTCGGCAAAGAACTCAAACTAAGAGTGAGTCTATATCGGACTAGGTGGCACCTTTGAAGGAGTTGGCTAGAACGTGTGACTACAAGACGGGATTAGACGACAATTTAAGGGATCAGCTTGTCTGTGGCTTGTTTAGTGAGATGATCAGACAGAGGGCCCGATTCGGATTTTGAAATAGACATCTACTAGATAGTAGATATCTTTTAGACGTCACCAAGATACGATAACGATATGTTTAAGATCTAACCTGTCAAATTTGACATTTATGCGATTCTGGAGATACTGTTGAACGATTTCCACAAGATATGACTTAGAGATCCAATTCACATCTAATAGATATCTAACACTATCTGACGTAAAAGTGACACTGGTTGCCCGAATTGAGCTGCAAAAGAAAACTAGTTGAAATCTAAACTATAACGTATCTAGAATGGATCTAGTACGTGTCGTCTCTTGTGAATATCTTGAAGTTCGAATACGGCAGAGAGACTTTTTGCGGAAGATGAAGTTAGTTTTTCAAAAGCTTATAAACTAGCCACCGCCTTAGAAGCGGCGGAGATGAACGCGGCGGCAGTGATGAACGGCAAGCGGCCGAACGACGACGGTGCCGTGGCATCTCATGCTGTCACGAGTGAAACTCGCCGCAGCGAGGGACGAGCGGGACGATACGCGACAGCTGCAAGCGGCGAGTTAGCGCGCGGCCGCTACAGCGAGGGCGCAGCCGGCGGGAGCGGCGCGCAGGGCGCAAATGCTGGAGCTTCGGGCATGGGCCAGTAGCGCGCGGGCCAGGCTGGCGGAGCGGCTCGCGGGCGCGGCGCTGGGAGCAGCTGGACTCACTCGACTTGTCGGGCTTGCGGCGGACAACATGATGCAGCCGGATGCAAATTTCGAGTATACGTGTGTCGTGTATGTCAGGAATCAGGAAGGCCACCTTAAAAGAATGCCCTAAACTTGGCGCGGGCGGCGCGAGTTACGCAGACGGCAATTACGTGGAAGAAGTAAATGATTCGGATACCGACGATAGCGTCGAGATAATTACTTCCATTTATAACATAAGTCACTCAAAAGACTACAAACCATATATCTTAACATTACGTATTAATAATAAACAGTTGGAAATGGAGGTAGACACCGGTAGTCGCATATCGTGTATTAGTCTTGATTGCTATCGTGAAATGTTTATGGATTGTGATTTAATAGATTCCAATCTGTCTTTGCGATATAACACCGGCCCGCCTGTAACAATTGTAGGTAAAATAAGGCCTGTTGTTAAATATGTATAATAAGATACGGAAATTTACTTTGTATGTCGTGAAGGGCGGATGGACGTCTTTAATCGGGCGGGAATCGGGCTTTAAACTGTCGCGGTCCACAATACCCAACTCCTATGTTTAGAGGAGTTGGGTATTGTGGACCGCGACAGTTTTCAGTGTAATAGATAGTATAGCCATGGGAGGGAAATTTGATTTGCACTCGTTCAGTTCCAGATACGCGCAGGTTTTTGAAGACGGGCTGGGGTGCTACACGGGTGAGCCCGTGGGCTTTCGGCTGCGAGACGGCGCGACGCCCGTGTTCTTGCGCGCGCGCCCTCTGGCGTTTGCCTTGCGCGAACCGGGCGACCGCGCGCTGGACCCTGGACCAGCTGGTGAGTGACGGCATCATAACCCCGGTCGAGTGTTCGGATTGGGCCACACCAATTGTACCAGTAGTCAAGTCGGACGGCTCGATTCGTATCTGTGCTGATTATAAATTTACGCTTAACAAATGGCTAGAAATAGATAGGTATCCTCTGCCTAGGATAGACGATCAGTTGGTAAAATTAAATGGCGGGGACGAATTTTCTAAAATCGATCTAAGTCAGGCTTATGCGCAATTTCCGTTGTATGAGACCAAGAAATTTACCACAATTAATACCCATAAAGGCCTATTTCAGTATAATCGCCTCGTCTACGGGCTCGCGTCGAGTCCTCGCATCTTCCAACGTAAACTTGAACAAATGTTTGCTGACTTACCCACGGTCGGAGTCTATCTAGATGATGTAATCATAACGAAAATTGACGAAGAACATTTAAAAATACTTTGTCAAGTTTTTGACAGATTACTAAAGTACGGTCTGAAAATAAAGAAAGAGAAGTGTACTTTTTTCGCAGAGTCGGTTACCTATTTAGGATTTGTTATTTAAAGATGGAGTATCAGCATGCTCAAGTAAAGTAGAAGTTATCAATAAAATGTGTAGTCCACAGAATGTTTCAGAGTTGCGATCATTTCTGGGAATGATAATGTTACTACGCAAAAGTTAAAAACTTGAGCACAATATTATCTCCGATGTATGAATTACTCAAAAAAGATGTCAAGTTTGTGTGGAGTAAAGAGTGACAGGCCGCATTTGAGAAAATAAAAAAGATGTTGCAGTCGAGTGAGGTGCTGGCGCACTACTCGAGCGAGCTCCCGCTGGTGCTGACGACGGACGCGAGCAGCACGGGCGTGGCCGCCGTGATCGCGCACCGCTTGCCTGCCGGCGAGCGGCCTGTCGGAGTGCTAAGTTCAGCTGAGAGACACTACTCGCAGATTGAGAAAGAGGCACTTGCGATTATATATGGTGTTCAAAAAGGGTCTAGCAGGCTAAGCGAACAAGAAGTGCCCCCAACGACGATTTGGTCATTCTTTCAGGTGGTGTACGGGCAGGTCCTAAGAACACTCTATGCTTAATATCAGTCCTCGATCTTTTTTTGTTTTCGAGTTATCCAGGATAATGTAAAATAATCAGCGTATCATTGAAAGTGTCGTATTTTGTAAACTGTTCAAGTTAGATTAACCAAAAAAATTATATTTAACAACAATAAAATCGTCTGCGTAAAATAGAAACTCAAAGCTAATAAATCTTCTGATTTACACTATTATAAATTATAATAATTAAATTTGATGAGAATGAGTTGGTTTTTTACGCAGCAGGTACCTAAAAAATGGCTCCATGGCACAAATTCAGCTAACAAATAGTTTTTTTTGCAATTTTACGCAAGTACGCAGACGAACATTGTAAGCAGGTAGCTAATCCAACATTTTTAACAAAAAAACTTACATCAGAAAACCGTTTTATTTATCAACAATCACTTCTCTAAAAATCACTATAAGTGTTTTTAAGAAAGGTACCATCAATACATATATACATAATAAAAAAGCCTTCGAATGGAGAGCCTCTACATTTTAAAAGTCAGTTACAATGCTTAGAGAACTGTAAGAGAGAGATTTTCTCTCCCAAACGGATTTAAAGAGCTACGGAACTCCGATTTAAACGTACACGGTTTTAACACATTATTATTCACTTTAATGGGACTTAACCGCGTAAAGGATGACTCACGTCAGACCGGACCGTGTCCGGGTCGGAGCTTCCGACGCTTACTTTTCTATGACATGACAGGTGATCACGTGATGCTTCCCACAGAAAACGAAGCGACGGAAGCTCCGGCCCGGACACGGCCCGGTCTGACGTGAGTCATTCTTTATTCTCGCTCACTGCGTCTGGCTAAATGATGAATTAGCCAACATGATGAACACTCTTATATTGGAGGTATTTTAAAATTGAAACAACTTGTTAGGGCCGGTTGTAAGCCGCCTGTAATCGTAGATCGTTATTTTTGAAGTGAAAAGTTCTTTAGCGGCGCTGAGCACTTTTTGTGATGGGGAAAACATGTTAAACTCGCGAGAGCGTAAGACGTGACATCACGTGTGACGGACACTGTTACAAAGTCATTGAGTTTTTCTTTTTTGATTTAAATGCCATCTAGCGAGTTTACCTCAAACTGGTACTAATATAACTCTAGTACTCACAGTGATGTGCTTAGGGGTTTCAAGTAATGCGACGAAATAACGCTAGATGGCGTTATCCTCAATTATACATAGTGCTGCAGACATTTTGCACTAGTCATTGAGTTTTCACTTCTGCCGGCACTCCCGGAGTGCAACCCGTTGTTTTTGTTTATTCGGAGACTCCGAGTTTTTGGCTATTTTCTTAAATAACTTCTTACTTAATATGTTTAAAATTATAAAAAAAAAATATTTGAAATTCTCAAAATGGGCTCTTTCATTTGACATATAACACGATATAGATTGAAAAACTTTATTTTTAAATTTTCTCATTTACCCCCAAGAGTGACCCCCATGTTTAAAATTTTTAACCTTTACAGCCTTTTTTTAATCTGTGACGGTCACGATATTTAAATTTAGAATATCAGCCCGCTGTCAAATAGAACGCGGGGCGGAATTGGCATTCGTTTAGAGGCAGCCGTCGAGTGTAGATATTTATGTAAATTGTATGCTAGCTGAGAAATATAACTAAGAAGAAATAATATCTGTGTTTCCTCCATGCCCACAGCGTCCTCCCAATAGGCCGTCCCCCTTTACATGGTTGAGGCGGAATCGGTGGTGGAGTCGAAGTGGTGGCTGCGTATGGCCACCAGTCTTCTCGCTGCACCATTAAGGCGCTCTTATACTCGAGTTTTACGTTTTCAAGGGGGTGAAGCAGACGCGTGGTAGAACGGGCAGGCGGGCGCCCCGCGCGGCGCACCGCACCATTTCCGCGCAGCACGTCTACGTCCTTATTCTGACGACATCGGTATTCTGAATTGTCAGTTCCGGGATTTTTTCCGGCAATTAATATTGAATAAGATTTATTAGTAACTTCGAATTTTGATGAGTACTTAATGAAATTAAAAATGGTAGGTAAGACGGTGAGTGTAAATAATTATTATTTATATACAATATAAGTGTATACCGCGACAAACTGAGAATCTAATCAAATTATACCAAATTATTATGAGACAAAAAATAGTACTTACTAATAGACATTAAAAATGTAATAGAGCTAAACCAAGAAAAATCTGCAACGATTTTGATTGCACACGCAGTGCAAGTGTTATTTTAAACGTCAATCTTCTATGAAATTATGAATAATACTTGCACTGCCTATGCTATCAAAATCGTTGCAGACTTGGTCTAACTCTAGCAGTCAATTTCGGGCAAGTAGGTAGTGAAAATAAGGAAGAATACTAGCAAAGCTAAGATAATTTGTGGGACTATTGAGTTATGCATAGCTCCAATAAGTACATAAAATTAGCTGTCTTCACAAGAAATAATTATAACAATTTATAACTCTAAGCAAAGTCAAGCATTTAAAGATTGTAATGACAAAAAACACTTCTACTTCGACATTCGAGTTAGTTAATAGCTCAAGAAAATAAAAAAAATCTGCGGAAATAATTCGTTTAATTTTGAAAATTGGCACAGTTATACCTTGTGGTGTCCAGATAACCATGCTTAATGTCCTCTAGCTTAGCGGGTGTGCTGAGGGTGTAGGGGGGAGTGGGGGTGGAGGTCCCTTTTTTTAGTTTTTCGTAAATAACTCGTAAATGGTGGTCAATATAAAAAAATCTTATTAAACGTTAATAATCTACACAAAATTTTGTACAAAAAAGATTCAGTACACTTTTAGCAGGGATCAATATTTAAAAAGATAATAAAGAGAGAAAGTTAATTATATTAAATTCTAAGGTTCCTTGTTTTTATTTTTTCGTTAATAATTTGAAAAGTATGACTCATAGCAAAAAAAATCTTATACATAAATAATAAACATAAAATTTCCTACAAGAAACATGTAGGACACTTTTCGCTAGGATCAATATTAAAAAAAACCGGGCAAGTGCGAGTCGGACTCGCGCACGAAGGGTTCCGTACCATAATGCAAAAAAAAAACGGAAATAAATGCAAAAAGAAAACGGTCACCCATCCAAGTACTGACCACGCCCGACGTTGCTTAACTTTGGTCAAAAATCACGTTTGCTGTATGGGAGCCCCACTTAAATCTTTATTTTATTCTGTTTTTAGTATTTGTTGTTATAGCGGCAACAGAAATACATCATCTGTGAAAATTTCAACTGTCTAGCTATCACGGTTCGTGAGATACAGCCTGGTGGTAGACGGACGGACGGACGGACGGACGGACAGCGAAGTCTTAGTAATAGGGTCCCGTTTTACCCTTTGGGTACGGAACCCTAAAAAGACAAAGCAGCGGGTAAGTTGTTATTTATGTAGGTATAAGATTTTTTTTGCAATGAGTCATACTTTTCAAATTATTAACGAAAAAATACAAACAAGGAACCTTAGAATTTATTATAATTAACTTTCCTTCTTTATTATCTTTTTAAATATTGATCCCTGCGAAAAGTGTACTGAATCTTTTTTGTACAACATTTTGTGTAGATTATTAACGTTTTACTACATTTTTTGATATGTGCACCGTTTAAGAGTTATTTACGAAAAACTAAAAAAAGGGACCTTAGAAGTGATTATAATTGAATTTCCCGCGTTAATATCTCTTTGAATATTGATCCTAGCAAAAAAATGTACTAAATCTTTCTTGTAGGCAATTTTATGCAGATTACTTATGTAATAGAATATGTTTTGCTATGCGCCACCGTTTAAGAGTTATTTACGAAAAACTAAAAAAAGGGTCCTTTAATATCAAATATCTCACTTCCGGTCAAGAATTCGATCAAGCAACCGGCAAATTCGGATTCAGCGGGGTCTAATTAGGTTAAAAAACCCGGTTGCCAAAAAGTAATACGATTTGCCAGTCGAAATCGATATTATGAAAAATATGACCAGTCTAAAATATTTGAATCCTGTATATCTATGTTTAAAAATTATTCAATTTGATTAATTTTATAGCCTTTTAAAATATGTTTACACAATTTATCAATCGTGACTGAATTCCGGATTGGTTAGATGGGTGTGTGCCTTTGCTGCCCAACTTGTTATAAAATGACAATATGACGGACGAATGTCTGAAATGTCACCGTATTTAAGAATTATTTTGCTTTTCTTCGTAAGCATGTTGAAAAACATTGTGTGTATAACATATTTGCATATTTATACTGTGATTACCCATTTTATGAAACGTCCGCTAAACTAGCATAGGTCCGACACCGACAGTGGTCACGGGCGTACTGGCGTGAGGAATGGGCGCAAGGTATTGCCGCGTAGGGTGTAATTTAGTAAGCAAAATGTTGAATTCATCAAATGATGAATGAAAACATTAACGTTTCGATAAAAGGACAAGCAATAATGAAGATTTACTTAAAAGCTATCGACTGAAGTAAGTTTCATAAACATTTTCGTCGTAGTACTTCTAACATAAGGAAATAAAGACAGTGGTAGGCATGTTTTCAACTTAAGATTCAATCGAGAAAATTATGAGCCGTCGTGCTCCTGACAAGCAATAACGTAGTTCAAGGACTGAAGTTATACATACTAGAAAATAATGCATGAAATCCTTGTAAAAGTCTGTAAATATGGTGACAAAAAAGCGCATTTTACTACACACCGCGCCTTAACTATGAAGTAGAGCCAGGAGGTGGCTCGTACGCAGCCCCCACTTCATCGCCACTGCCAACGACCGGGAACTGCTACGAGCCACCTCCTGGCTCCACTTCATCGCTAATGGTGCAGCGAGAAGACTGGTGGCCTTACGCAACCACCACTTCGACTCCACCACCGATGAAGAACATCAGCTGCTGATAATTTTTATATTTTTATTGTAAAATAAAGATTCGCCTTGTTTTTTTATTTTGACGTTAGGCAAATTTGCTAACAGCTGTCAGAAATACAGGTGTCATCTAGTAATGGCCAGAGACAATTAGCTGTGAGGAAATTCAAAAAAAGGGGGTATAGTTCTGGTCGAGGGTTTGGTTTTTTATCATTTTTCCAAACCAAGCCCACATCTGACCTATTTGCGAGGATCTCAGCCATAGTCATGACCTATGTAGAAGGTCGTAGATGTTGGCTACCTTGTATAAGGCCGACTTTAGCGAAGGGATGTTAGGAAAAAAATTGTAGGGGTTGATCTAGGTAGGGCCAATCGGTAGTTAAAATAGAGTAGGATAGGGCGTAGTTTTGTGAAAGATAGCTGCCTCTTTCACCCGAGGAGGCGAGATATGTAAAGGTTTGCAACCTTTACAGCCTTTTTTTAATTTGTGACTGGTTAGTCACGATATTTAAATTAAGAATATCAGCCCGCTGTCAAATAGAACGCGGTGCGGAATTGGCATTCGTTTAGAGGCAGCCGTCGAGTGTAGATAATTATGTAAATTGTATGCTAGCTGAGAAATATAACTAAGAAGAAGTAATATCTGTATTTCCTCCATGCCCACAGCGTCCTCCCAATAGGCCGTCCCCTTTACAGTACTAAATTTCAACTTAATTGGTCCAGTAGTTTCCGAGAAAATAGACATGTGACAGACGGACAGACAGACAGACAGACAGACAGAAGCACGAGTGATCCTATAAGGGATCCGTTTTTTCCTTTAGAGGTACGGAACCCTAAAAAGAGAATTTTCATAAGACTTTTTTTTTTATTATATTGAAAAATTATTCGTTTATTTTTGCGAATATCAAAGCTAGCGCCAATAGTGTGTAAAATTGCTGTGCGAGAATAAGTATTGTGGTTAGCTAGAGCATAAATGAGTATCGTGTAATGTGGGCTAGTTTCTGGGCAGAGTGCCACACGAACGAAGCTCACCATATATACAGGGCCTGTTTAACAAACTCTAAGTGTACTGGTAATCGACTTAATAGTACAACTTACTCGTAGTTTAATTTGGGAATACGTAATAGCACATTCAGACTAGTGTCGGTAATGTCCTTACTTCTTCGATAGTTGTTACAAGAATAAGGATATCTATCTCTAATATTGTCGCTATCTCCCACACATAACATACCTACATACAACCTTACTTTTTCGATAGTTGTTACAAGAATAAGGATATCCCATACATAACGTACCTACATACAAAAATTATATGTACCTACAAATAACTTGAATAAAAGTACTCTGAAGGGAATTAAACGCAATTTTAACAAACTTAATTATGGGGCCAAATTGCTTTCTACTCGGGGATGGTCGTTGTTGACCAATCAGCGCGTTGAAAAGTAAAAGTGTAGCGTTTTAAAACATTGTTGGACTGTTGATTCAGGGGTACAACTGTTCAATACATTTATAGCCTGGATTTAGACCATCTTTTGCCGCATTTCGAATGACGTAAAAAATTGTAGATGTTAATGTTTTTATACTTTGGATGGATGCTAAATGGTTGTTCCTCAATTAAACGAAAAGGGATGAATTGAGTGTATGCAATATGTATGTTGTTGCAATGCAATGTGTGTTATGTGGACCTATAGCTGAAATAACATATTGCATAGATTTCTCCTGCCAAAGCTGGGTAAATGAGGAAAAAGTTTATGCTGGAATACTGCCGATTGAGTCATGAGTCATGACTGACGCGGAATAATTAACTGGAAGAAATTAGTCTAAAATAAAACACTTTAATGTTCGTATTTTTTTATTACTCACGGAGAAGCAACAGTGGTCCGCATGTACCTATGTACATCTGAATTTTGACACTATGGATAACTATTGACATGATATTTATGATATTAATATGTATGTTACCGTAAAAACCAGCCAGGTATTTGGGACTACCTAGATGTAAATAGTTAAAACTCGTTTTAACAAAGCGGAAAACGCGTTTAATTTAAACGAGTTTTTACGGTATCATTTAATATTTATACATACGATGACGATTTTTGTTGTATATTACATTAGTTGTATGAATTGAAATTTTACATTCATTTATAGGTACTATACCAGCATAAGTCTAATTTTTGGAAGCATTTTAGCATTTATAATTTCATAGCTACAAAGAAAGAAATACAAAAACCATTTCTTGAAATATATAATAATAATAGTTATAAGGTCATTATAAAACACAGTTATGTATTTGCTAACGTTATTATTACCTACTAGTGCGGCAAGCACCCACCGCGATAGCCGTTGACCAGATTCTAGGATAGTGCCTTATCCGTAGCTAGCTACGTGACCGTAGCTTGCGTAGGTACCTAACATCGTAGCGAGCATACTTAGGAATCTCTTCATCTGTGCAGTCAGCGTCGTATAGTAGGTAGCATCCAAAGTATTCAAATCATCATCATCATCATCATCTAAGCCATAAGACGTCCACTGCTGAACATAGGCCTCCCCCTTGGACCTCCATTCGTACTGGTTGGAAGCGACCCGCATCCAGCGACTTCCGGCGGCCTTAACAAGGTCCATCTTGTGGGTGGACGTCCTACGCTGCGCTTGCTAGTCCGTGGTCTCCACTCGAGCACTTTTCGACCCCATCGGCCATCTTCTCTGCGTGCAATATGGCCTGCCCATTGCCACTTCAGCTTGCTAATCCGGTGGACAATGTCGGTGACTTTAGTTCGTCTACGGATCTCCTCATTTCTGATTCGATCACGCAGAGAAACTCCGAGCATAGCCCTCTCCATAGCTCGTTGAGCGACTTTGAGTTTTGAGATGAGGCCGATAGTGAAAGACCGATAGTGAAATATTCAAATAGTTCACCATATTATTTGTATGGCGTACCGACTATTTGAATACTTTGGATACTACCTACTATATGACGCTGACTGTACCATGTTCATAATAGCGCCCTTAAACCTTGAAACATCAAACGCTTAAATAAGGTTCGCACTAAATAAACCGCTCCCATACAATCGTGTTACGCTCTCGTTGCGTCTCATTTTACATGCGAAACTTCTCCTCACTCAATTTTATTTGTATAATAATTTTTAACAAGAAACACTAGTACAAGACATATGTTACAGGAATATTCATGTCGAATTTCATGTTGCTTAAGAAATATAAGAGCCTCGGTAGAGAGTACCATTTGGTCCCCGTCCATGGGGTCCCAGCGCGCACAAGTTGTTTGCAGAAATCGCGAAGCGTCTGGTTGACGTAACTGGTGATCGAAGAGCTGGCGGCTACCTCGCACAACGTATCAGCATTGCGATACAGCGAGGAAATGCCGCCAGCATACTTCGTACAATGCCTCAAGGGCCTATTTTAGATTTAAGCTTGTTATTAATTTCGTTTAGTAGTACCTCTGTATATATCTTGTATGTAATGATTTTTCATTTAAGAAATTATTTTTAAAATGAGAGCGTATCATCTAATGCAAGTAGCCGGCTAATAGGTTCATGTTACTAACTCGTCGAGATTTGATAGCACAAATAGCAAAAATAGGAAGTAACTTTGCTTTAACATACAAAATATACCTATTATTTATAAGTATATGAATGTAAAACTGCAAATACATCAACATCAGCGTTACAGGCTGAGGATTACTTCGGTTTGAGAACCACAAACTATCAAGCCTTAAACAAAACCAAATGAATCTACATTTTTTTTTTTATAAATTTACCATTTTTTTAACAGAGCGGAGCGAAGGTCCACATTTTAGCTCGGACAAAATTTTACTAAATTGGTTCAGCGGTGTAAGCATGAAAAAGTAACAGACAGACTAACAGAGATTTTTTCGCATTTATTATAAGTAGGAATTCCATCCAACAGGATTAATTTTTAACATAGCAAGAACAAACCTAATTAAGTAAACCTTCAAATACTGAAACTGAAAAATTAATGATAAATACGTCGTGAAATAATAACACAAGTATAAGATTAAAAAAAAAACAAGGGTTCAAAGGAGACTCGAAAGTCAAACAACTCATGACGCCGCAGGCCGAGAGTAAATATTTTAGATATTGTCTTGACAACCTTTAATTTCGCCTAATTAGTAAATTGTGAATTTAAAAAAATACTGTCAGGGAGGTATTAAAGCAACTGAGAAATGAGACCCCAATCTAAATGAGAGAAAAACGGCCCGATTCGAACTTTAAGATACGTCAAATATTTGGTCTAGATACGATATTGATTAGATGTCATTGTCAAAAGCGACATTTCTTCAAACATAAACATCACTTGTGACACTGACATATCTAATCCATATCGTATCTAGGCCAAATATTTGACGTATCTTAAAGTTCGAATCGGGCCAAAAGCGCGACTTTAACCGGTGGCCAAAATATAAGTGCATTCCCGTTGCCAGAGCGGTTCTGGGATTATACTGAGCAACTTTTACTATGGGACCAACCCCAAAATTGCAAAAAAAAAACCCTGCCATAGAAAATGGACCGCCAAAATGTTTGAAACAGCCAAATTTTTTTTCCGCGATTTCGGGGTTGGTCCCATAGGAAAAGTTGTTCAGTATAATCCCAAAACCTCCCTGGCAATGGGAATGCACTTATTTTTTGGCCACTCTGTATTTGCAATTTTGCATAATTATATATTTACCCCTGCAGATTAGCAAACTGAAGTGGCAGTGAGTGAGCTGGCTATATCTGCCGCATAACTTATGTCATGGCAAGTGCAGTGGGTGTTCTTGCGGGTGTTCTCTTGTATGCCATGTTTCTTTTGACATTGGTGAGTTATAAATCATATTTGTATTGTATTGTACAAACCAAAGTCATGCAGCTAAACCTTCAACCTGTCCGTAGCTGATCATAATAACTTCTTACCAACCAACTCAGTTACACGGTACACCTACTCGTAACAAAGCTTCAGATTTCTAAAGTTTTAGTAATGTGCATAGCCTGTTTGATGGAAATCATATCAGCTTCTTAAATTAAGAACAAAGAAATTGAATATTATCGTAGGAGTAGTTAAAATATGAGTTTATTTAGGCGTAAACGTTTCATCCCAATTCAGAATTTTACAGTTGCTGGCGCGTTCAACTTTATTTACCCTCTTAACTACACCCTAAATGTAAATTAGTCCTTCAATGTTCCGTAACAAAAACTCGTTGGCTGAAAACAGTGGATGGTTTGTCTCAAGTAAAATAACCGGCCTAGTGCGAGTCGGACTCACGCACGAAGGTTTCCGTACCATGGTTACGCAAAAAACGGCAAAAAAATCACGTTTGTTGTATGGGAGCCCCACTTAAATATTTATTTTATTCTGTTTTTAGTATTTGTTGTAATAGCGGCAACAGAAATACGTCATCTGTGAAAATTTCAACTGTCTAGCTATCATGGTTCATGAGATACAGCCTGGTGATAGACAGACAGACGGACAGACAGACGGACGGACGGAGGAGTCTTAGTAATAGGGTCCTTCGGAACCCTAAAAATACTTCTCTCTTTGTAATAATTTTAATTGACCTGGTAGCTAATAAATATTTAGTGTCTTGCGTTAATTTTTATTTCTTTGAGAGTTACTTAAGCAATACAAAATCGAACTATGTGTTCGTTACATAACGTCATACAAGCTCCTATTATTAAATTTAGGCGAGACTGATACTAATTAATTAATTAATAAATTGTAAATTGACACTGTGTGTCTCTGCGTCACGGTAACATTATAACTAGTAATAATTGATCGAGGTTGGAATTACTACAACACAATCCTAATGACGATATGTTAATTTATTGAATGCATTGGAATTTCATTGTACCTACATTAGCTACTTATAATATGAAATAATATGCTAATTTTCTTTTAAATAACCTGTGACGTTATATATTTATATAGTTGACGTTATATAATTAGATAGTTTTTTGTTATTTGTATATTTATAGTAATCTTTACATTTTTACATTTTAAAAATAAATTCCAAAGATATGTTGGTTTCAAATGATAGGTACAATAAAGCTAGGAATTTGAACCTAACTTCTACATAAATAATGAAATATTAATTAAATCTAACCTAAAGTACTTTACATTTTATTTAATATCGATTGATTTACAGCTAGAAGTACGTGTGAAAATAAATACTAATTAATTATACATTAAACAATAGTTGTCATCAAAAATAATCGTTTTTAATTCCAGTGTCTATAATTACGAATATTTTTGCAATTTTCACCTAAAATCAAACATTATCTGTTAGGTGATATAACATACAAATATCTGATAATCCTGATGTCATCAAACAATGAGTAAGAGTTATTTATTAATACGGTAATAATCATCTAAAAATGTTTGTTTTACCATTATTCGTACCTAATGTCAGCTGAATTTCTCTTAAAACAATTTATCTCCACAAAGATAAGTTTTTTTACATAAGCAATACAATCAGACAGCTATTACGTAGGACATATTTCTTTACAATTTACAATTAATTCGCTAAGGAGCTTAATTGCATAATTCAAAATACTGCGAATAACCCTTAAGCGGCAGCCATACGTGCACAGCTGCCAATCAGTCTCAGAGACAACAAAGTAATATTTATTAAATAGCTGGATATCCACCGTTGACATGCTGCGTTCGAGGCGAGCGCTCTGAATCACTCATTGGAGACTCCCGAATCATGAGTACCTACTCCATGATCATGAGACGTGGAGCACCGACCCAATTTGGGATCGTTGGGTGGATATCCAGCTATTTATATACACCTTTCTCGATATCACCCTCGGGATGTTAATGTCTTAATTAAAATTACTAATGAGATCAAAAAAACAAAACAGCACCCATCCACCGACATTGCTCTGTTGTAGTCTTGTAGTCTGAAATCTAAAATAAAATAGGATTTATATAAAACATTTCGCTAATTAACCATTGCTAATAATATAAATGTGTTTGTCTCATCGGCTAATTGGAAACAGGGGGAAGGGATTGCGGTAATACAATAACAAGAAACTTTGTTTATTTAAATAGACTGAGTAGGTAATCTAATTAAGTTCCACGTGTTTTCTTTTTGTTTTCTAGAAAGGTATCCAAGTATTATTTGTTGAGAAATGACATTTTCTTTCTTGCTATTTTAGTTACTGCTAAATAATGTAAATAACGTAATAGGCATGTACATAGTATTAAGTACTCCATGCCTATTACTATATTATTCAGTTGTTGGAAATATGCATACACGTTATATCTTTTAAGTTCCGAGAAATAGAAACAGTCCGACGAACTCCAGATTTGATGGACACCCCAGCGTTTGTCAGGCAGCGCCACGGGTGTTAAAAATGGGAACTATAAACTGTCAAAGCGGCGGCTAATGACTCGCTGTATTACATTACGGCTAGCCGTGTTGAAGAACGTATGGCGCCGAATACATTCCGGCGGATTCTCATTCAGCCGCATTCAATCCGGCTAATCGTTAAACCGCCGCATTTCAAAACGCCCCTGTTTTTGAAAACGGCTAGCCGTAATGTAATACGGCGGATTATACGATTCGACTGCGACATATATAATATATAAATACTTAAATAAATACATAGAAAACAACCATGACTCAGGAACAAATATCTGTATCATCATACAAATAAATGCCCTTACCAGGATTCGAACCCGGGACCATCGGCTTCATAGGCAGGGTCACTACCCACTAGGCCAGACTAGACTATACTCACACTATACTCAGACTAGACTAGACTAGGCTATTATATATTTAAAAATATAATATGACTTTCTATTATATTCTTTCTATTCTAATATTTATAATTGCTACTCCAAGCAGATTTCAAGCCGAAATCATGCGACATTATAGGTCGTTTGTTGAGTACCTGAACTACCAAAGCTAGCTTTCTATTTGTATCTCATTTATTAAAGCTATAATTATCTATGTGAAGGTTTATTTTTATTACAATGATATCGTGAAGGTATTATTGTTTTAAAAATAAAAAGGTCTTACCTTGTGTACCGAAAGGCGTTATTTCTGACGCCTTATCAGCAACTATGTTCATCCTTTGGACAGCTGTGTCGAAAAAAAATACAATTGAAATAAATAAACAACACGAGGTATTTGTTATGAAAATTAGTGAAATTACATATTCCGGAGTAATTGATTTGCTCACAGAAACAAATAATACGATTTTCACAATAACTGTACTGTTTAGGGCGTAAATAGTTTCCAAGTTATTCAATCAACAGAGGTCGCGTTCGGCGGCCTCTAATCTAATTATAGGCATTTAGCTGAATCGTATAAATAAGTAGGTAATAAATATCTTAAATTTTGAAACTAATAAATATTGTAACTATTTCATTTTTATTAATGATTCCATTTTGTCTGGTCACCCTGCGAGCTGCGATGTCTTGATATTATTATTATAACTATACAAAAGTGACTACCGTAAGACGAAATATTGATATAAGTATTATGAACTTATCATATTAGACAATAGATATTCTTAACTATAAGAAAAAATCCATCTTTTAGCACTTATGATGATCACCTAAATATATTAGAACACGTAGTTACCAATTTTGTTGTCCAGTGCAGGTTGCGGCATAGCTTTAAAATAAATTCTAGGGTTAGTTAAACTATAGTAGCAAAACATGTAATCCATATACCTATTATACAATCTATGTAATAGCTAGTAGTCACAAACAGACATTAAAATCACATCTAAAGTTGAGCTTTCTAATAGTAGTTTATATCAATAGGTTATATAATTATAAGTACCTACAGCAAACTAGTACGGATTATACCTAATGGTCCGCAAGTTCTGGAGGCGGCGCAGCGCAACTTGCTATGTAAGTTTGTTTCGTCAAATGCTTGTCCTTTTAAGCCTGGCTAATTGGCAAACATTCATATGAATTGCCAGCAATTAATAGGTGTTTTAAATATCTAATACCTTTAAACGAGGAATTCTTGTTTATTTATTTATTATGTATATTTATATAGGTACATATAATTATATTTCGGGGATCTCGGAAACGGCTCTAACGTTTTCGATGAAATTTGCTATATGGGGGTTTTCGAGGGTGATAAATCGATCTACCTAGATCTTATCTCTGGGAAAACGCGCATTTTTGAGTTTATATATGTTTTCCGAGCAAAGCTCGATCTTCCATATATTTATTATTAAACACAGGAAATTCTCTAGCGGGAAAAGGGGACTTTTCCGGAGTTACTGGCGATATGTGTTGTTATTTATAAAATAGAAACTCAAACCTAATAAATCTTCTGATTTACACTATTATAATAATCAAATTTGATGCGATTGAGTTGGGTTTTTACGCAGAAGGTACCTAAAAAATAGTTAGGTACCTACTACCACCAATTCAGTTAACCTCCATTCAGTTAACCAATTGTGGTTCCTAATTCATAATTTTTAACAAAAAACAAAACAGATATTAGAAAACAGTTTTATCAATAATCACTTCTCCAATAATCTTTAATAGAAAAAAAAACGATTTCTCAAAACAGTTTGAAATGCCATAAAAATTATTGGCTGGTATTTAACTTATCACCAGATAGATATAGTACTGTTATTATTAAACACGGGAAGGAGGTTCCGTCACACAGGCGCGTTTTCCGGGCGGGGAGTGAGCGTTTTATATGTAAAAGCGGCGCGCCCCGCTCATGCGCCGCTCGAAAAATGCGCCTGTGTGACGGAGCCTTTAAACTTTCACGGTTTTAACACATTATTATTCACTTTAATGGGACTTAATCACGTATACGGCTGACGTACATGTAGGGATTGCAATCCGGTTCGGCGGATGCGGTAATCCGGCCGGATCCGGCACGTTTTAGGAGCTACCGGATCCGGCTAGAATCACCGGGAAAATAAAAAATACGCCTACACACAGCACGCGCTGTGCGTTTTAGACGAGGTAAAGGCAACGGATGGAAGGTATGAAGTTGACAGAACAAAGAACGAATGAAAAGGTAAAATTTAGGAAGATAAAAAGATATTTATTATGACGATGATTGAGGACAAAAGAGGATTTCCTCTTCTTTCATGTTGGTGGCGCGATATGACGATTACGGAATCTAATCAAATTTACGTATAATTGTAAACGTAATTTTAAACTGAGATTGACATTATACATTTTTTTACCTACTAATAAGTTTTATTTGATTGTTAAAAAGTTATTTAACTTATTTATTAACTTCAAATCATTGATTTAGGAATACATTTGAAAAAATATCCTTTCGTTCTCGTAATATTACGCAGAAAAATTAGAAAAGTATGTCATTTAATTAATTGTAATATCCATATACCAATCCGGATCCGGTCCGGCCGGATCCGGTCGGATTATGGCTATTTTAATTTATATATACATTTCAATCCGGTTTGCAATCCCTACGTACATGGTGTATAGGACAGCATTATACCCGTAGTCTCTGGAAAGACTCCGAGATCACGGGGACAATGCGGTCCTCAAAGCGTCAAGAGGTAATTTTAAAGGGTAAAAGTTATAGGTACTTTACGCGAAATTGTTTTAAGACTTACGATATAGTTTGATGGTGCCCTCAGTGTCACCCAGGGCGTTCTTGGAGACACACTTGTAGGCGCCGTAGTCAGCGCTCGTGACGCGTTTGATCGGCAGCCGAATCACTGACCGGAACGCCCCGTCGAACTTCTGGGGCTCTAAACCTCCACCTACGCATTATTAATATAACTACTATAATTGAAATTGACACATACGATATACCCACATGATTATATTACGATAGGTAGGCTATAAATAGTTAAGGTTCACAAACGCGAGAAATAAACAAGCATTTCAAAGAAAATAGTGATAAGCCCATTGCAATCCTGACCTAATTGAAATATTAACTTCCGGACATAGTCACTAGGTACCAATGCTATTACGGTGCGAACTTTAGCCGACGCAAAAAAATAAGGGTTTTTCTAATTTATTTATATACTTAAAGCCTGGCAAGTTCCTTTTTGACCCTGATATAGTGTCGCTACAAACAGCTTACATATAGCAATACTACGTCTACGTCACGAATAGTCGGGACAGTGTGTATTGGCATCGTGCAAGAGCGAGTGAGATATACAAATACCTATGTAATTGTAGATTGTGAAACTATGTTTTCAGGTAATCGAAAGAGCATGTTTAATTGATAATTAAATATGAACTAACCTATCCGTCAAAATCTGATTCTAAATATTCGACATCCATATATTTATCAGATTCTGGCTCCGATGAATCTTCATTTGATTCATCAGTTGATGAGTCACTTTCGGGACCACCAACCTCGATTATAAATCTTTCTGTCTGTGATTCGATTATAGGACCTTTTGTACTATATCCGTCTTCTATTTTTTTTACGTGGTCGCAGCATTTTCTCCAATTTTCTATAGGGACTTCCTAAATAATAACAAAGTGTTAAGTTAGTTATATTTTTAACTATTCAATAAAATTCTAAACATTTGTAAATGTAAATACCTGAAAACTATCTTCAACGAGCTTTAGGAAGGCATCATTTGTGATGGAAACATTTTTAGTTGCCACTTTTGCCTTCACGATGCCCCAAATCATCTCAATAGGATTTAAATCACAGTGATAGGGCGGTAACCTTATCACTTTGTGACCATGATTTGAGAGAATCGTATCTATTTCGTATACTGGTTCCGGTTTATGACGTCTCAAAATTGTGACCAATTTATCTTTAGATGCGTTTTGTGGAAATGAGATGTTATTTAAACGCAGCCACTCAGCAATGATGTGTTTTCTATCGTTTGATGTTGGAGCTTTGTTAATTTGGAAAGAATGGTACCGGGCATTATCCATTATAACACACGTGGGTTCACTGAGATTGGGAATTAATTTCTGCAAAACCCATTTCTTAAAATTGTTTCTGTTCATGGAGTCATGATAATCGGCTTTTTTTTCTTTATCATTATATATTAAGAGTGCATTAGGAACAAATCCCGATGGTCCACCAGCATGAACGATAATATATCGTTTGCCGGTTGAAACGGATTTCGACACACCGGGTTCATTTTCACTCTGCCAACATTTTGCATGGTTAAGAGAAGTATGGATGTAAGTCTCATCTAAATAAACAAGAGGCATATTTTTGTCCCTCGCTTCTTTTATTTCGTCTAAATAACTTTCCCGCCAAACTACAATATCCGAACGCTCCTTCAATATGGACCGTTGGTTTCTGCACTTTTTATATTTGAACCCCATACTGTGCAATAGCAATCGCAAATACTCCCTACTACCGGTAAAACCTATATCTTTTTTTAATTCGGTAAGCAGAGTTTTGAGAGTTGGTACTTGCTTTCGCACAGCATAGAATTCATGAATTTTGTGCCTAATGGCACATTTGTCGAAGTCGTCTATTTGTATTCTTTTTTTTGGTATCGGTGGCAATGGCGGCAAAGTCTCATTCTTTTTGTGCATATTTTTGATTGTAGTACTACAGACGCCTTGAATGAGAAAAAAATAATAATTTAATAATTAATATACATATTTAGTACCAATAAACTAACCAGTTCATTACAACCGCACTATGAATATCAGTACCCGTCATGTCAGCAACTAATTTCAAAACATTGTTTAATGGAATGCTGTTGAATCCTTCGTCCTTTTTCTGCCGCAAGTATTTAAATGTGTTTAAAATTATTATTTTTGCATCGGGGTGAATTTTTTTGGGCATTTTGATTTCAAAATCGATTATTATCCTGAAATATATACAATTATTTTCGATATGTTTACATCGGTGACATTCAATGACTTCCAACGTCTGTTGTCAAAAGAAATCATTGCCATTGAAATAAATTAGTTCCATTGAAAATCCGCAACGTGGCCAAGGGCAAAAATGAACTTGCCAGGCTTCACATTAGTGCTCATTACAAAAAGTTACGAATGTCACCTGCCTGATAAAATATACGTGCTCAATGAGCTGATTAATATTAAACATTGACAGGCAGCAGCTATTTTTTCTTACAAAAGTACTATCAGACTTAATAAAAAAATAACGAACTACGATGACAGGCGGGCTAACAACCGGCCCAACGAGTTGCTTCAATTTTAAAATACCTCCAATATAAGAGTATTTTATTTCAAAATTGAGCCAGACGCAGTGAGCGAGTATATGTAACTAAGTCTGCATGACTGACTATTGAGCCATAATTGAAATTGGTTGATGATTTTTTTGTAACCTCATTTTCGGTGTTATTCTCATAGTAAAAGTAAAGCTAAACATTTGAAAAAAAAATAGCCTTCATTTACTGTAAAGTTTCCGCATTAAATTTAAATACTTACCAACGGGAACAATTTCCCCGTTCTCTCGGCTCCAGTAGCTAACCGGCTTGGGGTAAGCTTCTGTGTCACACTCCAGCACCAGATCCGAGCCCAACGCCGCGCCAACCAGCTGGTTTCTTATCGTTATCACTGGTGGGACTGTACGAAACGTGTTTAGTTGTTGTGTTAGACTAATCACTAAGTAGAGAGATTCTAGCATGCACATATTGCATTAAAATTTTACGTGATGTAACATTATAAATATTATGTCTACATATTATGCGATGCAAGTTAGTATTTAAGTTCCAACCAAACACGCTCAATCCTGTAATCTCAGGCTACATAAAACAAAATAGGGTAGAAAAAGGCATATTTTCATTTTTATATTTCTATTTAAGGTGACAGTCCATTTCCAACGACAGCTGCACATATATGCACGTTCATTCGTGGCAATGGCATTCGTTTGAATTTTATAACTCTGTGTTTTTATGTAATGTAATCTACGCTTATAGATAGACACATCGCCCACCCCAACCTATTTCACAACGTCCGAGTCTGTCTGACTAACATTAAGTATTTAAGTACCTATTTCGATTCTGACCCTTTTCATGTCACGTATTAAACCTGGAGGGAAAGCTTTTATTTGTAAAAACGTATTCCAAAAAGATTGCTTACTTATGTACTTGTACGTCTGAACCTCTGAACCAATTGATTGTAGAATAAACACTAGCATTAATCTCTTAATCTGTTAATCCTCAATCGTGCTAAGGAATAGTTGATTACATAAGCCGGGTGTCAGGGATTAAGGATTGTGCGACGCCGGTATTATGACGGTGTTATGTCACTGTCTTTTGGTTGCAATTATGTTTTAAATAATTGTTATTTTTATACCTAGTTATTAGGCTTTAAACCTACACTATTATACTTAGTTCGTTATTCATTATACACATGTATGAGTATGCACTTATATTTCGACCGTTATCGTTAATTATTGATAATTTAATCTAGTTGATTACGGCTTGCGCAATTAATTATTCAGGTGAATGTTAAATAATCAATGATAACACGCCGGCGATAAGACGGGTACGGTTGTTACTTAATACTCTATCTATCAATTAAAATACCCTTTTACTAAGTTCGGTTTTTGTAGCATTAGAAAAAGGCACCAACATATTAACGGTTCATATATGGTTTATGTTTAACCCTGTATTGACCCAGAAAAGACCAGTGCCTAGGTATAGTAGGGCTAATATTTTTACTATACCGTAGTAGTGGGGTGAGTAGGGTTTGCGGGGAGAGTAGGGTTATGAATGGGGAGAGAAAGGTTGAAAGGGGGGTGAGATGGGTTTTTAAGGCTACTGCTACAAAAATAATGTATTTCAATTTAAAACGGAGCTATAGTACGAGGGGTGTTCAAAATATTCTCGGTATGAAAATGAAAACAAACAAGTACGAAAAGTTTGATATTTTTATTTTTCAATATACTCCCTCCCTATGTTCATCCACTTAAAAGATCGATCAATTTTTTTTAAATCCCCGATAAAAAAAATTTTTTGTCTTTGGTGTAAAAATGCTCCTCCACTGCCGCCTTCAATGCTTCATCATCAGAAAAAAAATATTCCATGCAGATCCTTTTTAAGATTGGGGAACAAAAAGAAGACGCTGGGGGCTAAGACCGGACTATACGGTGGGTGAGTAACAGTTTCAAACCCACATTCAACAATAGCTGCCTTGGCAATATGAGCAGTATGGACGGGGGCGTTGTCACGCAGAAGCAGAACACCTTTGGTTATCTTTGCTCGCCTCTTTTCTTTGATAGCATCCTTTAATTGACGTTGAATGTTAGCGTAGTACTGTCCTGTGATATTTACACCTTTTTCTTTATAATCGATTAGTAATATTCCTTCAGAATCCCAAAATATCGTGGCCATGACCTTGCCAGCTGAAGGGACGACCTTGAACATCTTGGGATGAGCTGAACCCTTAATGTGCCACTGCATGGACTCTTGTTTACTCTCTGGGTCATAATGATGAACCCAGGTTTAATCTCCAGTAACTATTCTTTGCAGCACCTCATCAGGATTTTCACCGCACAGGTCAATAACATCGGAACTACACGCTACACGCATGTCTTTTTGAAGCCGAGTCAGCATTCGCGGAACCCATCTTGCACTTACTTTTGACATATTAAGATGGTCATGGATAATATCATGTACGATACCAATAGAAAGATTGGTTACTTGAGCTATAGATTTTACCTTCACTCGACCATCTTCCAATATAAGTTTTTCCACTTTATCAATATTTTCTTGTGAAGTAGCTACTACAGGCCGACCAGGTCTAGGGTCATCTTCAATACTAGCCCTTCCACCCTTAAATTCGCTTGACCACTTTTAAATGATAGATAAAGAAGGAGCAGACTCACGGTAAACACAATCCATTTCCTCTTTTATGGTTTTTTTATTTTTACCCTGTTTTGTCGAGAATCTTATGACGCATTGATGTTCTGATTTAGTTAACATTGTCAATTCGCACATGATGTTCATGTTTGTTCAGCAATTGCAGAAAAACAAAAGAACATCTCGGTTCGAATTATACTTTTTTTTAATGTCAATGAATAAACCTTAGCGGCCAGTAACAAAAGAAATTTTAGAAGAGGTTGTAAGATATCAATACCGAGAATATTTTGAACGCCCCTCGTAATACTCACAATAAAAAAAATCGATCCAAAAATCTTCCAAAATCAACTTTGTATGAAAACCCAACTCACCCCAAATACGAGGGACTACGGGGGGAGGTGGGTTTTCCTGTTTATCGTCAAAGTTATGAAATGGAACTACCCAAAATAAAGTAAAAAATAAAATAAGGACGTCCGGAACACTTATTATATACACCATTCAGTTTGCATATGTAAAAATAAAATGTTATCGAGGTTTGAATGTCAGTTTTGCGCCTACTCACCCCATTTTACGGTACGTCACTGTCAGCACTCTTACTCTGAATATACAGCATACCGTTCGTAGCCAAATAGGTCACAGCATGGTAGTTTATTAATATTATAAGAGAAAATATGCAGAATTCGTATTTACACTCTACGGTCAGCATGATCCTCTTGCTGAGCGTGGGCGGAACGCCGTTTGACGCTATGCACAGGTAGGCCCCAGCATGTAGGCGGCTCACTCGGCTTATGTTCAACACTGGCCCTTCCAAGGAAGACACTGCAATAAAAACTTGTGTTAAAGTACATAAGATGAGTTATGATAACTAATAGATGAGATAACTAAAAATTCTGTAATCCAATTTTCTTGACGTAGACACTAAACTAATCGCAATCAGGCTTATGTAGATTTCCGACTATTCCCGAAGAACCTTTAGCGTCGCTGTCATGTTAGATTAAATAAATAGGTACATGAGGCAAATTGCAATACAAAGCGATTTTTATAAATCAATAATATAATATTTTATATTATTTATTTACCATAGTTTTCTAAGACCATAGCTCAAGACAAAGTTTTCTTCGAAACTATACACAGTTGAAAACATTCGTTTATTCAACGAAATAGAAGATTTCTTGGTATGCATGCAGTCGGTAAATTGATCCTTGTGGGAACGTAGTATTCTATCGGCAACGTGTGTCCAGTTGTCCACTAGTAAGTATTGTCTCTATTTTTTATTTTCGATTTATAATAACCACATTTATTCATTCCCACACAAGTTATTACATTGTAAAAAACAAAGAAGCTCCTTCTGTCTCTACGCTTAAATATTTAAAACTACTTACGCAACGAATTTTAGTACGTTCATTGATAGATAGTGATTCAAAAGGAAGGTTTAGATGTCACCTATATCATTAATTAAAGTTTTGTTTTTGTAAATAGACTTACAACTATAAATAAAACATAATTAAATACCTAACCTATAAAACTTAAAAACTAAATCTAAAAATAAATAAAACTAATCTTAAAATAAATAACTATAAACTATTCCCCTGCGGAATGGTGCCGTAGATGATGGCAGCATATCCTCGCTGTAACGCAATACTTATTCTTAGTAAATTAGTTAAAATATGACGATAATTTTATTACATGCAGTATCTAGATGGTACCGTGCGAAACCGAGGCGGGTCGCTAGTAAACAATGTTGTAATAAATACTAGCCATAGTCTAATAAAACATGGTCTTCTCTTCCCAGAGTGACACAAGCCTACGTCACAATAACATTGCCACTTTATATAGCGGTATTGCATATTATTATATAGCGCTGTCGCATGATGCCGTAGGCTTGTGTCAGTCACGTGGTGGGAAGAGAGTACCAGGCGGAGTATATTATTATACCATGATACTAGCTATGCCCATTGCCACAGAATAAATAATATTACTAGGTACAGAAGACTCACTCTCTAAAAAAACGCGTCTGTTACGATCAGGACAGATATGTGGTATTATCTATGAAAAGGGACCTTATTGTCGATGGCGCTTACGACACTAACATCGATGAGCACAAAACGTAGTAGTTTAAAATTGGGGATTCTGGCCCATTTTAGTTATTTTGATTTCCAATTTAGCAATTAAGTTTCTTTGATTACTGGAACATTCAATGTTGCTGTCTATCCAATGCGGAGGTCAATTTATGTTATGTGACGCTGATGAACTTATCAGTCATCGGGTTTAAAGGTCCCTTTGTAGTTTTTTATAAATAACTCGTAAACGGTGACCTGTAGCAAAAATGTTCTGATACATAAGTAATCTGCGTAAAATTGTCTACATTAAATATGCTATACACTTTTTCGCTAGGATCAGTATTTAAAAAAATATTTAAGGTAAAAAGTTAAATATGATCAATTGTTAATATTTTTTGTAAATAACTCGTAAACGGTGGCCTGTACCAAAAAATGTTCTGATACATAAGTAATCTACTTAAAATCTACTCACACCAGAGGATGCTGAAGACCGGACGCTTAGCTAAAACGCTAGGTTGAAGGAGAAGAAGATTGATCCTAGCGAAAAAGTGTATTTAAGGCGCTCTTATACTCGAGTTTTACGTTTTCAAGGGGGTGAAGCAGACGAGTGGTAGAACGGGCAGGCGGGCGCCCCGCGCGGCGCACCGCACCATTCCCGCGCAGCACGTCTACGTCCTTATTCTGACGACATCGGTATTCTGAATCGTCAGTTCCGGGATTTTTAGTTCGGCAATTAATATTGAAAAAGATTTATTAGTAAATTCGAATTTTGATGAGTACTTAATGAAATTAACGTACTTTTTAGTATTTGTTGTTATAGCGGCAACAGAAATACATCATCTGTGAAAATTTCAACTGTCTAGCTATCACGGTTCGTGAGATACAGCCTGCTGACAGACGGACGGACGAACGGACGGACAGCGGAGTCTTACTAATAGGGTTCCGTTTTACCCTTTGGGAAGGGAACCCTAAAAATGGTAGGTAAGAAGGTGAGGTCGGTGAGTGTACCTAAATAATTATTAATTATATGTATACAATATGAGTGTATACTTGACTGATCATGTTTTTGTAAAAATTGATTTCGACTGGCAAAACATATTATTTTTTGGCAACCGGGTTTTTTAACCTAATTAGACCCCGCTGAATCCGAAATTGCCGGTTGATTGATCGAATTCTTGACTGGAAGTGAGATAGTTGATATTAAAGGTCCCTTTTTTTAGTTTTTCGTAAATAACTCTTAAACGGTGGCGCATAGCAAAAATTTTCTTAAACATAAGTAATCTGCATAAAATTGCCTACAAGAAAGATTCCGTACAATTTTTCGCTAGGATCAATATTCAAAGAGATATTAAGGCGGGAAAGTTAATTATAATCACTTTTTGAAGGTCTCTTTTTTTAGTTTTTCGTAAATAACTCGTAAACGGTGGCCAATATAAAAAAAATTGTTAAACGTTAATAATCGACACAACATTTTCAATAAAAAAAGATTTAGTACATTTTTAGCAGGGATCAATATTTAAAAAGATAATAAAGAGGGAAAGTTAATTATAATAAATTCTAAGGTTCCTTGTTTTTATTTTTTCGTTAATAATTTGAAAAGTATGACTCATAGCAAAAACAAATTTTACACAAATAATAAACATAAAATTTTCTACAAGAAACATGCAGAACACTTTTCGCTAGGATCAATATTTAAAAAGACAAAGCATCCGGTAAGTCAATTATAATCAATTTTAAAGTCCCTTTTTAGTTTTTTGTAAATAACTCGTAAACGGTGTCCCATAGCACAATAGGTTTTTATGAATAAATAATCTCCATAAAATTTTCTGCAAAAAACATCTGAACACTTTTCTCTAGGATCAATATTTAAAACGATATTAAAGGAAGAAAGTTAATCACAATCAGTTCACAGGTCGCTTTTTTTTCGTAAATAACTCGTAAACGGTTGCAACGGGGGCAGTTGCAAAAAATATTATACATAAATATTGAACATAAAATTGTCCACAAAAAAGGTTTTGTACACTTTTTCGCTACGATCAATATTTAATGTGGTATTAAAGGGGGTAAGTTAATTATAATCAATTTCCAGGTCCCTATTTTAAGTTTTTCGTAAATGACTCGTAAACGGTGGCCCATAGCAAAATAGGTTCTTAATGTTAACTAACCCCCCTTGGCTAAAAAGTGGCCTCCATGTTTAAAATTCATTTGTTTACGTAAGATTGTCCCGTCTTTGGGTCACGAATTTACATGTGTGTACCAAATTTCAACTTAATTGGTCCAGTACTTTTGAAGAAAATGGGCTGTGACAGACGGACAGACAGACAGACAGTCGCACGAGTGATCCTATAAGGGTTCCGTTTTTTCCTTTTGAGGTACGGGACCCTAAAAACTAAAAAAAGTGACATGTGAATTGATTGTAATGAACTTTCTTCCTTTAATATCGTTTTAAATATTGATCCTAGAGAAAAGTGTTCAGATGTTTTTTGCAGGAAATTTTATGTAGATTATTTATTCATAAAACCTATTTTGCTATGGGACACCGTTTACGAGTTATTTACAAAAAACTAAAAAGGGACTTTAAAATTGATTGTAATTAACTTACCGGCTGCTTTGTCTTTTTAAATATTGATCCTAGCGAAAAGTGTTCTACATGTTTCTTGTAGGAAATTTTATGTTTATTATTTATGTGTGATCAACAGGGTAAAGACCGGTAGTGATCACCAAATCGTAAGAGGCACACTGAATATCAATATTAAACTTGAAAGGTCCAGCCTGATGAAGTCTACGCTCTAAAGCTTTCAACTCGAGCTCTCTAACCGCTTTGCTTGCCTAGAGAACTTGGCTTCAGTGGACGAAATCAACGACGGGCTAGTGGAAACTGTCCACACAGTAGGGTCTAAGTTTTTTAGACCCCGCCGTAAAGATAGACCTCAGAAATTGACCGAGCAAACCTTAAACCTCATGGCTGAACGACGCTCGCTACAGTTGCAGTCTCCCGATGACGCGGAGTCATATAGGCAGCTCAATAGACGTATATCTAAGTCCTTGCGACATGATCTGCGTCTCTTTAATACTAACCGTATTAAAGAGACTATTGAGCGAAACCAAGGCTCCAAAGTGTTCGCAAAGGACAAAGCAACGCAAGCAAAGCAAGGGTCTATTGGGCAAAGCCAGCTGACAAAGCTGAAACGGGAAGATGGCAGCATAGCGTCGAGCAAAGCGGAGGTTTTAGGTGAGATCGAGAGGTTCTATGGACAGTTATACACTTCGATCGCAAAGCCCGTTGACAGCTTGGTAGGAGATCCAAGAGCCAAGCTGTCCCGACATTATACCGAAGATATCCCGGACATCAGTCTGTACGAGATTAGGATGGCCCTGAAGCAGCTTAAGAACAACAAGGCGCCGGGCAAAGACGGAATCACTTCAGAGCTTCTGAGAGCGGGTGGAACACCGGTACTTAAAGTCCTCCAGAAGCTCTTTAATTCCGCCTTGTCCGAGGGCATAACGCCTGAAACATGGAATAGAGGCGAGGTGGTGCTGTTCTTCAAAAAAGGTGATAACAACCTATTGAAGAACTACAGACCCATCACGCTTCTGAGCCATGTCTATAAGCTGTTTTCAAGGGTCATCACGAACCGTCTCGAACACAGACTTGATGAATTCCAGCCTCCCGAACAAGCCGGTTTCCGAAAAGGCTATAGTACCATAGACCACATCCATACGCTGCGGCAAGTTATACAGAAGACCTAAGAGTATAACTTGCCATTATGCTTAGCGTTTGTGGACTATGAGAAAGCCTTCGATTCGGTGGAAACATGGGTGGTGCTTGAGTCTCTTCAGCGATGCCATATTGACTATCGGTACATCGAAGTGTTGAAGTGTTTGTATAATAACGCCACCATGTCGGTCCGAGTACAGGAGCAGAGCACGAGGGCGATGCCATTGCAAAGAGGCGTAAGGCAGGGAGACGTTATCTCTCCGAAACTGTTTACTGCCGTAATGGAAGACGCCTTCAAGCTCCTGGAATGGAAAGGACTTGGCATTAGACATGTGTAAGTAATGCTCGTAATATCACAAATGAGATATCTCTCGAACGCGTACTATGGCATCACGTATCACTTCGCGAAATCAACCAGTACTTCAAACATCACGCATCACGCGAGCCGCGCGAGCGCCAACGACCGGCCCGGCCGAAGCGCGCGAAATGGATTCAATTCCACACAGATTGACGCGCCGATATGAATAGTCAGTTCAAGTCTACTCACAGAGCGCGTAATGTGTAATGCCACTTGTGATAGTGTCATGTTTGTTCGCCATGCCTTCATTGCTTTGTTATCTCGCTCGCACTCGCACTCAGTACTCGCTCGCTCTCGCTCTGCGATGCTTTCGGCTATCTTCGGAATAATTCGGATCGGTCCGCTCGGCCGATCGCCGCGGTGCGTTTAAGTTGTCGCAAATTTCACTAATATTCTTACGAATAAGATTTGCTGCATCTGCAATAGATTTAAAACTCTAATGCGTCCACGTAGAGCTTAAAATGTTTTCTTATAGTACGAGAAGGACGTGGCTAAATCGAGTAATTTATTTGAGATTTTGAATTTGACGAAAACAAAACCGTTCTTTATTATTGTTGTGAAATGTTTGGTTGACTTTCGCGGTTCGCGGTAAACGAAGTACGAGTTATTACTTGTTTATCCCGTAATTTAATTGTGATTGAGACTGAGTGTAGATATTCGATTTGTGTAGGTATATAGTGTACATATAATGTAAATTGTAGAAAAAGAAACATGTAAATATTGTAAATAATGTATTATATAAATCAAGTTGATTTCTAAATACACCAAACTTCGCATTTAGTTTACGTATATAATAGACGTATATTTTATTCTACTTTTAATTCATATTTCTTAAATAATTATCGAAGTTTGGCAGTCCTAAGCCTGGAATTCCATTTTGTTTTGGTAAAGTATGAAGGGAAATCAATTTGAATGCAGGTATATCTAGATATCTACCTCCGAATCAAAGACATATGTAACTTCGTATAAGACGAATAAAGTCTAAGGAAAAAACGTGCCTCGGAATTCAAGTAAAAGTCATTCTCGAATAGATGCCGCACACACCTTTAGCCTATCCTCAGCTAGATGGCGTGACGACACCGTTTCATATTTAACAATTTTAACACATAGATATCAGTGAATGAACATGGATCAAAATGATATAAAAATAATAAAATCATTTATCCATATATATACATTTTTTGATAACTTTATACGTTTTAATTTTGAGTTTTAGCCGTGTGTCGATAGATGGCAGTAAATTTACAGTGACTACAAAATTTACAATGACAGGACCCCTCTATACTATCTATTCTTTTTGCTCCGAATCTTACATACATAATTAGTAATTACATTATTTATGATTTTTAAGAATTAACAAACAATCTTTCACATAGCGGTGACAAAACGCAACACGTAATTAATAGATCGATCGCCGATACGGATACGAGACGCCCTAGAATCACTAGAGTGCTGTAGATGCGCTGCGTAATGTAGGAGATAGCTGTAATGTGGCCATCTCGCGCGCGCCCGCGCGCTGTTTCACGTTCGGGTCATGTTTCGAGTGATGAGTGATGTGATATCTCAGTGTAATATTACGTGTTCGAAAAAGTGATGTGATATAGCATTTCTTTTTGAAGCACTGTTTCGCGCATGTCTACTTGGCATCAACATCAACGGCGAATACATCACTCACCTTCGGTTTGCCGACGATATCGTAGTCATGGCAAAGTCGATGGAGGAACTCAGCATGATGCTCGATGACCTCAACCGAGTTTCACAACGGGTGGGCTTGAAAATGAACATGGACAAGACGAAACTTATGTCAAATGCCAATGTTGTGCCCATCCCAGTCTCTGTTGGGAACTCGGTACTCGAAGTTGTTGACTCGTACATCTACCTAGGACAAGTAGTCCAATTAGGTACGTCCAACTTCGAGAAAGAGGTCAACCGCCGAATCCAACTCGGTTGGGCAGCGTTCGAGAAACTACGTAATGTCTTTTCGTCCGACATACCTCAGTGCCTCAAGACGAAAGTCTTTACTCAATGTGTGTTACCAGTGATGACTTACGGCTCCGAAACGTGGTCTTTCACTATCGGCCTCATCTCAAAACTCAAAGTCGCTCAACGAGCTATGGAGAGGGCTATGCTCGGAGTTTCTCTACGTGATCGAATCAGAAATGAGGAGATCCGTAGACGAACTAAAGTCACCGACATAGCCCACCGGATTAGCAAGCTGAAGTGGCAATGGGCAGGCCACATTGCACGCAGAGAAGATGGCCGATGGGGTCGAAATGTGCTCGAGTAGAGACCACGGACTAGATAGATAGATAGATAGATAAAAACTTTATTCGTTTCCACAACATACATGGTACATAGATGAAAGAAGACATGCAGCTTAAAATTATCATAAAAATTAATTTACAAATCTTAAAGTAGAAGAAAAATAAAACAAATGCAAAACCATGTGTCGTGGCAGAGAAAAGGCGCTGGCTCAGCATGGTGATGCGGCAAGCCACATCGCTGATATTCTGCCAGGACCTTTTACAATAATGAAAAGACTGTACAACGCTTAATTCTTATAAATCTAACTTAACTAAGGTAATGATGCTCATGTTGTGTGTTGTGTGTCTACTGTCACGTGCTTCTGTGTATGAGATGTGGTAATATCCGTTCCCGGTCTTGTTTTATATTATTATTGAAATTAAATTTAGATGTTACCCTAAAATTTGAAATTGAACATAAATATAAAAGAGACTACATCATCTAGAAAGGAGATTCAGCCTTGAAGTTTTTGATGGTTTAAAAGGTGTAATCGATATTTAAATTTAAAATTGGATTTATTTTTTAAATGTCGTATTGGCGGAGGAATGTTGTTCCAACATTTTGTTGCACGGTAGCGGAAACTCCCTTTAAAAGCAGCGGACCTGTGTTTAGGGACTTGTAGCACGGCTGCTCGTGACGCTCTAGGTTGGTGGTGGTTGTTAGTGAGCCATACAAGTTTTTTAAATAAATAGGTGGGCAATTTAGTCTGTATGGTGTCAAAAAGTAAGCACGCGAACATAAGATCCAGGCGGGCGGTCATTTTTAAAAGACCTGAGTTATTTAAGTATGGTGTAACGTGAGCCCGGGGAGGAACTTTAAAGCAATACCTAGTGCACGCATTTTGCACTCTTTGAATAAGACGCTTTGAGCGAGCAAGAAGACATGGACCGTAAGCAGTGAGGCAATAATTAAGTTTGGATAATACCAGGGACTCACAGAGTCTTATTCGAAGTTGGACACTGAGAAGGTTCCGGAAATTGTACAATACTTTTAGGCGATAAAGGCAGTTCCGAACAGTTTCTATCACGTAATTTTCAAAACGTAAATTTGAGTCAAACAGTAGTCCAAGATTTCGGGCCTCATCCACACGATCAACTGTTACGTCATTGACAATGATACTTGGGCGCTTACTAATGATAGCCTTAGTCTGATTTATATACCCCAGAACCATAAATTTTGATTTTGATGGATTTAGCACAAGACAGTTTGTCGAGGACCAGTCCGACAATCGTTTTAAGTCGTCGTTAACCTTCGCGATTGCTGCAGCAGTATCATTGGGGTGAAAAGATAAGAAAATATAGAAGAATATAGAAGACTAGCAAGCGCAGCGTAGGACGTCCACCCACAAGATGGACAGACGATCTTCTTAAGGTCGCCGGAAGACGCTGGATGCGGGTCGCTTCCAACCGGCACGTATGGAGGTCCAAGGGGGAGGCCTATGTTCAGCAGTGGACGTCTTATGGCTGAGATGATGATGATGATGATGATTTATGTGTAAGATTTGTTTTTGCTATGAGTCATACTTTTCAAATTATTAACGAAAAAATAAAAACAAGGAACCTTAGAATTTATTATAATTAACTTTCCCTCTTTATTATCTTTTTAAATATTGATCCCTGCTAAAAATGTACTGAATCTTTTTTATTGAAAATTTTGTGTAGATTATTAGTTCATTTTTTTTATATTGGCCACCGTTTACGAGTTATTTACGAAAAACTAAAAAAAGGGACCTTTAATATCACATATCTCACTTCCAGTCAAGAATTCGATCAAGCAACCGGCAAATTCGGATTCAGCGGGGTCTAATTAGGTTAAAAAACCCGGTTGCCAAAAAGTAATATGTTTTGCCAGTAGAAATCGATTTTTACAAAAATGTGACCAGTCTAAATTATTCAATTTGATTAATTTTATAGCCTTTTAAAATATGTTTACACAATTTATCAATCGTGACTGAATTCCGGATTGGTCAGATGGGTGTGTGCCTTTGCTGCCCAACTTGTTATAAAATGACAATATGACGGACGAATGTCTGAAATGTCACCGTATTTAAGAATTATTTTGCTTTTCTTCGTAAGTATGTTGAAAAACATTGTGTGTATAACATATTTGCATATTTATACTGTGATTACCCATTTTATGAAACGTCCGCTAAACTAGCACAGGTCCGACGCTGACAGTGGTCATGGGCGTACTGGCGTGAGGAATAGGCGCAAGGTATTGC